>NC_143575.1:134800454-135113389 GCF_048544385.1 Mastigoproctus giganteus
TTCCTCTAGTTGCCTCCCGAACATGTTGTTGGAAAACCAATCATCCAATCAATCCACAAAAGCCTTGCTAATGTGTGAATGACCAATACACAAATTCCACTCAATCTCCTGGAAATTAGATTCCCCCGTTATAAGACATTCTACTCTGATTTACTGGCCCACTCTATTTCTCTGCAAAATTGCTCATTATACTCATGAGTTTCACTAGGCCTATAACAGTCACGTACTCTCAATTTTGACCTCACAGTGCTTATCACAGTTCGTATCCCCCCAAGCTTGCAGTTTTTCGACCCACCTAACTCTGCCTCGATAGCATCAGCAAATATTCTTGCACCTTTTTTATTTAAGTGTATCCCTTCCCTGTAGAAGCAGTCTCTCCTGTTAACAAGATCAGACCCTGCTGAGAAAAATTCTTCTCAGCAGGGTCTGATCTTGACTAATAGCATAACCTTTCCTCCCTTCCTATCCCTCCTGTACACATTGTACTCCCCGAATTCCAGTTCTGCATTCCTTATATTTGTGTGACACCACGTCTCTGATATCCCAACAATCTCTCCAGGGCCGAATTGATCCACAAGGCTCTCATCATATTCTCCCTCCTATCGTGTTTGGGCAGAATTGCAGACACTTTCAAAATCAACCCCAACTCATGGCTTGTTTTCAGCATTGTCTTGTACTTTCGCTTTCTCATAGACGTACTGTTTCTGCTGCATGCCTCTTCTACAGATACCTGCATGGGCACTGTTCTTCTGAATTGGCTTCTATAATTCCTGCTCTCTCTCTCTTTCAAAACAGTCCGAACACGTGCCGCCACCAGCCAACATCCATTTACTGTCCAACCTCAAACCCACAGAACCAACTTTTCATCTTCCTCATTTATTCATTCAACTGCCGTTTTCTGGAACAACCTTCCTTCATACGTATTTCCTGAAAATTACAATCTACAGAAGTGTCATTGAAGGATGATTGAATGTCAACAAATATCTTCTTTGGTCTTCTCAACCTCCAACCCAAGCACGATACTAAGTACTATAGGTTCTAATACCTCTCTTGTTTGGGGTTCATATAAAAAAAAAAAAAATGCAAGTCCAGCTCAGCCTTAAATTTATTTAGGCTATCAACTTCCAGAACAAAAGTTGGAAGGCTGTTCCAACATTTCTGTACATCTATTCTACAACCGTCCTTCCTCAATTTGAGGAAGGACGGTTGTAGAATAGATGAGCAAATCATCTATTCTGAGCAAACGGAAGAATCCAATCAGCATTCAGCTTGCTCAACTCATTCAAGGCCTTATTACCTCAATCAGATCAACTTGCAGGTACCTACTCTCCAGGCGCTGCAATTTGCAGAACTTAAGCCTTTCTTGGTAAGAGCACACATTTGTTCCCATCACAAATCTTGTTGCCCTTCTTTGTACTCGTTCTAGCAACTCTACATCCTTCCTAAAATGAGGCCTCCAGACCTGTACACAGAACACAAGGTGTGGCCTCACCATTGCCTTGTACAACGGGGTAATCACCGCCCTGTCTCTGTTAGCAAAATTCCTACATATCAATGACATGACTTCATGAACTGCCCTGGCAGCCCGTTTGCACTGTTAGCAAACTTCATAACTGACTGCACAGTTCCCCCAGGTCTTTTATTTTCCACTTCCCCGAGTTTAGTACCACACAGTCGGTACGTTTCTCTTCGACTATTGCAACCCATGTGCAGTACCTTGTATTTATGAAGGTTAAACTTCAGTTTCCACTTTTCAGCACATTTATCCAACCTATCTAGATCAATTGGAGAAGCATATTATAAATAAATAAATTAATTAATTCTCTGTTTATACTCCTGGACGACCAAACGGTCAGAGGAGTTAATTATCTTTACTGTCGTTAATAACTCTGCCAACTTTTGTATCATCTGCAAACATGGAGATTAAGCCTGATTTACCTTCAACAATATCATTGATGCATACACAAAACAACAATCGGCCAAGCATCGAACCCTGGGGAACTCTACTAATTACATTCGTCCACGAAGAGTAGTCTCCGTTGATTACGACTCTCTGTCGTCTCCCACTCAATCATCCATTGTAGCAACGTACCATTAATAGCAAAACCCTTCAATTTCTTCAGCAGTCTTCCATGTGCATCAGTATCAAAAGCTTTCCTGAAATCCAAGTGTATAATATCAACAAATATTTTGCATTCAGTTTCGTTGTGACACATCATAGTATCCAATCAATTGGTCAAACAAGATGCACTTTAACAACCCCATGCTGTGTCTGAATTATTGCTGCAGTCTTGTCTAGATGATCATGCAATGCATCTTTAACCAGTGACTCCATTATTTTACCCAGAATAGAAGTTAAACTAACTGGTCTGTAATTACTCGTGTCACCCTTCGATCCCCCTTTGTGAATTGGGGATACATTTGCACACCTCCAGTCCATGGGACCTCCCCTGAGTCCAAGGATGCTCTCATAATTTTGGCTAAGGGTTTGCTTACTTCATTTGCTGCCTGCTTCATTATAACTCGATTGATCCCGTTAAATTTAACTTCAATAACTTCTCCATTTTGAACTGAGTTACTGCAAAATTAATTTAGCTCCCTGTTAGAGATTGATACCCTTCTGTTATTCCCCTCCTTGAATAACTCCTCATGTGTGAATGGAGATGCTGAATACTCATTCAGTTTATCACTTGCCTGAGCAAGATCATCAATAGTTAACCTATCTATGACAAGTGGTTCAATGTAATTCATCCCTTTCCTTTTAGAGTTCACACAAGTAAAGAACTCTTTGCTGTTTTTCTTTGCACTCTTTCCCAAATATTTTTAGCAATCTGTCTTCCCCTGCCTAACCTCCTTTGTGACTTGATTACGTACTGGTTTATAGCTGGCGTAGGCTTTTGTGTCGCCTGATCATTTATATGCATCCCATACATTATTCGTCTCTGCCGCGAGCCTCTCTAATTCATCTGACATCCATTTAGGCCTAAACTTTGAACCTAGCAAAAATGTTTAAAACTAAACTTTAGGCTTAAACATTTTTACTAGGCTTTTCATACCAGCTATTTCTTAGTTGGTATGAAAAGCCTAGTAGTCTCCAAGATTAAGTATCTGAAGTCTGCCTATTTAGAATTCACCGTTAGTAACATCATCAGTTGATCGCACTGGATAGAATTAAAAATAGTCTGAGATCACAGTAATCACCTTTACGAAAGCAAAAGCTCTTCCCTTTACACTTGATATTAGTTACATCTTTAAGTAAATCCCACACCAGTGCGTTGTGGTCACCGTCACCCAGTGGTTACTTTATCTGCAAATGCTGAATGTATGAATAATCACTGCTGATTATCAGTTCAAGAGTATTACTCCCTCTGGTTGCCTCTCGAACGTGTTGTTGTAGAGACGGTCATCCAATAAATCCGCAAAGGTCTTGATAGGGTGCGAGTCTTGATAGGGACCGCAAAGGTCTTGATAGGGTGCGAGTGACCAACCACAAGTTGCAGTCAATATATTGAAAATTAAAATTCCCCATTATAAGACATCCTGAATTTCTAGCCTACTCTATTTCTCTGCACAATTGCTCATTATACTCGTCAGGCTCTTTAGACCTATGACACACCTACTCTCATTTTCCCTTTCCCAGTGCTTATGACGCACCAAACTAACTCAACATTGCATTATCCACCACCGTCAATTGGATGCACTTCCTTAGATTTTATATGTTTCTTAACTAACAGCATAACCCCTCCTCCCTTGTGTACACATTGTAATCCCCAAATTGCAATTCTACACTGCTTATCTCTGTGTGACACCACGTCTCTGATATCCCAACTATATCCGCCTTTAATATCTTCACCAGGATATCAAACTCATGTATTTTATTAACTATACTCCTACCATTGGTGTATCTTTATTAGGTGGTAGATGACTTTCATCAACCGGTGAAATACCACTACTTTGCTTATTGGAGGCTTGAAGTGGTGAAACCCATGTTTAGTCTCTAGAGCAAAGTTTCCGGCATCCCCCCCCATACTTCTCCTTCAACACATGCACGGTACTAAGTACTATAGGTTTTGATACCTTTCGTGTTTGGGGTTTTCATAAAAAAAAAAAAAAAAAAATCTGCAAGTGTACATGCACCTGTTTCTACTCTTAGTTCCCCTAATATAGCCCATGTATTTACTTGTTCCACTATGACTAAGATGACCAACTTAAAAAATCGGAGCACAACCAAAAAAATCTGTATTTTGTCATAGGTACATCTGATAACAAAATATTTCACATATATTGCGATGTGGCAGCACACACACACACACACACACACACACACACACACACACACACACACACACACACACACACACACACACGCACACACGCGTACCAATTAGAAGCTTGGATTTTTTTCGTGTCCGGGAATCTAACACAAATAAGCATCGAAGATATAAATGGAGATTTATTTTATTTAAACTTTGTATACACATTCACGTTATGCTAATTATTTAAATTTAGTACTATCTATTTTTATTTTTTATATTATTTATTTTACGTTGTGATAAATTGGGTCAAATGGCGTCCCGCCTAGGGTTCTTTGGGAACTTCTCTATAGAGAGCTGAAAATCGGGATGTCTCGCAAAATTCGGGACATTTGGTCACCCTAACTATGACGCTCAGCAGTCCTGGAAATCTCCAGCATCTTGCTTTCCAGGCTGCTGCTCATTCTAATAGAAGCAGTGCCAGAATCAATTTTGCCTCTGCCTGCGGCCACTGTTAACCTTTTAGTCTCTGTATCCCGTCCCGAAGCTAGCAGTTTTCCATCCCACCTAACACTGCCTCGATAGCATCAGCAAATGTTCTTGCACCCTTTCTATTTAAGTGTACCTCCATCCCTGTAGAAGCAGACTCTCTTCTGTCGTCAAGCACAGACCATGTTGAAAAAAATTCTACCCCATGAGCCTTGTACAATCTCTCCAGGGCCGAATTTATTGACAAAGATCTCATCGTATACTCCCTTCTGTCGTGTATTTGCAGAATTGCAAATACACGCAAAATACACTTTCGTATTAAACCATAATTCGCGACTTTTTTTTCAACATTACCTACACTTGTTGGTAAATCTGCAGATATTTTACTCTTAATGTCATTAGTTCCTACGTGTACAAAAATATCACGTTTTGTGCCCTTAAAAGATGATATCTGCTGTACAACGTCTCACTTTTTTCCCCTGCGAGACATACCCTGGTAAAGTTCCACCTATCAATATTTTGGCTGATGCTTCATACCATCTTCCGTTTTACCCATCCATTCCTTTCAAACGTTTGTCCAGTTTTTCGTTGAAGTTATTTAAGCTACTAACTTCCACAACGACAGATAGAAGTTTGTTCCTGCAATCAAGTACCCGATGGCCAAAGGCAAATTTCCACACATTTATTTTATAACTGTCTTTCCTCAATTTGAATTTATGCCCCTCCCTTCAGTTTTATCATCTGAGCCAGAAGAGGAATTCCATTAGCATTGAGCCTAGAAGCATTGAACTGTATAAGACCGTTCAAGGTCTTATACAGCTCAATGAGTTCATGTCATAGATGGCTGGTCTCAAACACTGCAATTGGCAGAATTAAGCATTTATTAACCCTGGGGGGCTCCACTAATAACATTAGTCCACGATTATCTGTATCCATTGATTACTACTCTCTATCTTCTCCTACTTAGCCATCCCTTTATCCATTGCTACAACTTGCCCTTAATGCCACTGTTCCAATTTGTACAGTAGTCTTCCATGTGCAACGATATGAAAAGCTTTTCTGAAATCCAAGTATATGATATCAAAATTATTTGTTGCATCTAATTTCTTTGTGACCAAATTATATATCGAATCAAATTGGTCAAAGAAGACTTCCCCTTAACAAACCCATGCTGCCTCTGTCTAAATTATTACTGCAGTAGTGTCTAGACGTTTCTTGATCAATATGAGATCTCCTTCGTGAATAAGAAATCGTGAAGTTTACACAATTCCTTACATGGTTACAGAAGTCCTTACATGGGAGATTTAGTTTGAACAATCAACGGAATTCTCTTTTGTTGTGTGGCGAATTAATTTTAAATCTTCCGTTTCTTTTTTTTTTATATACAGCGTGTTTCAGTTAAACGTTTCAGAACTTCTAAGAGGGGTAGGGTACATCCTGACAACTCGAAATCATATAGCAATGTGGGGTCGGAAATGCTTTCCTGAAGCGGTGTTGTACACAGAAGCACCATAAAAATAAAAGAGACCGTAAGTGAGAAATCGTTTTAATAATACATGAAAAGAAGCAAAAGGTACATGGATTAAAGTAAGTGTTCGAAGTTTCTTCCACAGGCTACAATGCACGCCTCACATCTCCGACGCATGGACATCCGAACATTCTGGAATACTCCAGGCGAATTTCGAATTTCTTCGGCAGCTACTGCGATTCTTGCAACCAGCTCCTCAGCATTGTCAACAGGGGTGTCATAAACTAGCGATTTCATATGACCCCAGAAATAAAAATCAAGAAATGATAGGTCGGGTGACCGAGCAGGCCAACGCACGGGACCACCACGTCCGATCCACTGTTGACCAAATGTGACGTCCAGGTAGTTACGAACATCTCCGCTATAATGGGCAGGGGCTCCATCGTGTTGGAACCACATTGTCTGTTGCGTCGATGCAGAAATCTGTTCATCTCTCAAAAGTTGTGGCAATACTTGCTGCAGAAAGATCAAGTAGATAGGTCCGGTTAGACGACACGGTAACAGGTAAGGTCCGATGAGGTGATCTCCCATAATACCGGCCCATACATTGACCGAAAATCGAATCTGTGCTGCACGACGTCGTATTGCATGCGGATTCTCGACCGCCCAGATATGGTCGTTATGCGTGTTGAAAATTCCTTCCCTTGTGAAGGATGCCTCATCGGAAAACAACACTTCAGCAGGAAAAAGGGGATTTGTAGCACATTTTCCAAGGTACCACTGTGCGAAAGCAATACGAGGTTGAAGAAACTTCGAACACTTACTTTAATCCAGGTACCTTTTGCTTCTTTTCATGTATTATTAAAACGATTTCTCACTTACGGTCTCTTTTCTTTATGGTGCTTCTGTGTACAACACCGCTTCAGGAAAGCATTTCCGACCCCACATTGCTATATGATTTCGAGTTGTCAGGATGTACCCTACCCCTCTTAGAAGTTCTGAAACGTTTAACTGAAACACCCTGTATATATAAGAAGTCTGTTGGACGTCTAAGGACCATGATGTATTCTGTTACGCGTTAGACATATTAGATATTTTTAGGTAAGGTTTGGTTGTCTAATTCTTTTCCCATCTGGCTTGGGCAACCAGAGGTGTGGTTGGGTGATGTCAGGTTTCGTGAGTTTCTCAATTGGCCTGACAATAATAGTTCCTACTACTGGATCTGGCCCACCTCCCGCGGTGGCGGACGAGTACACCGAGGCAGTCGTCCAGGTGATTGCTGTCTCTGTATGGCCAAGAGACCAGCACAATGGAACTACATAACAAGAGATTACTACACAAACATGACTTAATTCACATATCTGGCCTTTTTTACATAGTTTGTAAAAGGTTGTTAAATAGGTTGTTACATAGGTTGTTAAAATTAAAGTATCCCTATGTAGAGAGCTCTGGAGCGAGTTCTAATGCTCGTATTGAAGAGAAATTTGGACAAAATCGGTACGAATAAAGAATGCGCTCGCCATTTATTGGGAAAAAAAATAGTTACAAAATTTGTCACTATATGGTGCTGTGGCAATACAAATTACTTGAACAGCACTACAATTGTTCAATGATTCCTCCATTTTGGTCAACAACACTGAAGTTTCCATTCGAAGAACAGCATTTTCTACAGCAGAACATAACATGTCAACTGGAATAGCTAGCACATGACGTCTAATGCTGTCCTTCAGATCTACCAGAGTTTGACATCCTTCCCGATACACCTGGTTCTTCAAAAAACCCCACAACCAGAAGTCGCATGGGGTGAGGTCTGGCGATCGGTGTGGCCAAGATGTCTGGAAACAACGGCTGATGACCCGTTCGTCTGTAAAGTGTTGCCTTAGCAATCTTTGGACACAACGGTGGATGTGGGGTAGTGCGCCATCTTGCATGAATATGGTATCCTGAAAGCACCCACGTTGTTGCAGCTCTGGTATTGCGAAATTTGCCAACATTTCATAATATCGCTTTCCAGTGGCGGAACAGGTGCGTGGTCCAGTCGGTGTTACCCCTGTTCAAAAAATATGGTTGGCCCAATCAATAATATGGCCGTTAATCCACACCGCACTGTCACTTAAAACAAAAACCAAACACTCCAGCCTTAAAAGTAAGCCATGGGTCCAACCATTATCCAACTCGCTTCTGGAAACCACACTTACAACAAAAACAAAATGGAACAAAAAGTTCAGGGCCCCTGGCAATATGCCCACAGACAGTGCAACGTCAGATAAGGGAAGACTGATGGTGCAGGTTGACAGGTTAGACCATCAGGAATTCCCAGAACTATGAGAGCTGAGGTAAATTATTAATCAAGAAAGGGAGACAAACCATCCCCCACCAGCAAATGAAACACAAGAATGCTCCCAACTGCCAGAACAGCATGGGTGTGCTGTTGATGACTCCAGCCAGGTGCACACCTGCAGTAGCAAACCAGAAGGTACAATAAGAAAAATAACAATTACATTAATAAAGAGGATATAACTGACTCCCTAACATCTATAAATGAAGCCACATCACAGATCAAACGTGACATGGTGGCCTATATCATCCATGAGGAAAATAACATAACAATGTCAGCCATAAACTTTATTATGGATAAATGGACTGAAATGGAAGTCATAACAACAACTCTCATCATAGAAAATGAGAAATTAAAACTAAGGGCAGAAAAACTCAGAAAACAAGTTCTCTACCAAGAATGCTATTTTCAAGTCCCATTGGACTCCTCTAAGAAAACATATGCCACCCCATTGCAACAGGGATTGAACACTGTGAAGTGCAAAAGTTACTCTAACTCTGTTGCTTCACTACAACTTGCAGAAGACAACTATATTCTAAGACAACCTAGATCAAGTGAACAGCATCAAACTTCCTAGACAACTTCAAAACAAAATGTATTGATCATACGTGCCACAAATAATTGCAAAATGGAAACAAGTAATGAAATCAAAAATACAGTTGCAAAAACACTGAGAGAAGAGTAGAGAAATGTTAAAATTAGATATTTACGCACAATTAAGAATAAAGGCATTGTTCTGGAAACCACTAGCTTTGATGATCAGGCAAGATTGCACCTTCTGGGACAATTATAAAACAAGGTCTCTCTACAGCGAAGCCGAAGATGAATGATCCCACGATATTTGTGAATGATGTTCCCAAAGAATCAAAAGATGATATCATATCTGACATATACCATAAGAACTTACAGAATTTTGGCTTCAAATTTGAAGAAGTCAAAGAATCCAAATACAGGATCTAAAGCCAACTTAACAAATTGGGTCATTGGCTTCCCTGCAAAATTTCTAAAATGTCTTTTTGAACAGGATAGACTTTATCTTGGGTATCTAGCCCATAAGTACCGCTGTTTACAATAGTGAACAACTGCTTTAGATGCCTGGCTTTTGGTCATTCATCTTACAACTGTATTCAAAAAGTATGCTTTAGATGCCTGGCTTTTGGTCATTCATCCCACAATTGTAATAAAAAAGTAGTGTCGTGTGGTCATTACGCCGTGGGAGGACATGTATACGCAGACCGTCCTCAAAAACACGGAAATGTATCAACTGCAAGAGGCATCATAAGGATTATGATCACTCTGTAAAGGACACTTCATGTCCAGCACTGGAACAGGCTAAAACAAGAATCATTAATGAGTAACATCAACCAGACCTCTGCCCTTAATGCAACTTTCCATAACCATCAGGATATTACCATACTGCAACTGAATGCTCATCGCTCCAAGAATGGCACAGATGAAGTCCGAGTTGCCATCACTGAGAATTCCTATGATTTGCTCTGTTTACAAAAACCCTATTTTTCCAGAAGTCTCCATGGACACAACTCAAAATTAATGGGTTTCCCAATCTCTGCCCGGATCATACATGCTGACGCAGAACATCCAAAATCTGCAATAGTGGCATTTAATATCTCACTTGATATAACAGCTATTTCTTCCCTGTGTAGACCAAATGTTACATGTGTACAAATCTCGTCACATTCTCATACACTCTATTTGGTATCATTCTACTGGCCTCCATCTGAATATATCCAAATCTCTCTGAACTATCTAGTTTCTGCCATTGAAAACTATGCCCATCACCAATCATTATAGCTACAGACTCTGATGCCAAGTCTCCATTATGGTTTAGTACCTCCACAGACCACAGAGGACGACAACTGGAGAACTTCATATTGGCACATAATCTGCACATCCTAAATAAATCCAATCAACCCAGTACCGTCTTCACAATAAATGATGAGTCTAACAATGACCTGACTCTCACAACTGCAAACATCACTAACAAATTATCAAACTGGTCTGTGATTGAGGATCTAACATGTAGTGACCACCGTGCAATTTCATTTAAACTAACCACAAATTTACAAAATCGGAGGACACCTCCTCAGGACTTGAGAAGATTTGCTATAAAGCACATAAAATGGCCACTGTTCTCGGAATCAGTTAAACATGACTTCCGTGATGAAGTTTTAGATTCATTTAATCAGCTTAATGCCGAAGAACAAGCCTTCTATATCCAAACTGCCTTAATACTAGCAACTAAATGCTCGACTAAGAGAATAGCTCCAAAAAAATCATCTGTTCCCTGGTGGAATCCCCATCTAACGGTTTTAAGAAGACCTGTTCACAGGGCAAGGCAACTGTATCAAAGACGACGCTCTTGGTCTCCCAGTGAAGTACAAATATTCAGAAATGAATACAGAACCATTAAACATCAGTATAATCTCGAAATCTCAAAGCAAAAAATCGCTACCTGGCAGTCTTTCGTCTCCACTGTGGGCAACTCGAACCCGTGGTGACTACTCTATAAACTTAGCAGAGATAAAGTGCCAACCAATGATATTTACAACTCCATAATGACCAATGACTCTGAAACCACGACCTGTCATGATACTGTCACAATGATTCTGGATAAACTTTTCCCTCAGGATGATCAGTCAACAGACTCTCCCACTCGATCCATAACAAGAACCCTCAATCTTCAATACTCCTCCACTGTTTACTCAAGAAGAGTTTCAAACAGCTTTAAATAAAATCAATGTCCAAAAATGTCCTGGACCTCACTTGTTAGGGATAACTGCCATTACGAAGTTCGGAGAAACGTATCCTAACATCCTGTTAAATCTCTGCAACAAATGTCTTCTCTGTGGTACTTTTCCCCCATCTCTGGAGGAATGCACTAGTCAAACTACTAAGAAAACCCAACTGCCCCATCAGACCCCAGAGTCTTCCGTCCCATTTCTCTCTTACCAAATTTGGGAAACTCTACGAACGACTACGTCCCAAGAATCTATGATCTTTTCCTAGCTCAAGATATCTTTTCACCTCACCAGTATGGATTCGTTAAGGACAAGTCTTGTGAAGATATACACTTCTTGCATTAAAGAATTACATCCAGAATTCCACATTCCACATCAAAATATGAAATGGCCATCTTCATAGACTTTGAAGGTGCTTTTGACTCCCTCTGGTGGGAGAGTGCCCTCGCAAGCCTTCGGAATATCTCATGCTCCTCTCAGTTGTACCAAGCTATCCGAGCCTACTTTGATTGCAGATTTAAACAGGTTTCTTCAAAAACCTGCAGCATAACACGAGCTGTCAATAGAGGATGTCCTCAGGGCTCTGTTCTGGGGCCGCTCTTCTGGAACAGTACACTAAATACGTGGCTAACCAGACAGTTTGATTTTGCTACTTCATTCACATATGCCGATGATCTTGTTATTGTGTTCTCAGACAACTCCAGGCAACAAATTCAAGAAAGAGCCTCTCCGTTCTTAAAGGATCTCATTAAATGGGCAACCAATAAACTTAAAATATCTCCATCCAAAACCAGGCTCATGCTCTTTAAAGATCAACTAAATATCCATCGTCCTCCTATCTTGAAAATAGCTAAAAAGCAAAGGCCATATGTCAAGAACTTAAAATATCTTGGTGTGATCATTGATGATAGGTTCAATTTTACTCTCCACGTAAACCACCTAATATATAAAATCAAGAAATTTACTATGGCTATTGTTCGGATTACAAGAACCGACTGGGGGCTTGGACGCAGAGTTCTTCTCTTATATTACAAGGGGGTATTTATACCTATTGCAATCTATGTTGCTCCAGTTTGGTATTGCAGAATTAAGAACGTCAAACTGAAATCAAAACTACTCTTCTTGCAAAGATCCGTGATTCTTACAATGCCCCGTGCTTGCAGAACTGTCTCAAATGTTGCCCTGCAGGTCATAGCTGGAGTATTACCTCTGGATTTCCACATTTTACATCATGCCTTCTGATACTTTCAAAAACATCAGACCTCCATGGAATTCTATGGAATACAGAATAATGTCCTTGTAGACACCAAAGCTGAGAAAACCCGGATTTGGCCTGCTTTAACAAAAATTTGGCAACATCGTTGGAATACAACCCTGAAGGTAGAACTATATATAAATTTAAACCAGACGTCTTATTTACTGCCAACAAGAAAAATTCCCTATGGTTCTCTCCAAACCTCTACACATCATTTATCATAACTGGACATGGTTCTCTCAACTCCAAACTCTTTCAGTTCAGAATAAGCAATACCAATTCTTGCCTTTGTCTCCAACTGTAACCGCCTGCTCTATCACTGCCCTATTTATGCTGACCTACGAAAATCCCTAAAAGACTGTATAAACACCTTCTCACCTGGCAACGAAAAACATCTAGTAGAATCTGCCTCACACCTTAGAATTCTACAACAATTTGCTTCTGATTTATTTGCTAGAAGAAAACTTCTTGGTCAATCCTGCTTCAGCTTCACCTCCTATGGTGCCTCCAGCACCTTCAATAACGTCAGCCTCAACAGTGAGCGGTGTCTTGCAAAGATACAATGTTGTCATCTTAAATAGCTCTTAGAAGATCACATAGATCCAGTTTTTTTTAATTATTATTTTTATTTATTATTATTATTTTTGACTTTTATCCCCTCAGGCCTGGGCAACCCGAGGATTGCTGGCATCCACTGGAATTGCACTGCCTCCAGTGGGTGCAGGATTTGTCCAATCTTAGACAATTCAGTTTTATTTTTTTTATCTATTTTTTTTTTCTTTTAAATTTATTTATATATTTTTTTTCTCTTCTTTTTTATTTTTATTTTATTTTATTTATTTATTTTTTAATATAATTTATTTTTACTTTTGTGTAATTTTTTTTCCTTCTATATTGTTTAGCTGTACCGGCTAGAGAAAATAGAAGTCTGGGCACTGTTTTTTCATTTTTATTTTTTTATTTATCTTATTTTATTTTATATAATTTTACTTCACCATCATTTTATTTATTTATTTTATTAGCGATTTCCTTTTTTTTACTTTGTATCTATATATATATATATTTACTTTATTTTACTTTTTTTTAAATATTGTTTTATTTTATTTTCATTTTTTTATTTAATTTTTTTATATATTTATTTTTTTTTATTTATTTTTCTTTCTTTATTTATTTTTTTTTCCTACTCTTCTCTATAAATTTTTATCTTAAGTTTATTGTATTTAACTTTTTTTTTTTTTTTTTTAAATTATGATTTTATTTATTAATTTTTTCCTCTATGCTGGTACCCTAAGTTTGGGTAGCTATGCGTATGGGATTTGCTGGCACCCACTGGTATAGCACTATCTCCAGTGGGTGCGGGACTTCGCTCTCTTCAGGGCAGACAAAGATTGTAATGGTCTAACTCCACTTGGATAAGGACATATCTAATTGTGGCCCACCTCCTCGTGGTGTAGACGGGCACCGGGCACGCTTTCCAGGATTGGTTGGTTTGTTTGGATTTTATTGGCGCATTAGCAACTAAGGCTATAATGCGCCAGGCTTTCCAGGAGATCGCTTGCCCGGTGGCAAAGAGGCCAGAAACAACTAAACAACACACAATGCCACTGAAATCTCAGGAAACTAGGTGGCAGGACCTGCCAGAGTAAACTACAACTTCTGGGTACCTAGTCTGCCTCCACGGGGCGAAGTTTGGGCAACATCGGGCCTCAGCCCGATGTTGCCCAAACTTCGTACGTATATGAAACGAATATCTGCAACACCATGCTTTAGCTGCTGTAGCATGTGCATCTTATAAGGATAAGGATAAGGACACTTTACACTATCTTATAAGGATAGTACCGCAACATCTGACGAATTACTAGCCTTACAGTGGAATATGACATGTCTATCTTCATAGACTTTGAAGACTATCTTCATAGACACTTGCACCACATGGAGATTGACTTGATAATTGACTTGGGGTCTGGCGGCTAAATGGCCAGAAGAACAACGGTACACGACATCACACACCTCAAGATCCACATACTTTTAAATTTCTGCGTAGTTTACACCACAATGTAAACTACGCGGAGATGGGGAAAACACCTGGTCCCGTTCGACCCTAAACACATTTTACACTTTACACAACGTACACAAACATAACACGTTTCTGGCCGCTCTACAGAGTTTTGTATCATCACAGAGTAACAGGGCGGAGATGAATTTATGTTCCTGGAGCCGCTATACAGAAGATACTATACATTCATACATGTCATTTTTGGAGAAGGCAACAGGACCTCTTGGATAACTCGAGGGTTTTCTGTTGCCCAAATGCGACAGTTGTGCATATTCACTTGTCCATTTAAGCAGAAGTGAGCTTCATCCCCCCAAAGGAGATGTTCCATGGCCAAGTGATATCCACAATCATTCGCGCCAGAAACTAACGTACATATATGAAACGAATATCTGTATCACCATGCTTTAGCTGCTGTAGCATGTGCATCTTATAAGGATAGTACCGCAACATCTGACGAATTACTAGCCTTACAGTGGAATACGACATGTCTATTTCACGAGAAACAGCTGGCACACTTGCTCCACATGGAGATTGACTTGATAAATCCAGGACAGCCATAGCCACATCTTCAACACGAGAGGAGTCAGTCCACTCGTTTTCGACCTCTACCTGGTTGAACACCAAGATGTCCTGTCGCTTCAAATTTCGCAATCATTTTGTGGACAGCACAACCAGTGATAGGTCCACGCCTTATGCGCTGTGACGCCGGAATTCTCTGATAGCTGCAGCTGCATTGTTGCTGTTCTGATATTTTCATTAAATATCAGAACTTATTAAATATCAAAAGTTTCATTAAATATTTTCCTGCAACGTTGTGGCGTTGATGCTGTAGTGCAGCCAAACATCATCTATTGTATGATTTTGAAGAGACAGTAGATTTTCCATTTTTTCCATTTATTTATAAACACAATTTTATGTATATATAAACAATTTATATAGAAGATTATATACAGTTTTATAGACATTATCATATATATATATATATATATATATATATATATATATATATATATATATATATATATATATATATCCCTAGTACCGGGCCTGGGTCAATAGTCCTCCTATATCGGTGTTAATACCACTGAAAATCTCGCACCCGCCAGAGGTAGTGCAATACTGGCGAATGCCTGCAATCTCGCTCCCAGGTTGCCAATACTGGAGAGCCAGCAAAAAAAAAAAAAAAAAAAACTAGTAGTTATATACATTATGGTCTGAGTATTTCGATCAAACACTCCTGTTCTTAGGAGATAGGTAATTTTGGTCCCGAGTCACCAAGACCAACCACTCCAAGGCTAGGAGGATGTTCTAGAAAAACAGTTGTAACAATTATATTAACATATATATATATGATTTCCTTGTCTTAGTCTTTTTCACCACAGTTCAATTATTCTCAGTACATTTTCTTATTTTCAAATGAAGTCACAAGTTGAACTGTCCAGTTTGATTTCATTCAAGAAAGAAGTCAGTCCCAGTAGTCTTCTCCGTTTTGTGCCAGCATAAGTCTTAAAAAAAACTCTTCTTCAGGTGGTTCTCTTCTAGTTGCTGAAGACTTCTAATTATTCTCTTTTTCCCGAGAGTCCTAACTTGTGTATGATTTGAAATTCCATAGGTAAGAAAATGAAGTATTTTCACTTCAAAAGGGTCTCGTTGTGAAAAACACGTTTCATTAAATTCATGTAGATTTCAAGTGTATGTATGCGGTAGTTCATATCTATATGGTCACAGATCTAGATGTCACCTAAGACCACACAAGGTATAACTGCATAAGTTTCAGAAGAAGTTATGCTTGTAAACTATGTTTCCATCTAGTTCCTTAGTTTTTAATTTCAGGTACCACGCCCCATAACCAATCAACATTCTTATGAGAATTCTGTTAACACCCGAGGGTCCCTGTATATCCTCCCATTAGAGTTCTATCGAAGCATCCGATCTGCGACTTCCAACTAGCTGAGAACCTAAATAAATAATCTTAGTATATGTTTCTTTAATAATTCATTGTACATCCTACATCTAATATCCTCAAGGGTGAAGGGATCTTATTTCTAGACTTCTTTTAAAAACAGTCACTGAAAATGTCTGTAAAGCATTAAAATTCCTACAGCTTTCTACCAAGGGACTTACGTTATCTTCTGTCAGATCCGATACACTGTCAAAACAACTCTAAACGTGCCTGAAGACACTGTGGGCAGTCAAATAAAACATGAGACCAAGTTTCCACACCCCCACAAGTGCAGTAAGGGACTGGCTCAAGTCCACGTTCATGTAACTTGGCTCTGAGGGAGCCATTTCCCGTTAATAAGTACATTGTATTCATCGAAGGAGCAAACCATGGATTTATTTCCTTGGCGGCAGTAAAGTCCACTTTGGTTATAAATTGCCGCGTAACTATTCCATGTTCGCTGGCATTCCACCGATCCTACCACACAGATGTCAGATGTTCCCACAATTCTTTTCTTGTTTGACCTCGTTCACTGGATCAGATGTTATTCCTATTAGTTCTGAAGCCAAACCTTTCCTAAGCCGACCTGTCATCCCCTTGGGATGACAGGTTCCTGCTAAGACTTGTAATGCGTTGTTTGATACAGTTCTAGGGGAATTTAAGACAGATAATAACATGGATCTTTGAAGAGAAATAAGTTTCATTTTCATTTTAACCGTTATGACTCTGTGATACCAAATGGTTGCAGCATATGAGACTATTGGCAGAAATATTGTTTTTTAATATAAAAACAAGATTCTTTTACTAAGTCCCTATTCTTTCCTTGATATTCTTATTATTGAGGCAGTAAAATTCCTTATTTTATCTCTGAGTTTACATACATGTGGCAGAAAGCTTAATTTATCATTGATTAGGATGGCTAAATATTTGTTTTGGGATACATATGGGATTTGAGAGTTGTCTATCAAAATCTTAGGAGGTCGATTATAGTTAAAATGAACTTTGAAGGTCATAAATTTGGTGTTCGTTGGTGATATTTTTAGTTTGTTAAGTTTGGTCCATACAAATAGATCATTTAATATAATTTGCATTTTTTCCTCGAGTATCCTCCTCAAACGGCCCTCAACAGAAATTACTAAGTCGTCGGCATAAGCGATTTTCATAGCCTCCTCGTGGTATTTTCTCATCCACTGATCTAAGACTGCGTTCCAGAGGAGAGACCCCAGTACTGACCCCTGAGGGCATCCTCTGGAAACGGTAGCTGAATACACTAGGTGTTTGCACAAATTCTGATGGATCTGTCTCATAAGTAGAACCTGATGTTTCTATAAGTATAGCTGTCACATCTTCCCAAGCGCAGTGACACAAGGGCACTCTCCCACCATACCATGTCAAAATCCCCCTCAAAGTCAATAAACACTGCCAACACGTACTTAGCTTGGGAGTTTTCTACATAGTACAGTAGAGCTGAGTAGTGGGCTGTGGCAATAACTTACTAGCCTTATGCAAATAACGTAACTTATTTGCATAATCGTAACTACGATAGTTACGCGCCATAGAGTGAAAAATTTTGTAACTAATTTTTTTTCCCCCAACAAATGGCGTGCGCATTCTTTATTGTACCTGTTGTCCGTATTTCTCTTCGGTACGTGCCTTAGAAATCGCTCCAGAGCCCTCTACATAGGGATACTTTAATTTTAACAACCCTGTACGTACATACATAGTCCGTTTGGAAATGTTTTCAGCTGTGGCCGTAGTAACCTCAAGAGAGAGTTGATGACAGGACATCGTCGTGCTTCGTCCTGCTGTCAAAGCCAGATAACAGTCTGTTCTGCTTGATGTAACTCTCGGGCAACCCTGGCCAGCTCTTTTTCTAATGGTTCCTGTCTTCTGAAATTGCTTCCATAAAAAAAACAAACAAACTAAACTATTATATTAGGATCATCTGGAAAGTTACTTTCACCTACCCTATGTCTGTAAATTGTGTGTTCTCTGGCCGAGATGCCTGTTTATTGCATGAAAAACCAGAGTTTTCAGCGTGAAAAAATCACTCTACCTACGTCCGAGACCGAATATCACAGTCACGTAGTGATAAAAGTCCATAAGAGTTCCTTGCGTCATCATCGTTGGGATTCGAACCCGGGTCTTTTACATCTGGTGACGATACAACTGTGCGACTCGCACAAACAAACTGCTTCCATGGTGCTATTTGACAAGCGGCAATGGGGGTTTCCCACAGCTCCGGGTGTGGATCACTTGTGAATCAAAACAGCACTCACTGTCTTTCCCGCACCGGGTGGAAAAGGCCTGAGTTCGATTCCCGTCAATGATGTTAATAGATTTTATGAGCTATTTTCTGTTCGTGGCTGAGTTGGTCATTCTATGAGTTGATCATTCTACATCCGAGACTGACTATTACAGACACGGATTGAAAAAAGCCCATAAGAATTTCTCGCGTCATTGTCGTGGGGTAAGTGTAATCAGTGCTTGTTTGTAAAAAAATAGATGATGGTACTCATTCTTTGCTATAAGGAAAAATTCCGTGCCGGCACGGGTGACACGTCAGGCACGCAGTGGGTGTGAGCCGTGCCAGCTGTTTCTGTTTGTTAAGGATATCACGTGAGACTGGGCTGAGTTAGCACCTGTCAATCGCGGCCGTATCGCTAGCAGTCGGAACGCTGTACCCGATACTGAATCTCTACCAGGTAGAGATCCATAAACGGGTACCCCTTTCAAAATGGCGTCGAGGAGAGGGGGGGGAAAGCAATGATTGACGTGTTGTGACTCGGCCCACTCACAGCGTTCCCCCTCCTCTCCTCGCCCGGTGGATATCAAGTGACACGCGGACGGCACATAGCACAGCAACAAATATGGCGGCTGAAAACAAAGAATAAATCCAATAAATTTAAAAATTCAAGTTAGAAAAATGCAGGTTTTTCGCGATCACAAAATGTCGGATGACATTTTGTGATCGCGAAAACATGACATTTGAATAAGTCGGATGTAGCTGAAAAGAGGAGAAGGTAATTTAAAACGAAATTTTGCGAAAGAAAAGGAATGGCAAAACAACAATTTTTAAAAATAAAACAATCAAAAGCTGAAAAGGAAAAATATTCGGAGATCGCAGTATGTCACGAGACATCACAAAAGCCGAGCTGAAATGAAGAAAAAGAAAAGGCAATTTAAAAAAACCAAGAAATAAAAATTTACACGAAATGCAATCACTGATTCTTCTCTCCCGTACAGAACTAGACTATTTCACAAGCATTAACAACGGAAATTTCTGATGCGAGTGAACACATCAGTGGCGGATTTCCGCACAGGCGCTCGAGGCGCGCGCCTGGGGCCTCATAAATCTAGGGGGCCTCAAATCTCAGATCTCAAAAAATAATAAAATTGTTTCATTTTAATTTTTACACTCATCTTTATTACCGTTACTTAATTATCGTTATCACCGTTACTCAATAAAACTATATTCTTTATTACATCTTTAATATACCGTTACTGAATAAAACTATAATTTAATATGAGAAGTTAGTAAACTCTTATGAGAATATCCCCACATATTATATGAAATATCTATGCGAACTAAGTGAATCTGAAGTAGAATAGATATTATCATTAATGCTAGATTTTATGTATTAATGTTAGATTTTGGAGGGATGGTAGTTGTGTCATTTTTTCATTTAAACAACAGTTAAAATATGTATGAAAGAATTGCGCAACGAAAATGATTAAAACCGCAACACCAAATCTAGAGCGCGTGCTATAGTAAAAACGTGTGTGTGTGTGTGTGTGTGTGTAGATTGCACACTGTAGTGGTACCGAAAATATTTAGAGGGGGGGGTCTCTAAATTGAATTGCGCCTGGGGCCTCTCAAGTGCTAAATCCGCCACTGGAACACATAAATGCTTTCTTTTTTTTTTTTAATTTTTGGTGGGGGCTGCCGCCTCCATTATCCCCGCTGTTTTTTCCCCACAAAATTGGAGCTTAATAGAACGAACGAAAAGCAACGGCAAATCAACATTTGAAAAAATATAAATGCACGTTTTTCTAGGCTACTTTACGAACATTAACAATCAGAAAGACTGAAAAGAATTCTTCATCACTTCCAAAGACCATGAATCAGCAGAAGGTATTTGTCAGATGGCAAATAGCACAATCAGAGAATTTGAGAGCTACCTGGATTGCATCGGGCTCCGTATTAATGCACAGAAGTCTGCCCAAATGACCATAACTTGCAAGCAGAATAAAAATGACATCTCGATCTCTGTGAACGGGTCTAATGTGGTAAAAGTGCACTCTCACCTGGACCTGGATCTTAAGTGGGATGACAGACTCACCTTTGCTCAACACTTCGCCCATATGAAGACAAAAATATTCGCCGCTTTATGGGCTACCAGACAGGAACTGGTAGGAATTAGGGATCCTCAGCTAGCGACCAAGTACATTTTAATGTGTGTCCTGCCAATTGCAATGTATGCCTCGCAAATCTGGTCTTCAGCTCCAGATTCACATTATAAGTCCGTCCTTGGGATCGAGTACTGGTTCTTGCGATGGCTTAACAGAATTGCTGGCCACCCTTTTACTATCTCAAGGGCCGCCATTCTCTACTCAAACCTTAACATCACACCCTGGATGCAGCGGACAATTAACAGGAACATACACACTCTCGCACAAATGCTCACAGGCAGAGTGGATGCTCCAGTCCTGGATAATATTCTAGTCAAACCGCGTGCCACTGCTAGACGTTGCGGAGAAGTAAATAATCCACTGCGTTCAGTCCTGAACAATCTTAGCAGCCTGCAAAGATTCTTCCCATCAAATGCAGCGAAAATATTTAACTCACTACACATAGATGCCGAAAAACTGTGTGAGGATGCAACATACCGGAAAGAGATCTTCCAGGATTCGTATAGACTTACCAAAATATGAATCGGCTGCAAAGTACCAAAGAATTTAGAGTAAAAGAGAAACTTTCTGCTTTAAGAACAATAATAATTTGTTGACTGTAAAAATATACCTTCTGTAACAGTTATGTTAATATGTAATTTATAGATGGAATTATTAGTGAATTGTAAATATATGAGTTGTAGAATGTATGTACAGAATCATCAATGTGTAAATACTATATATATTAAACATAAAATGTGTATATAATATTTCGGGACGAGACTACGTGTTCAGTACATATGTAACCCACTGCACGTAGTATCTCGTACCCTGATATGTACTTAGCACCCTCCTGGCACTTTGCCGTCCCGGGGTGGTTTCCTTATGGAAATAAACGGATAATAATAATAATAATAAAAAGAAAAAGAAAACGTAATTTTAAGGGAAATTTTACGAAACAAAAACAAAAATGCACGTTTTTCTATGAAAAACATAAATGTTTTTCTATATTTTAAATAGCATAGAAAAACGTGTTTTTCTATGCTATTTTACGAGAATTAACAATGAGAAAGGCTGAAAAGAGGAAAAAGGAAAGGTAATTTTAGGGGAAATTTTATGGAACAGAAACAAAAATGCACGTTTTTCTATGCTATTTCTATGAAAAACAATCAGATTGAACTGAGACAAAGAAAACCCACTCACCTCATCGGTCGGGTGTCCTCGTTCAATCCTTAGTTTCAGGTTTATACACTAAGCTCGCAGTTTTTAAAAATTATATCTCCGAGGTAGGAGTCAAACTGATCGTTTACTTTGCTTTAATGGCACTTCATGTTCCCTCGATTTTGTTAGTGTTTGCTCCTGTTTCCTGTGAAAATTACCTATGACAGAGGAGATTTCACAGCCGCAAGCAACAAGCACTTGCACAAATCAAGAACTGACCAAAATGTGATTACGCAATTGTAATCAGCCAATCACAGAGCTAAGTTACTTTATTTATTTTTTTAAATTTCACTTTTATTATTTTTTTACTTTTCTTTCTGGGGCAACCGCCTCGGAACCCCCATCTATGTCGGGGCTCCAACCACCACACCCCCGGAATTATTCAGCCAAGAACAATACCAATAAACAATAGTTCATTTTTTAAAATTTTTCGGTTTCGTATTAGGTTTCGTAATCCAGAAAACCTCAGCTGCCCGTGTTTCCAGTGCCGGGATGTACATGGCACGGGGACACGGTTGGCACGCAGTGCGTGTCACCAATGCCAGCTGTTTCCGTCTGTGAAGAAGTTCACGTGACAGTGGGCGGAGTCAGCACCCGTCAATCACGGCTGTACGCTAGCAGTCTGGAAACGGTACCCGTTTCTGAATTTCGACCAATATTTCAAATTTCGAAATGTATTGCATGCAAATGTCACACGCTGTTAAAAACGGTGCCGGTATGCCATACCGTTGCATACCGTCACAAAAAAAGCCCAGAGTGTGTTAGCTGTCTGACAGCACCAGGGGTTTCCTCCATTTCCACGTTGTATACTCTGTTTGTGCATCACAGTACTCTGTGGAGGCCAGAGATTGAAAAGTGTGTGGGGATTGAAATGTCGTGCAGTATTTGGTTCTGTTGTTCTTCTGACCATTTAGCCGTTGGACCCCTAATGGGACCCGCCTTTCTGCACACTTTGCCACGAGGAGGCAGGTCAGGCACCCAGTAGATTTTTAAGTACTCTGGCAGTCCCTGCCATCTGGTTCTGAAGTTTCCAGTAGTAAATACCTATAGAAAAAAAAAGGGAGCATTGCGGTGAATACAGTCGAATTGGGGTATAGGTTTAAGTGACAGGGGTTAAATTTTACTCTAGTTCAATTAAGATACTTTATGGGCCTACTCAGTAAGTTTAGCATGGGGAGAGACTGAAGGCTGGGCGGAACAGATAGAGATAAGGGGGCAGTAGGGAAGGCTTCCCCTTGAAGGTCAGTGGGTACAGACCCCACCAGAAGAAGAGTGGGGAGCAAGGGAGGGGAGGAGACAGGAACTGTCCACTACCCCCTGCCAGGGGATGGGGATTTAAAGAAACCAGGTTAGGGCACCCGGTTTAGATCGCCAAATGGCAGAAGGTCAGATTCAGGCTGTGGCTCTTACTAACACCCCGACTGAGGGACTAGAAGATGGTTCCATTAGTTGGTATTTGTCATACTTCAGTTGTATTTATAGTTGTTCCATTTGCTAGTTTCGGTTTTGGTAGGGAATCTTGTACTACTATTTGGCGCATTGCGGGTTGTCAGTTCTGGTCCATTAGACATGAGGCTGATTTGGGACATATCTATCATCAGTGTCGTGTCACCATAAGCATCCTCCTGTTTGTTCATTGCCTTTTCTATTTAGTAGCATCAAGTTTAGGTGTCCTTTCTGTGTGTGGTCAGTCAGTAAGGATTTGTTGATAGGGGCACCATTCCCTTACTTAGGTTCCTTGCTGCTCTTTTCTTGCTCGTTTGGTGCGGATCTATGGTCTACTTTGTTAATCCCCTGCATTGTTGTGCAGCACAATCAGTGTCCTCCTTGAAAAAAAATCCTGCGCGAACTTACTGAACGCTTTGTATTATTTTCCGTGTCCAGTAAAAGGTGTTCCCGATTACGAGGAAAGTATGTAGTCTTGGTTAACAGGATGCTTCGGACATCCTCATATTATTAACATTCATACATTATGTGTTGCCATGTCTCTTACTCTCCCCAGCCACAATTTTGGTCGTCTAAAATTCTCATATTATTTAGCTTGACATTAATGGCACCATGGCTCATCAGTAGGTATGTAGTGTGTAATCCTGAGAACCAATGTGAGGTTCTGGGGTAGACTCTGTTGACTTCGGGTATGAATTTTCTTGTGATTTCTCCTTTACAGGAGTTGGACCATCTCTCTTGCCATGCCTGCAGCAGGTGCATCACCATCCGCGTTTTTTTCCTGTTTCCGATTATTCGCCGGATCGATTGTGTACCCTATGAAAGTCAATTGGATTCCTCTTGAGAGCATGTACATTAGCCAACAACGCACCACCTCTAGATCAAGGGAAGCACGCCTGCCAGAGGTCTGTAGGGCATGAGTGCTCACCATATAGTAGGCATGAGTTATAGTTATTAGAATATTTCTCTGGATGGTGTTACGAATTCCTTTTTGTTAACGGCTGTAACTGCCTTGGCTTCGGACCCGGGTCTTTTACATCCGGTGATGATACAACTGTGCGACCCACACAAACTGCTTCCATAGTGCTATTTGACAAGCAGCACCAGTAGTTTCCCACAACTTTGGGTTTGGATCACTTGTGAATCAAAACTGCATTCACTGTCTTTCTAGCACCGGGTAAAAAAGGATTGAGTTCGAATCCCGTCAATGATGTTAATAGATTTTAAGAGCTTTTTTCAGTTCGTGATTGAGTTGGTCGTTCTCAGGCGTTGTCAGCGAGGTTTTACCCAGCTTCCTCAGGAGCTGTAGTGGGTAGCACAGTTGGATTAATCACCATCCTATCCTTACCAGGTGGAAAATAATTGAGTTCGTGTCCCATCAATGACGCCAGGAACTTTTATTGCCATTTTTAACAATGTGGCTGAGTTAGTCGGTCTCAATGAGAATAGCATGGTGTTTTCTCCAGAAACTTCATGTGTTTCTTCCAACAAACAGCAAATCGATCACAGAACACATACGCAATTTACAGCCATATTACATACTGCACAATCCAGCCAAGCTGCTGACAAGCCAATCAACGCAAGTTGCTAGAATGGATAAAAAGGTGGTTGGGTGGGAGAAGACAAAGAGTGGTAATCAATGGGCGCTGCTCTTCATGGACTAATCTTATTGCTGGAGTTCCCCAGGGTTCATTGTTGGGCCCACTGTTGTTTAGTATATTTATCAATGATATTTATGAAAGTATATAAGGCTTAATGTCCAAGTTTGCAGTTGATACAAAGATTGGCAGGACTGTTAATGACAGTAATGGCAGTGTGCTACTGAAACAGGATCTAGATAATTTGGGCAGATGGGCTAAGAAGTGGCAACTGAAGTTTAACATTGACAAACGCAAAGTACTGCATATGGGTAGAAGTAACCCCAGAGTTATGTACCAAATGTGTTGTACTAGACTTTGGCTGGTAGAAAATGAAAAAGACCTGGCAGTAATTGTTCAGTCACATATGACGTTTTCTGAGCAGCGCAGACAGGCTGTCAGAGCGGGTCATGGGGAATTGTCAATGATACACAGGAATTTTGTTAGCAGGGAAAAGGAGGTGATTATCCCCTTGTATAAGGCAATGGTCAGGCCATGATTTGAGTATTGCTTACAAGTGTGGAGGCCTCATTTTAGGAAGGATGTAGAGTAGCTTTGGTGAGTACAGTGAAGGGCAACAAGATTGGTGAGGGGAACGAAGGGGTGGTGTTACCAAGAAAGACTGAAATTCTGCAAATTGCAGCATCTGGATACATGGCACCTGTGAGGTGATCTGATTGAGGCGTATAAAGCCTTGAATGCGTTGAGGAGGCACCATTGT
This sequence comes from Mastigoproctus giganteus, assembly GCF_048544385.1. Lineage (NCBI taxonomy): Eukaryota > Metazoa > Arthropoda > Arachnida > Uropygi > Thelyphonidae > Mastigoproctus > Mastigoproctus giganteus. The sequence continues at coordinate 134,826,432 of NC_143575.1, forward strand.
GATGGAATTCTTCCTCTTAAGACAGAAGAGATGCTCGGAAATTTGCCTTTAGCCAGCAGGTTGTTGATTGCTGGATCAAACTTCCATCTGTTTTTGTGAAGTTGATAGCTTAAATAATTCAAGGAAGAACTGGACCAAGGTTTAGAGGGAATGGATGAGTGAAATGTTTTGTTTTTTTTTAGCTCTTGCTACATAAGCTTGCTTCCTTGCATCATATGCCTCTACTAATGCTCACCTTCTTAGAAACATGGGCAGAGGTGTTAGTTTTCGGGTGGCATAATATTACATTTTAAGTATGACCAACTGTCAGTCAAATGTTCCTTTCGATCACAAAAGCAATCAAAACTTATAATTAAATTCTCTTTCTTAGTGATTCGCTTCTGCTTCTTTCTCTCTCTCTCTCTCTCTCTCTCTCTCTCTCTCTCTCTCTCTCTCTCTCTCTCTCACACACACACACACACACACACACACACACACACACACACACACACACACACACACACACACACACACACACACACACACACACACACAGAGTAACTCAAATTTTTTTTTTCTGCTGGAGCAGCATAAGCCTCAGGCTTCCTTGCCCCGCATGTCTAATAATCATAATAACAATAGAAATCGAAGAAAGTGTACCGTACTACAAGTAGGAACCTTAGGCAGTAATAGTGACCCTAACCCACAAGCTGTACTGGGACCGCACCATAATAACGGATAGGACATTCCCGCACAATATACCGGACATAACCCTTGTGGACAAGATCACAAGAGTTATGTCCCTTGTGATCTAAAAGTACACGAACCTAAGACAGGAGATCAAAGAGATGTGGCATATGCAACAAGTAACGACCGTCCCGATCGTCGTGTCAACCACAGGTATGGTGCCAAATACCCTACATAACAGCCTAGCAGCAATAGGTCTCCCAGCGAAAACCTACAAGGAACTCCAGAAAGTCGCAATACTGAACACCTGTAGGATAGACGGAGAGTTCCTCGATCAACAGTAACACCAGACATAACAACAACCACCCTGTGTACTTGGTAGCCATACCCCGTCACCAGGTGAAACTCCCAATCAGGGAGAAATAATATAAGAGCAATAATAATAATATTTCAATATTAATCAATTTATTTAAATTTTTGAATTAAGTACAATACTAACTAAATGATAAAAATAATTGTTATTAAAATATTATTGTTATTGTTATTATTGATAACAATATTATTATTAATAACAATAATAAAATCAATATTATTGATTTTATTATCAAAATAAATTATAACAAAATCAATATTATTGATTTTATTATTATTTGTTGTAAACATATTCTCTTGATAAAATTGTATTATTAATAATAATAAAAAATAAAATTGTATTGTATTATTATTATTAGTATTGTATTGCGGATTGGACTGTATTACAGTAACCAAGGTAAAGAGAAACAAAGAACAGTTCTCTGTTCTCTTGGTAGAGCTAATAGCACGGATGTTAGAGTCAGGAAGCTATCTTACAAATTTACTCTCATTTCAGATAATTCCTATATATAAAAAGGTTTATAATTCCTATATATAAAAAATCCTGATGACTTGGAGATTTGGAGATAGGCACACAGTGAATATAATAAACAACTTGTTGGCTAGTCAGGCTCAGGCCCCATCTACAAATTAAAATTCCTAATAAGAAAATTCTTGATACTCAATGACACAGTGAATTAGAATTGATATGCAGATAAACTACTACCTCTGTTTACAGTGTGGAATGTACTATGTAGTGACTTCATAGTCTTTTCTGTAAGATAACTAATTTGTACAAAACTGTTGTAAAGGAAGAATTACAACTTGTCAAGAAATTTACTTTTCTTAACAAGTTCATTTATTGTAAACGAATTCTCTTGATAAATAAAATTGTATTGTATTGTATTGTATTATTATTATTATTAGTAGTAGTATTCAATGACACAATAGATTAGAATTGATATGCAGATAAACTACTACCTCTGTTTACAGTGTGGAATATACTATGTGTAGTGACTGCATAGTCTTTTCTGTAAGATAACTAATTTCTACAAAACTGTTGTAAAGGAAGAATTACAACTTGTTGTCAAGAAATTTACTTTTCTTAACAAGTTCATTTATTGTAAACGAATTATCTTGATAAATAAAATTTTATTGTATTGTATTGTATTATTATTATTATTATTATTATTATTATTATTATTGAAGTTAAATATAAAACTGAAGTTAAATCTATTCTTGAAAAATCTTGACACTATTTTTGAAGAATCGAATCTACAAAGGAATGTTCCACTTAATTTAAGGAATCCAAAACCAATTATTTTTCCACACCCTAGGGTACTAAATAGATTTGGAAACAGGCACACAATGAATATAATAAACAGCACGTTGGCTAGTGTTGATTTCAGGCTCAGGAGAAGCTATCCTATCTCCAAATTAAAATTCCTAATAAGAATCTTTTTGATACACAATGATACAATAGATTAATATAGATATGCAGAAAATTACTATCTCTGTTTGCAGTGTGGAATGTACTATGAGTAGGGACATCATTGACTTTTCTGTAAGAAAAAAAAATTTATGCAAAAAATGTAAATGAAGAATTACAACTTGTTGTCAAGAAATTTACTTTTCTTAACAAGTTCATTTATTGTAAGCAAATTCTCTTGATAAAATAAAATTGTATTGTATTGTAAAAAAATTGTATTGCATTGTATTATTATTATTATTGTTATTATTATTATTATTATTATTATTATTATTATTAAAGGAATGTATTACAACTTGTTGTCAAGAAATTTACTTTTCTTAACAAGTTCATTTATTGTAAGCAAATTCTCTTGATAAAATAAAATTGTATTGTATTGTAAAAAAATTGTATTGCATTGTATTATTATTATTATTGTTATTATTATTATTATTATTATTATTATTATTATTATTAAAGGAATGTATTACAACTTGTTGTCAAGAAATTTACTTTTCTTAACAAGTTCATTTATTGTAAGCAAATTCTCTTGATAAAATAAAATTGTATTGTATTGTAAAAAAATTGTATTGCATTGTATTATTATTATTATTGTTATTATTATTATTATTATTATTATTATTATTATTAAAGGAATGTATCACAACTTTAGGAATCCAAAAGCAGTTGTTTTGCCTCACCCTAGGGTACAAAATAGATTTGGAGACAGGCCCACAATGAACATAATAAATAACTTGTTGGCTAGTGTTGATTTCAGGCTCAGGAGAAGTTATTCTATATCCAAGTTAAAATTCCTAATAAGAAGATTTTTGATACTGAATGATACAGTAGATTAGACCTGATATGCAGATCAATTACTTTCTCTGTGTGCAGTGTGGTATGTACTATGTGTAATGACTTCATTGTCTTTTCTGTTAGTTAACAAATTTGTATGCAAAAACTGTTGTAAATTACAACTTGTTGTCAAGAAATTCACTTTTCTTAAAAAGTTCTTTTATTGTAAACAAATTCTCTTGATAAAATTGTATTGTATTGTATTATTATTATTATTATTTCTCCCTGATTGCGGGGTACCACCTCGTGACGGGTATTGCTACGAAGTACACAGGGTGGTTGCCGTTATGTCTGTTGTTACTGTTGTTGGATGAACTCTCTGACTATCCTATGAGTGTTCAGGATTGCGACTTTTTGGAGTTCCATGTAGGTGTTCGCTGGGAGACCTATTGCTGCTAGGCTGTTATGTAGGGTATTTGTCACCAAACCTGTGGTTGACACGACGATCGGGATGGTCGTTACTTGTTGCATATGCCACATCTCTTTGATCTATCTTAGGTTCATGTACTTCCTGATTTTTTTCCCCAAGGGTTTTCTGCAGATTGCCAGTGTTGGGTACCACTATGTAAATCGGATAGGTAGTCTTTCCCTTTTTGTCCACAAGGGTTATGTCCAGTCTGTTGTGCAGGATTGTCCTATCCGTTATTATGGCGTGGTCCCAGTACAGCTTGTCTGTTTGGGACTGTAGTACGGCCTGGGGTTCGTACTTGTATTAAGGTACACTTTCTTCGACCAACTGGTATTTCTTTGCAAGCTTATGATGTATTATCCTGGATACCTGGTCGTGCCTATGAGTATACTCAGTCTGGATGATCACCTTGCATCCCGCAGTGATGTGTTGGATCGTTTCTGAGGCCAGGTGGCATCCTTGACATGAGTCATTGGCCACTCCGGGCTGCTTGGTGATGTATTTTCTATAGTTCCTGGTGTTGATTACCTGGTCTTGGATGGCGAGCATGAATCCTTCAGTCTCTGGGAAAAGCGTCCAGCCCTGTGAGCCATGCATTGGAAGAAATTTTTATCTATGTGCTCTTGATGGAGATCATTGTAGCGTCTACCATGGAATGTCTTCTCTGCCCATCTTTCTAGCTTCGTTTTTACCTCCTGGTGGTGGGGGGGGTTCTCCTCGCTTAGGTTGGGTGGAGTATACCGCTTGTCTATCTTCCCCATGGCCTGGTGGAGTGCTGTTGTGTGTTTCTGGAAGTAATCCTTCATGTTAACTATCATTGTCTTCTGTTGCTCAATGAGGTCTATCAGGCCTCTTCCTCCTTCTTCCCGGGCAATTGTCAATCTCTGCACGGCCGATTTCGTGTGGTGTTTGCGGCTCTTGGTCATCAGTGTCCTTCTCTTTCTCATGATATTCTCCAGCTAGTCTATGACCCCGAACAAGTATGTTAGCACTGGTACTGCATAAGTGTTTATGGGTTTAATTGTGTTCCCTCCATTCAGCTTTGCTTTTAGTAGGCTTCTGAGTCTCTGATGGTTTTGGTCAGGCAGACCTTAATTTCCTTGTACTGTAACTTCTGAACCTGCATCATCCCCAAGTATTTGTAGGCCTCTCTCTCTCTCTCTGCTATGGCTTCGATCTCTTTACCACTCTGCAGCTGGTAGTTTCGGTTGACTAATTTTCCCTGGTGCAATCCGTGAATATTGCATTTGTCTAGTCCAAATTCCATCCTAATATCATTGCTGAATTCTTCGTTGATCTGGAGTTGTTGCTGAAAGTGCTTCTCGGGTCCCGCGTAGAGGTTGATGCCATCCATGATGTCATCCATGGTGGGTGAGGGTGTACAGGTTCTTATGTCTTTCTTTGAGGTTATATCCGTACTTGCTACTGTTAAGCATGGGAGTTGGCGGGTTAAGTGCTAGACAGAACCACAATGGGCTCAGGGCATCTCCCTGAAAGATTCTTCTCCTGATGGGGATTGGATAGTTGCGATGTTTTCGACCTTAATGGTGGTACTCCATTTAGACATCGTTTCTCCTAGGAAATTTGTCACTATTGGATTGACTTTGTAGATGTTCAGAGTCGAAGGCCATGTGGTAACCGATGTAGGCTGTGTACATGTTGCGGCGCTTCTGGTAGGCTTGCTCCATAACCGCGGCATCTATAGTTAATTGCGCCTTGCATCAATTGCTCAGCCGCTTGCATCATTTCTGCTGTTCGGCCATTATGTTCTGGCTCTCCAAGTGGTCTGATTAACTTCCTGGTTATGCAGCTGGTCAGAATCTTGTACATTGTTAAGAGGTAGGTGATTGGCCTATATTTCGCCGGGTTTCTTGTATCGTCTTTAGGCTTCAGATATGTGATTACTTGAGTGAGAAATTTCGGGTTTGTCTCTGGTTGACTTATCATTTGGGTGAACTGGGCTGGCATGTGCTTGTGGGTGCAAGTGAGCTTCTTGTACCAGTAGATCCCAGGAATAGATAACGTCCACATCTATTTTATTATTATTATTATAATTATAATAATAATAAAATAGATGTGGACGTTATCTATTCCTGGGGTTCGCCAGTTGTGGAGTTCTTGATCGTCTGTTTTACTTCTTCCCGAATCTCCCACCCTCTCATTTCTTGTACGTCCTTGGTTTTCCTTGCGTTCTAGTTCTATCCAGTTGGCTCAGCTGTTATATCTTACTTCCCTGCTCCATATGTTTCCCCAGAACTCCTCATTCGTCTTCTTCTTCTCGGGTGGCCCGTTCCCTTCTTTCCTGTTGTCTCCGAGATTCCATTAGAAGCCTCTTTGGTCGTCATCGAATATTCGGTTGTTTATTTTCCTCTGCGAGCTCTCTTTGTATCAGTGTAGTCTCTTGCTGAGTGCAAGGAGATTCTGCTTCAATGTGTCCAAGTACTCTCCTATTCTCTGATTTTTTGTCTCATGTTTGTTGTGGACACTTTCTCTCTTGAGTATGCTCTTCACTTTTCCAATCAATTTCTTACTGCTATTGCCCTGTTGGTACTGGGTCAATTGACCTATGTTGACTCTTAATTCTTTTATCTTCTGTTCAAGTCTTCTTTCCCAAGCAGGTGTTTCCTTCTGTTTTCGGTTTTTCTGCTGCGGGTCTCTCGCTTCTCTTCCATTAATCCTCGTGGCAGCTCCCACAGCACAATACACGGCTGTGTGGATGGCCTCCAGTGTTGCACCATTGCTGTCGAGGTAATGCACTATTACGTGCCGATTCAGGTGGTCTGTGACTCTCTATAAGGTTCTATTCGGCCTCTGCTTCGGAATCCCGTGAGCCTTTGTTGGGTCCAATCCTTCGAATTCTGTTAGGACCTTCTTCCACTCGTCCTCTGTTCTGGATATCATGACCTCATCTGTTTCCACTTCAGCTGCTGTGGGTTGTATTTCTTCCTGCTCTTCCTTCTCTGGTTCGGTGTTGGTATGTTCTTCCTCCTCTGGTTCCATATTCTTTATCCTTTGTAGTTGATCGCTAACGTCCTGCTTGATTTTTTCCAAGATTGCAGGAGCTATCAGATTCTTCGTGACGATAGTCTTTCTCTTGTCCGCTATTCGCTGTTCGGTAACCTGAATATCCGGGAATCGTTCCAGCCACTTGGAGATCGATATGACCTGTAAGTTGTCATGCTCTTCTTGCTCTTCCTCCTCTGGTTCGGTGGCGGTATGTTCTTCCTCTTCTGGTTCCGTATTCTCTATCCGTCGTAGTTGATCGCTCACGCCCTGCTTGATTTTTTCCAAGTTTGCAGGAGTTATCAGGTTCTTCGTAACGACGGTCTACCTCTTGTCCGCTATTCGCTGACCTGAATATCTGGGAATCGTTCCAGCCACCTGGAGACCGATATGACCTATAAGTTGTGACATCGGTCTTCAGCTTCGTTATTTCGTAGTATGCTTGCACGATGTACTTATTCATTTCGATGATCCACTTCATGCGTTGGCGTTTTCTCCCTTCCTGTGTGGTAACTGGCACAGTTGCGCAAGCAGCACTTCCAGTTGGTGGAGCTGGATGTTCTTGCCCTTCTCTTGTGGTAACCATACTGGGGACAGCGCCACTCGCTCCACTGTCTTCCTCGGGAGACCGTCTTTGATTTTTCGACCTGACCCTTTTGACTAAGGCCTGAACGCGAATGACTTTATCCTGCGTCACACTCGATGCAGTATGATTAATATTTCTCTGCGACATTATCCATCTAGGGAGGTGGACCTGTGCAGCTTCGCCTTATGCCTATTGGTAGTTCTCGAGAGTGACGCCACAATCTGCCTCAGCCGCCACTCTCTGCGCGGGTAGCACAGTGGTATCGTCACCGTCCTCCCCACATCGGGTGGAAAAGGCCTGGGTTCGAATCCCGTCGATGACGCGAGGAACTTTAATGGGCTTTTTTCACTCCGTGGCTGAGTTAGTTGGTCTCAAGCGTAGATAGCAAGGTTTTTCTCCATAGTAACAGGGGGTTTTTTCGTCCAGCAAAAAAGGCAAATCAACCATAGAACGTACAGACATAAATACGGGTTAATGTATTTAATTACGGGCAACCCTAAAATAATAATAATTTTTTTAAATCAGCCGCCACTCTGACCTTGGAGTAACTTTCACGATGTTTATTTATTTTATTAATTTTTATTACAATTAATTTATGTATTATTATAATTTATTACTATTAATTATACTGGCCCACAGCGTGATGGAGCCGCGTTCACTTCCGCTAAGGCGGTACTCGAACCCGGGTCCATCACACTGGTAGTCCAGTGTCGTAACCGCTGGACTACCAACGTAGGCGTGTATAGGTTGCGGTGCTTCTTGTAGGCTTGCTCCATAACTGCAGCAGCTATGGTTAATTGCTCCTTTCATCCTTTGCTCCTCCGCTTGCATCCTTTCTGCTGTTCGGCCATTATGTTCTGACTCTATAAGTGGTCTGATGTCTTCTTGGTTATGCAGCTGGTCGGGATCTAGTACATCGTTGGGAGGCAGGGGATTGGCCTGTATTTCGCCGGGTTTCTTGAATCTTCATCAGATATGTGACTGCTTCAGAGAGAAACTTCGAGATTGCCTTATCATTCGAGTCAACTGATCTGCTGGGTACTTTTGTGTGCATGTGTACTAGTAGTTGTGGATGTTATCAATTCCTGGGGTTCGCCAGTTGTGGGTGTTCCTGATAGACTGTTTTATTTCTTCTTCTCGAATCTCGCAGTCTCTCATCTCTTGTATGTCCTTGGTTTTCTTCCGAGCTACTTCTATCCAGGGTGTTCTGATGTTATGTCTTTCTTCACTGCTTCAGATATTTACCCAGAACTCCTCGATCGTCTTCTTCTAGGGTGTTCCGTTTCCTGCTATCTCAATGGGGAAACTTTCGCTCTTTGGTCCTCATTAAAGATTCGGTTGATTATTTTCCTCTGGGAGCTCTCTTTATATTGTGTAGTCTCTTGCTGAGTACGAGGAGGAGATTCTGCTTCAGTGTGTCCAAGTATTTTCCTATTCTCTCATTTCTGGGCTCATGTTTGGTGTGAACCCTGTCTCTCTTGAAGATGCTCTTCCCCTTTCCAATCAATTTCTTACTTCTATTACCTTGTTGGTACTGGGTAAACTGACCTACTTTGACTCTAAATTCACCTATCTTCTGCTGATTTCTCCTTCCCCAAGCTGGCAGTTCCTTCTGTTTTCGGTTCTTCTGCTGCTGGTGTCTCGTATCTTTTCAACTAATCCTAGTAGCTGCTATGGCAGCACAGCATTAGCATTAGTAGAGGCATATGATGCAAGAAAGCAAGCTTATGCAGCATCAGCCAATAAAAAAAACTAAAAAAAAAAAAAAAAAAAAACTCCCATTTCATCCCTCCGTTCTTTCGAAATACCGGTCCAGCTGAGCCTTAAATTTATTTTAGGCTATCAACTTCCACAACAAGGGAGGGAAGTCTGTTCCACCAACCAACCACCCGCTGGCTAAAGGCAAATTTCCGCACATTTATCCTACATCTTTCTTTCCTCAATTTCAATATATGCCCTCTCAGGTGATTATTCTGAGCAAGGGGAAGAATCCCACCGACATTGAGCATACTCAAACCATTCAAGGCTTTATACAACTTATCAGATCACGTTGCCGGTACCTTGTCTCCAGACACTGTAATTTGCAAAACTTAAGCCTTTCTTCGTAAGAGCAACCCTTTGTTCCATTCACTAATCTTGTAGCCCTTCCCTGCCCTCCAGCAGCTCTACATCCTTTTTGAAATGAGGCCTCCAGACCTGTATACAATATTCAAGGTGTGGCCTGACCATTGCCTTATACAAAGGAATAATCACTTCCTTATCCTTGCTTGAAAAATTCCTGTATATCATTAACAAGACACCATGAGTTACTCTCGCAGCCGGTCTGCACTGCTCAGAAAACTTAATATCTGCCTGCACAATTACCCCCAGGTCCTTTTCATTCTCTGCCACTGTCAATGTAGTACCACAGAGTTAATACGTTGCTCTGGGATTGCTGTTTCCCATATGTAGTACTTTACATTTGTCAATGTTAAACTTCATTTGCCACCTCTCAGCCCATCTGCTCAACCTCTCCAGATCCTGTTGCAGTAGTATAGCGTCAGTAGTGTCCCTAACAATCCTGCCGACCTTCATATAATCTGCAAATTTGGACATTAAGCCTAATTTTCCATCATCAATAGCATTAATAAATACAGAAAACAACAATGGACCCAACACTGTACCCTGAGGAACTCCACCAATAATATTAGTACACGATGAGCAGTGTTCATTGATTAGCACTCTCTGTCTTCTCCTCATCAACCATCCCTTTTATCCATAGCAGCAATTTGCCTCCAATGCCACACTGCTCCAATTTGTGCAGCAGTCTTCCATGTGCAACAGTATCAAATGCCTTTATAAGATCCAAATGTATAATATCAATGTTATTCCCTGCATCCAGTTCTTTTTTGATATAGTATCCAATCAAATTGGTCAGGCAAGACTTAACCTCAACAAGACCATGCTGTGTCCGGGCTATAACTAGATGTCTAGATGATCCTGCTGTGTTTTTTTAACCAGTGCCTCCATTAATTTTACTGGAACAGAAGTTAATCTCACAGGTCTATAATTAATTGTATCAGCCTTTGTCCTCTTTTGTGAATTGGTGTTACATTTACACATTTCGAGTCTATGGGTACCTCCCCTGATTCCAAAGTAGCTCTCATAATTATGGCCAAGGGTTTGCTTACTTCCTTTGATGCCTCCTTTTATATAATTGGATAGATCCTATCCACCCCTGATGCCTTTTTTATGTTTATCCACAACAATTTCTCCTCCACTTTCCTCTCGGTTATTACACAATCATCCTGCTCACTGCCATCTGAGATTCCCCTTCGTGAGTTTACTTCAACTCTGAGATTCCCCTTCGTGAATAACTCTTCATGTGTGAATGTAGATGCAAAATACTCGTTTAGTTTGTTGGCCACCTGAACAGGATCCTCAACTGTTGAACCATCAATATCCAGTGGACCAATCTGATTCTTCCCTTTCCTTCTAGAGTTTACATAGGTAAAGATCTCTTTTCTGTTTTTTTTTGCATCCTTTGCCAAGGATTTCTCATAATCTGCCTTTGCCTGCGTGACTTGGTTACAGACCAGCTTATATTTATCATAGGCTTCCACGTCACCCATTAATTTATATGTATCCCATGCATTTTTCTTCTCTGCCATATGTCTTCTTAGATCATCTGACATCCATTTAGGCCTAAACCGTGAACAACTTTTCTTAGTTGGTATGTAAAGCCTAGTAAAGCCTAGTAGAATTGAAAGAACTTATCTTTCCAAGATAGGTTCTTTCAATTCTTCCCATTTTGAATTTGCTGTTGGTAACATCATCAGTTAGTCCCACTGTATAGAATTTACATACTGTCTCAGACCATTGTAGTCGCCTTTACAAAAGCAAAAACCCTTCCCTTTACCCCTGATGGTAGTTACCTTTTTGAGTAAATCCCACTTCAACACACTGGGATCACTGCCACCTAGTTGTTCCTTTATCTGAAGATTCTTAATGCATGAAGAATCACTGCTGATGATCATATTAAGAGTATTACTCCCTCCCGAACATGCTGATGTAGAAAACAATCAACCAATAAATCCACAGAAGTCTTGCTAGTGTGGGAGTGACCAACCCATAAATTCCAGTCAATATCTAGAAAATTAAAATCCCTCATTATAAGACTCTCTGATTTACTGGCCCACTCTATTTCCCTGTACAGTTTCTTATTATACTCATCAGTCATTAGGCCTATAACCCAGTCCTACTCTTAATTTTGATCTCCCAATACTTATGTCACACCAAACTAACTCCTCACTACACTATCCAACGATGTCGACTGGCTTCACTTCCTTTATTTGTTTCTTAACTAATAGCATAACCCCTCCTCCCTTCCTATCCTGTCTATACTTACTGTAGACATTGTACTCCCCAAATTCCAGTTCTGCATTCCTTATATCTGTGTGACACCACGTCTCTGAAATCCCAACAATATCTGCCTTTGAGGTTTTGACCAACATCTCAAATTCATCAAATTTATTTACCAGACTCCTAGCATTGGTGTACACGCAAGTATACATGCTCCCGTTCCTATTCTTAGCTACCCTAACAAAACCCATGTGTTTACTTGTACCGCAATGACTCCCAGCAGTCTCTGAAATACCCTGCATCTTGTTTTTCAGGCTGCTGTTCATTCCAATAGAAGCAGTGCAAGAAACAATTTCACCTCTGCCAGTTACTATTGTTAATGTATTAGTCCTTGTGTCCCCCAAGCTAGCAGTTTTCCGACTCTCCTAACAAATATTCTTTCACCCTTTCTATGTAAGTGTATTCCATCCCTGTAGAAGCAGTCTCTCCTGTTAACAAGTAGAGACCAGGCTGAAAAAAATTCTACCCCTTGAGCCTTGCACAAATTTTCCAGGGCCGAATTGATCGACAAGGCCTTCATCATATACTCCCTCCTATTGTGTCTAGGCAGAATTGCAGACACTTTCAAATTCAATCCTAATTCACAGCTTTTTTTCAACAGTGACCTGTACTTGTTAAGTAATTCCGCCAGTCTCCTGCTCTTAATATCATTAGTGCCAACGCGTACAACTATATCACCTTTTGTGCTCTTAAAAGATGATATCCGCTCTACAACGTCATCAACCTTTGCCCCTGGCATACACCTATCCTTTTTACATACCTATCGCCTGTTCTACTTACCTTTTTACATACCTATCACCTGTTCCACCTACCGTTTTACATACCATGTTCCCGATTTCCCTGACAATAGAGTCACCAACGGCTGTGTGAATAGCCTCCAGCGGTGCACCCTTGTTCTCAAGGTAATGTGACATTATTTGCCGATTGAGGTGGTCTGTTACTCTCCATAGGATTTTATTTGGCCTTTGCTTAGGTATCATGTGGGTTCTTGTGGGGTCCATTCCTTCCAATTCTGTTAGGGCCTTATTCCACTCGTCTTCTATTCTGGATATCATGACTTCGTCTCTTTCCAATTCAGCTACTCTGGGTTGTATTTCTTCTTGTTGTTCCTACTCTGGTTCCATATTGAGTGCTTTGTAGTTGATCGCTGACATTCTGCTTGATTTTTTCCAAGATAGCAGGGGCTATTAGGTTCTTTTGTCTGCTAATCGCTGTTCGGTTATCTGAATATCCAGGTATAGTTCCAACCACTGTATGTAGTCGCGACCTGTACATTTTCATATCGGTCTCTAGCCTAGTTAGTTCGTAGTATGCTGTCATGATGTAGGTATTCATTTCAATGCTTCACTTAATGCGGTGGTGTTTCCTTCCTTCCTGGGTGGTCACTAGTGCAGCTGCGCAGGAAGATCTTCCAGTTGGGGGGGATGGATGGTCTTGCAATTCTCTTGTGGCACCATACTGCATCGAGTGATGTGGTGCACGACACTCGATGCAGTATGAATAATATTTATCTGCGAGATCATCCATCGGTGGATGGTGGACCTGTTTTAGATTCAATGTCCAGTAGTTTAATTTTATTTTCCAGTTCTCGAGAGTGACACCAGATGGTGCCACTATCTGCCTCAGCCGTCACTCCCACCTTGGGGAAAGTAAGTCCAATGAGAGAACTTTCGCGAGTTTTTTTTTTTTTTTTATCATCATTTAATATTATTATTATATCGGTCTCCCAGCGTAATAGAGCCGCGTTCGCTTGCACCAAGATGGGATTCGAATCCGGGTACCTCAAGCGGGTAGTCCGGTGTTTTAACCACTGGGCCATCGCACCCACTTTTTTAATAAGGGGATAATTATTATTATTATTAGCCGTACGGTGCAGGGAAGCTGAAGCTTATGGTGCGCCAGCCAAAAAAAAATTTGGGTACCCTGAGAGAGAGAAAGAGGGGGGGGGGTAGGGAATCACGAAAAAAGAGAAGAATGATGATATATAGCTCAGGACCCTGGGTGTTCATGTGATAGTTCTTTAATAAAAAAAAAAAGAGAGGGCCTTATAATTATAGATGTAATATTGATGTTAATAACAAAGTGTTATTTTTAAAATAAGTTATGAACTCAGTTATTCTAAGTCATCACTAATATCTTTCTGCGCTTACGATGAATCGCCTTCTGTGGCTTCTGCTCTAATCACCATACATAGGCTATATATCTGCTCCAGGTCAAATCCGGAGAAGTGGCACCTTACGATATTGCTGAATAATAATCCGGTTCCTGTCAATAATTCATGCATAGGATTCATGGCAGATTATAACCAATAAACGTTTACTTGGTGATAAGCCTTCAAATTAGTTAGCCGCTGTACTTGGGAAGAATATGAATTTAATTACTTCAGAACTGCGATACTAGTTTGTTCCAACTAAGTAAAGAATTATTTCACTAGATCGCGATATTAATCCGCTGCAATTTATGTTTACATTATTTTCAAGAAATGTAAATGCTTTAAAATTCTCCACGGGTATTGTATTTCATTAAATTTAATACATATATTTGTATTCACATATTTATGCATACCGTTTTAGATAGGAGGGTTTTAAGATTTTTGTGAACTAGTTTCTAGTTACGCATAAATATTTGCATTTTGTCTTGCCTTTTGAACTTGTGATAGCAATTAGGGTTGCAGTGCACGCTTATCGAATGTTTATTGGCATTTTTTGTTTGGTGGTGGGTGTCATGAAATATTCTTTGGTAGTATCTGTATCAACTAAAAGTAATATAGGTTCTGGTTATTTTTAAGTGCTTAAGATGTCCCAGCAAAGGGGTATCATTGAACAAAATGCACCTGGTCAAGTCGTCCATGTAAGGAGTGACAGCCAAACTAATTTAGATGATCTTTTTAACGCAGTCATGCATCCAAAGGATAGTCAGGTTCCTCTGACGGTACCTATGAGATTACGAAATTTGCCGCCTTCGTTTTTTAAGCAGCCTGACAGAGTATCAAAATCTGCGAACCACAGTAGGGAATCTAGCTCCGATGGAACTTTTTCGATAAGTTCACCACCTGCGCAACCAGCAGTGTCGTCGACTTCTACAGGTACTTCTCATCATCAGCCTGCTGGAATATCCGTCAATCACCCTCGTGCTCACTCTTCACCAGCCAGTCTTCAACAAACTTACAGCAGTATTTCACACCAACGTGGGAGGCAGCAAAGTTGTGATATAAACGATGATGTTCTACTTCCTTCAGGTTGGGAAATGGCAAAAACTCCTTCTGGACAAAAGTATTTTTTAAAGTAAGTGTCGTGTAATTCTGAATGAATCAATTAATTTTCCTAAATCTGTGTAAGAAAATTTTTGCGGTTTGTTATTTTAAGATTCGCGAGATAGTTAAATAACTAGAATGGATTCCCAAGGTGGTCCAACTGCTCTGATAGGCCATTCTAACTTTTCATTCTTTCTTTATCTTCTTAATTATCCTCACATTTACTGTAATGTTTTAACAATAGACCTTCACTAAATATGAATTTTTTCATTAAATTTGCATTAAATGTGTGTGACATCTTATTATTTCAACCTAGTAAATCTCACTATTTCTTTTCACACAATTTGTATTTTATATTATATGAAATTTTATATAGCCCAAATAATTGTAAAGATATATTTTTAAAAATATCAATTGTAGTTTCTGACATTGATAATTGATTAGTATTAATAATTAGTGACAAGTGATAGAAGAAAACAAGTATAAACATGCTTTCCTACTGGATGCAGAATCAGCCAAAGGGAGAGAAAAAAAAAAGGAACTGCTCATATCAGCTATCCAACCTCTCCAATTGTTTTTCTCTACTTGAATTTAATCAGACTACTCACTGTTACAACACTAGATGGAAGTTTGTATAAACAATTAACTACCTGCTGGCTGAAAGCAAATTTCCACATTAATGTGTCAAAGTATTCAATCAGATTAGTCACATGAGATCACCCCTCTCATTAGCATTAGTAGAAGCATATAATGCAAGAAAGCAAGCGTATGCTGCTCCCATTTCACCCCTCCGTTCGTTCCAAATACCTGTCCAGCTCAGCCTTAAATTTATTTAGGTTATCAACTTTCACAGCAAAGGATGGAAGTCTGTTCCACCAACCAACTACCTGCTGGCTAAAGACAAACTTCCGCACATCTATTCTACATCTGTCTTTCCTCAATTTGAATTTATGCCCTCTCAGGTGATTATTCTGAGCAAGAGGAAGAATCCCATCAGCATTGAGCATGCTCAAACCATTCAAGGCTTTATACACATCAGTCAGATCACCTCGCAGGTGCCTAGTCTCCACACATTGTCATTTGCAAAATTCAAGCCTTTCTTCATAAGAGCAACCCTTTGTTTCATTCACTAATCTTGTTGCTCTTCTCTGTACTCGTTCCAACAGCTCTACATCCTTCTTAAAATGAGGCCTCCAGACCTGTATACGGTACTCAAGGTGTTGACTGACCATCGCCCTTATACAAGGGGATAATCGCCTCCTTATCCCTGCTAGAAAAATTGCTATATATCATTGAGAAGACACTATGAGCTATTCTTGCAGACTGTCTGCACTGTTCAGAAAACTTCATATCTGTACAATTACCCCCAAGTCATTTTCGTTCTCTACCACTGTCAGTGTAGTACTACAGAGTTGATACGTTACTCTGCGGCTACTGCTTACCATATGTAGTACTTTACATTTGTCAATGTTAAACTTCATTGGCCACCTCAGTCCATCTGCTCAACTTTTCTAGATCCTGTGATCCTGTTGCAACAGCGTACTGGCATTAGTGTCCTTAACAACCCTGCCAACCTATGTATCATTTGCAAACTTTCACATTAAGCTGGATATACCATTATCAGTATCATTTATAAATACAGAAAACAACAATGGATCCAACACCGAACCCTGAGGGACTCCACTAATAACATTAGTCCACGATGAGCAGTGTCCATTGATTACCACTCTCTGTCTTCTCCCACTCAACCATCCCTTTATCCATAGCAGCAGTTTGCCTCCAATGCCACACTGCTCCAATTTGTTCAGCAGTCTTCCATGTTCAACAGTATCAAAAACCTTTCTACGATCCAAATATATGATATCACAGTTATTCTCTGCATCCAGTTCCCTTGTGACCACATCATAGTATCCAATCAAATTGGTCAGACAAGACTTTCCTTTAACAAAGCCATGCTGTGTCTGAGCTATAACTGAAGTCTTGTCTAGATGATCCTGCAGTGCTTCTTTAACCAGTGCCTTCATTAATTTTCCAGGAACAGAAGTTAAACTAACATGTCTATAATTACTTGTGTCACCCTTTGATCCTCCTTTGTGAATTGGGGTCACATTTGCACATCTCCAGTCCGTGGTACCTCCTCTGAGTCCAAATAAACTCATAATTATGGCTAAGGGTGGGTTTGCTTACTTTCTTTGCTGCCTCTTTTAATATAACTGGATAGATCCCGTCCACCCCGGGATCTATCCAGTTATATTAAAGGCCTAATCCCGTCCACCACTCTCAGTTATTACAAAATTATTTAGCTCACTTTCAGAGTTTAACTCACCTCTGGCATTCCCCTCCCTGAATAACTCCTCATGGGTGAATGTAGATGCAAAATACTCATTTAGTTTGTTAGCCACCTGAGCAAGGGCACCTCCGTAGCCAGGTGGGAAGGAGCAGCAGGGTGTAGCACACGCTTCTTGATTAGCCCTGGGTTCGAGCCAGTCACCACCAAATACGGAAGATGCGGAAAGGTCAGGGAATGACCACCGCATATCCCGGAGTAATATGGCCTTAGTTGCTAATGCTCCTAAAAACCAAATAACAAACAAACAATCAAACCTGAGCAGGATCATCAACAGTTGAACCATCAATATCCAGTGGACCAATCTGATTCAACTCTTTCCTTCTAGAGTTTACATAGGTAAAGAACTCTTTGTTGTTGTTTTTTTTTTTTTTTTTTTTTTGCATCATTTGCCTAGGATTTCTCATAATTTGCATTTGCCTGCCTAATCTTTGTGGGAAATTACCGGCCAGTCAGTCTAATTTCAGTAGTAGGGAAAATCATGGAGACAGTGATCAAGGGTGGAATTCAGGAAATATTTTGATAGAAATGGAATTCTGAAGGATACTCAGCATGGTTTTGTAAAGGGAAAATCATGGTTAGCTATTTTTACAGGGTCACTCAACAGCCGGACATAGGGAGTAATTTCAACATAGTTTATTTCGATTTCAGCAAAGCATTTGACTCAATCCCATGTGGGACTGAGTCAGATACTTTGCTGAAATCGAAATACACTATGTCGAAATTGTTTTCTAAGTCTGGCTCTTGAGTGACCCTGTTAAAAAAAAGTTAACCAGATTAGTTAAATATGATTAACAGGTTGGAATCACAGGGAAAATCCTTAGATGGATAGCTGGATGGCTTCAGGACAGGAGGCAGAGGGTTGTGATAAATGGTTATTATTTTGATTGGGTTGATGTAATACACATCGAAATGGGGTTCCCCAAGGATCAGTATTAGGACGACTGTTGGTTTTGATTTTCTTAAATGATATTGATGAAGGGATATAGGGCATAATATCTAAATTTGCAGATGATGTAAAGGTTGTTAGAGTAGTTAATGATCACTGCCAAGCAGAGCTTCTTCAGAGTGACCTAGACAGACTTCAGGGATGGTCAGAAAAATGGCATGCTTTAATACAGCAAAGTGTAAGGTATTGCACCTGGGGAACAGTAACCCCAAAATAACTTATACATTTGGCAGAGTTGAACTAAAGCCGGTAGTGGAGGAAGGGGACTTGGGTATTACAATACGGTCAGACTTAAAGTTTTCTGAGCATTGTAGACAGGCTGCAAGGAAGGCCCATGGTGTCCTGTCAATGATTTATCGAATTGCTAGTAGAGATAAGGACGTCATAATCCCATTAGCATTAGTAGAGGCATTTGATGCAAGAAAGCAAGCTTATGCAGCATCAGCCAAAAAAAAAAAAAAAAAAAACCACTCCCACTTCACCCCTCTGTTCGTTCAAAATACCTGTCCAGCTGAGCCATAAACTTATTTAGACTATCAACTTCCACGACAAGGGATGGAAGTCTGTTCCACCAACCAACCACTCGCTGGCTAAAGGCAAATTTCCGCACGTCTATCCTACATCTGTCTTTCCTCAATTTGAATTTATGCCCTCTCAGGTGATTATTCTGAGCGAGAGGAAGAATCCCATCAGCATTGAGCATGCTCAAACCATTCAATGCTTTATACACCTCTATCAGATCACCTCGCTGGTGCTAGTCTCCAGACACTGTAATTTGCAAATCTTAAGCCTTTCTTCGTAAGAGTACCCCTTTGTTCCATTCACTAATCTTGTTGCCCTTCTCTGTACTCGTTCCAGCAGCTCTACATCCTTCTTGAAATGAGGCCTCCAGGCCTGTATACAGTACTCTAGGTGTGGCCTGACCATTGCCTTATACAAGGGAATAATCACCTCCTTATCCCTGCTAGAAAAATTCCTATATATCATTGACAATACACCATGAGCTACTCTTGTCTTGCAGCCCGTCTGCACTGCTCAGAGAACTTCGTATCTGCCTGCACAACCACCCCCAGGTCCCTTTCATTCCCTACCACTGTCAGTGTAATACCAAAGAGTTGATACATTGCTCTGGGGTTGCTGTTTCCCATGTGTAGTACTTTACATTTGTCAATGTTAAACTTCATTTGCCACCTCTCAGCCCATCTGCTCAACCTTTCCAGATCCTGTTGCAGCAGCATAGTGTCAGTAGTGTCCTTGACAACCCTGCCTACCTTTGTATTGTCTGCAAACTTCGACATTAAGCTTGATATACCATCATCAATATCATTTATGAATACAGAAAACAATAATGGACCCAACACACTGAGCCCTGAGGGACTCCACTAATAACATTAGTCCACGACGAGCAGTGTCCATTGATTACCACTCTCTGTCTTCTCCCCCTCAGCCACCCCTTTACCCACAGCAGCAATTTGCCTCCAATGTTACACTGCTCCAATTTGTGCAGCAGTCTTCCATGTGCAACAGTATCAAAAGCCTTTCTAAGATCCAAGTATATAATATCAAAGTTATTCCCTGCATCCAGTTCCTTTGTGACTGCATCATAGTATCCAATCAAATTGGTCAGGCAAGACTTCCCCTTAACAAAACCATGCTGTGTCAGAGCTATAACTGAAGTCTTGTCTAAATGATCCTGCAGTGCTTCTTTAACTAGTGCCTCCATTAATTTTCCTGGAACAGAAGTTAAACTCACAGGTCTATAATTGCTTGTGTCAGCTTTTGATCCTCCTTTGTGAATTGGGGTCACATTTGCACATCTCCAGTCTATGGGTGCCTCCCCTGAGTCCAAGGAAGCTCTCATAATTATGGCTAAGGGTTTGCTTACTTCCTTTGCTGCCTCCTTTAATATAACTGGATAGATCCCATCCACCCCAGGTGCCTTTCTTGTGTTTATCTTCAACAATTTCTCCTCCACTTCACTCTCAGTTATTACAAGATTCTCTAGCTTACTGCTAGAGTTGAATACACCTCTGGCTTTCCCCTCGCTAAATAACTCCTCATGTGTGAATGTCGATGCAAAATATTCATTTAGTTTGTTAGCTACCTGAGCAGGATCATCAACAGTTGACCAATCGATATCAAGTGGACCAATCTGATTCATCCCCTTCCTTCTAGAGTTTACATAAGTAAAGAACTCTTTGCTGTTTTTCTTTGCATCCCTTGCCAAAGATTTCTCGTTATCTGCCTTCGCCTGCCTAACCTCCTTTGTAACTTGGTTACAGATCAACTTGTATCTATCATAGGCTTCTGTGTCATGTGTTAATTTGTATGTATCCCATGCATGTTTCTTCTCTGCCATATGCCTCATCAGTTCATCTGACATCCATTTAGGCCTAAACCTTGTTGGCCTAACCTAAACCTAAGGCCTAAACATTTAGGCCTTAGGTTTAGGCCTAAACCTAAACTTAGTTGGTATGTAAAGTCTAGTAGCTTCCAAGATAAGTTCTTTGAATGCTTCCCATTTTGCATTTACTGTTGGTAACATCATCAGTTGGTCCCACTGTATAGAATTTAAATACTGTCTCAGTCCATCGTAGTCGCCTTTACGAAAGCAATAACCCTTCCCTTTACCCCTAATGGTAGTTACCTCTTTGAGTAAATCCCACTTCAGCACACTGTGATCACTGCCACCTAGTGGTTCATTTATCTGCAGATTTTTAATGCATGAAGAATCACTGCTGATAATCAAATCAAGAGTATTCCTCCCTCTAGTTGCCTCCCGAACATGCTGATGTAGAAAACAATCATCCAATAAATCCACAAAAGCCTTGCTAGTGTGTGAGTGACCAGCCCACAAATTCCAGTCAATATCTGGGAAATGAAAATCTCCCATTATAAGACTCTCTGATTTACTGGCCCACTCTATTTCCCTGTACAGTTTCTTATTATACTCATCAGAGTCATTAGGCCTATAGCACACTCCTACTCTCAATTTTGATCTCCCAATGCTTATGTCACACCAAACTGACTCGACACTGCACTGTCCAGCGATGTCTACTGGCTTCACTTCTTTGGATTTTATGTATTTCTTAACTAATAGCATAACCCCTCCTCCCTTCCTATCGGTCTATCTTTTCTGTAGACGTTGTACTCCCCAAATTCCAGTTCTGCATTCCTTATATCTGTGTGACACCAAGTCTCTGATATCCCAACAATATCTACCTTTAATGTTTTGAGCAATACCTCAAATTCATCAAATTTATTTACTAAACTCCTAGCATTGGTGTACACGCAAGTATACATGCACCTATCTCTATTCTTAGCTACCCTAACACACCCCATGTGTTTACTTGTACCGCAATGACTCCCAGCAGTCTCTGAAATATCCTGAATCTTGTTTTTCAGGCTTCTGCTCATTCCAATAGAAGCAGTGCAAGAATCTCTTTCACCTCTGCCAGTGGCTACTGTTAGTCTATTTGTCTTTGTATCTCCCCAAGCTAGCAGTTTTCCGACCCACCTAACACTGCCTCTATAGCATCAGCAAATATTCTTGCACCCTTTCTATTTAAGTGTATCCCATTCCTGTAGAAGCAATCCCTCCTGTTAACAAGTACAGTCCAGGCTGAAAAAAATTCTACCCCTTGAGCCTTGCACAATCTTTCCAGGGCCGAATTGATTGACAAGGCTCTCATCATATACTCCCTCCTATCGTGTCTGGGCAGAATTGCAGACACTTTCAAATTCAACCCTATTTCACGGCTTTTTTTCAACAGTGACCTGTACTTGTTAAGCAATTCTGCCGGTCTCCTACTCTTGATATCGTTAGTGCCCACGTGTACAACTATATCACCTTTTGTGCCCTTAAAAGATGATATCTGCTCTAACGTCATCAACCTTATATAAGGCTATTGTTAGATCACACTTGAAATACTCTGTTCAAGTATGGAGACCTCACCTAAATAATTGTGCTTCTTGAAAGGGTCCAAAGGTGTGTAACTTATTTGATGAGATTGGCAAAAGGGCATCCATATATTTGGAAAGACTTTGAATATGTGGGTTGCAAAGCTTGGAAACTGGGCACCTCAGAGGAGACTTGATTGAGGTGTTTTATGCTCTGAGAGGCATAAGTAAAATGAATGAGGATGAAATTTTCACGGTTATAAATGATTGTAGAACTGGGGGCCATAAATTCAAGTTATGGGGAAGATGTTTAGGCTGGATCGCAGGAAGTTTTATTTTATCCAGTGAGTTATAAATTACTGGAATAAGCTCCCTACATGGGTGGTAGAGGTTGATAGTTTGGGGAAATTTAGTGGTCAGCTGGAGGAATCCTTGGCAAAGGATGCAAAGAAAAACAGCAAACACTTAGAATGAATCAGATTGGTCCATTTGATATCGATGGTATGACTGTTGATAATCCTGCTCAGGTAGTTGACAAACTGAATGAGTATTTTTCATATACATTCATACTACAGGGATTCTGTAGAGAAGTGGAGGCAAGAAGTTTATCAAACTCTAATAGGGAGCTAAATGACTTTCTAATAGCTGAGAGGAAAAATTGCCGAAGTTAAACATGAAAAAGCCACTGGGAGTGGATGGAATCTATTCAGTTATATTAATGGAGGCAGGAAAAGAAGTAAGCAAACTGTTAGCCTTAATTATGATAGTATCTTGGATTCAGGGTAGGTGGCTTCAGAGTGGAGAAATGCTAATTAGCATTAGCATTAGTAGAGGCATTTGATGCAAGAAAGCAAGCTTATGCAGCATCAGCCAAAAAAAAAAAAAAAAAAAAACCCACTTCCACTTCACCCCTCTGTTCGTTCAAAATACCTGTCCAGCTGAGCCTTAAACTTATTTAGGCTATCAACCTCCACTACAAGCGATGGAAGTCTGTTCCACCAACCAACCACCCGCTGGCTAAAGGCAAATTTCCGCACGTCTATCCTACATCTGTCTTTCCTCAATTTGAATTTATGCCCTCTCAGGTGATTATTCTGAGCTAGAGGAAGAATCCCATCAGCATTGAGCATGCTTAAACCATTCAAGGCTTTATACACCTCTATCAGATCACCTCGCTGGTGCCTAGTCTCCAGACACTGTAATTTGCAAAACTTAAGCCTTTCTTCGTAAGAGCACCCCTTTGTTCCATTCACTAATCTTGTTGCCCTTCTCTGTACTCGTTCCAGCAGCTCTACATCCTTCTTGAAATGAGGCCTCCAGACCTGTATACAGTACTCTAGGTGTGGCCTGACCATTGCCTTATACAAGGGAATAATCACCTCCTTATCCCTGCTGGAAAAATTCCTGTATATCATTGACAGTACTCCATGAGCTACTCTTGCAGCCCGTCTGCACTGCTCTGAGAGCATCCCCAATATATACCCAAAACAAACAAAGGGTGACATGAGTTTATTACAGACCTCTTATTTTCCCTTCTGTTCCAGGGAAAGTAATGGAGTCACTGGTTAAAGAAACTATGCAGGATCATCTAGACAATTTGATTAGACCAATTTGATTAGATACTAAGATGTGGTCACAAAGGAACTGGATGCAAAAAATAATTTTGATATCATATACTTGTATTTCAGTAAAGCTTTTGATACTAATGCGCATGAAAGGCTGCTGTACAAATTGGAGCAGTGTAGCATTAAGGGAGAGGTGCTGGTATGGATAAAGGGATGGTTGAGTGGAAGAAGATATGATGATAATCAATGGGCACTGCTCGTCGTGTACTATACTTGTTTTCTGTATATATCAAAGATATTGATGAAAGTACAGTAGACTTAATGTCCAGCTAACTTTGTGGATACAAAGGTCTATGATATCATATACCTTTGTATCCATGTTGCAGCAGCATACAATGGTATGCTGCTGCAACAGGATCTGGAAAAGTTCAGAGGATGGGCTGAGAGGTGGAACTGACAAATGCAAAGTACTGCATATGGGTAGCAGTAACCCAATAGTAATGTACCAACTGTGCAGTACTAAACTCAGGGTAGTGGAGAATGAAAAAGACCTGGGGATAATTGTGCAGTCAGATATGAAGTTTTCTGAGCAGTGCTGATAGGCTGCAAGAGCAGCTCATGGGGATCTTGCCAGTGATATATGAGAACTTTGCTGGCAGGGATAAGGAGCTGATTATACCTTTGTATAAGGTCTGGAGGCCTCATTTTAGGAAGAATGTGGAGCTACTGGAACGAGCACAGAGAAGGGCAACTAGATTGGTGAGGGGAACAAAGGGGGTGCTCTTACCAAGAAAGGCTTCAATTCTGCAAATTGCATCTTGAGGAGACAATTCAAATTGAGGAAAGACAGTTGCTGAATAGATGTGCTGAAATTTGCATTTAGCCAGCAAGTAGTTGTTTGTTGGAACAAACTTCCATTTGTTGTTGTAGAAGTTGACAGCTTAAATAAATCCAAGGAAAACTGAACAAACTTTTGGAACGAATGGATAGGTGAATCGGAAGTGTTTTTTTGGGAAGCTTGTTTTCTTGTATCATATATCACTACTAATACAAATGCTATTTTGCAAACATTCTTCAAATTGAATTTGTGCCCCCTCATGCGCATAGAAGAATGAGAAGAATCCCATGAGCATTGGACCTGCTTAATCCATACAAAGCATAAAACACCTCAACAAGATCACTTCCCAGGTGCCCAGTCTCCAGATGCTGCACTTTGCAGAACTGAAGGCTCTCTTGGTAATAGCACACTTTTATTCCTTCTCACCAATCTTGTTGCACTTCTCTGTACTTGTTCCAGCAACTCTACATCCTTCCTAAAATGAGGACTCGCGACCTGCTAGTAGTCAAGATGTAGCCTGATCATTGCCTAATGCAATGGAATGATCACCTTATCTTTGCTAGAAAAATTCCATACCTGTATATCGTTAACAAAACCCCATGAGCTGTCCTAGTGGCCTGTCTTGTACTGCTCAGAGAACTTCATATCTGATGGTACAATTACTTCCCGATATTTTTCGTTTTCCACTACTGTGAGTGTAGTATCAACAGTTGGTATAATACTGTGAGGTTACTGCTACCCATATATGTGACTTTGCATTTGTTCAGGGTTAAACTTCAATTGCCAATTATCAGCCCATCTGCCTAACTTTCCTAGATCTTGTTGCAGTGGTTTACCCTGATTACTGTCATTAATCACTCTGCCAACCTTTGTGTCATCTGCAATCCTGGAAATTAAGCCTAATGTGCCTTCATCAATATCATTGATGAATATATAAGGTTTCAATGGACCCAACACCAAACCCTGCGGAACTCCAATAATAACATTAGTCCACAAAGAGCAGTTTCCATTGATTACCTCTCTGTCTTCTCCCACTCAGCCATCTCTTTATTCGTAGGGGATAATAGTAGTAGTAGTGGAATGTGGTACAAGAAAGCAAGCATATGAGCTTGTGCAGCATCAGCCAAAAAAAAAAAAAAAAATTTACACGACCATTCCCTCTAAATGTTTGTCCAGTTCCTTCTTAAATTTATTTAACATATCAACTTCCACAACGATAGAGGGAAGTATGTTCCAGCAATTAACCACCCGCTGGCTAAAGGCAAATTTCCACACATCTATTTGACATCTGTCTTTCCTCAATTTGAATTTATGCCCCCTTAGGTTTGTAATCTGAACAAGTGGATGAATCCCATCAGAATTCAGCTTGCTCAACCCATTCAAGGCCTTATACACCTCAATCAGATCACCTTGCAGGTGCCTAGTCTCCAACCGCTGCAAATTGCAAAACTTAAGCCTCTCTTGGTAAGAGGATTCCTTCATTCCCCTCACCAATCTTGTTGCCCTTCTTTGTACATGCTCAAGCAAATCTACATCCTTCCTAAAATGAGGCCTCCAGACCTGTACACAGTATTCAAGGCGTGGCCTGACCATTGCCTTATACAGAGGAACAATCACCTCCTTTTCCCTGCTAGCAAAATTTCTGTTTATCATTGACAAAATCCCATGACCTGCTCTTGCAACCTGTCTGCATTGTTCAGAAAACTTCATATCTGACTGCACAATTACTCCCAGGTCTTTTTCATTTTCTACCACCTTAAGTGTATTACCACACAGTTGGTACATTCCTCTGGGTTTACTTCTACCCATATGAAGTACTTTGCATTTGTCAATGTTAAACTTCAGTTGCCACTTCTCAGCCCATCTTCCCAAATTTTCTAGATCCTGTTGCAGTAGCACACTGCCATTACTGTCATTAAAAACCCTGCCAACTTTTGTATCATCTACAAACTTTGACATTATGCCTGATAATACTTTCATCAATATGATTGATAAATATACAAAGCAGTGGACCCAACACCGAACCTGAGACTCCACTAATAACATTAGTCCATGAAGAGCAGCCCCCACCGATTACACCCTCTGTCTTTTGCTACTCAACCATCCTTTTATCTATTGTAGCAACTTACCCGTAATGCCATTCTGCTCCAATTTGTACAGTAGTCTTCCATAAGCAACAGTGTCAAAAGCTTTCCTGAAATCCATGTATATGATATCAAAATTATTTTTTGCATCCAGTTCCTTTTGTAACCTTTTCCTTTTGCATCCAGTAACTGTTGAAAAAAAAGCCGTGAATTAGAGTTGAATTTGAGAGTGTCTGCAAATCTGCCCAGACACGATCGGAGGGAGTATATTATGAGAGCCTTGTTGATCAATTCGTCCCTGGAAAGATTGTGCAATTCTCAAGGGGTAGAATTTTTTTCAGCCTGGACTGTACTTGTTAACAGGAGAGACTGCTTCTACAGGGATGGGATACACTTAAACAGAAAGGGTGCAAGAATTTTTGCTGATGCTATCGAGGCAGTGTTAGGTTGGTCGGAAAAGTGCTAGCTTGGAGGGATACAAAGACTAATAGAGTAAGAGTAGCCACTGGCTGAGGTGAAAGTGCTTCTTGCACTGCTTCTATTGGAATGAGCAGAAGCCTGAAAAACAAGATGCAGGATATTTCAGAGACTACTGGGAGTCATTGCAGTACAAGTATACACATAGGTTGTGTTAGAGTAGCAAAGAATACTTGCGTGTACACAAATGCTAGGAGTTTGGTAAATAAATTTGATGAATTTGAGGTATTGCTCAAAGCATCAAAGGCGGATATTGTTGGGATATCAGAGACGTGGTGTCAAACAGATATAAGGAATGCACAACTGGAATTTGGGGAGTAGAACTTCTACAGAAAGGATAGACAGGATAATAAGGGAGGAAGGGTTATGCTATTAGTTAAGAAACACATAAAAACCAAGGAAGTGAAGCCAGTCGACATCACTGGACAGTGCAGTATCGAGTCAGTTTGGTGTGACATAAGCATTGGGAGATCAAAATTGAGAATTGTGCTATAGGCCTAATGACTCTGATGAGTATAATAAGAAACTGTACAGGGAAATAGAGTGGGCCAGTACATCAGAGAGTCTTATAATGGGGGATTTAAATTTCCCAGATATTGACTTGAATTTGTGGTTTGGTCACTCACACACTAGCAAGGCTTTTGTGGATTTATTGGATGATTGTTTTCTACATCAGCATGTTCGGAAGGCAACTAGAGGGAGTAATACTCCTGATTTGATTATCAGTAGTGATTCTTCATGCATTAAGAATCTGCAGATAAAGGAATCACTAGGTGGTAGTGATCACAGTGTGCTGAAGTGGGATTTACTCAAAGAGGTAAGTACCATCAGGGGTAAAGGGAAGGGTTATTGCTTTCGTAAAGGCGACTATGATGATCTGATACAGTATTTAAATTCTATACAGTGGTACCAACCGAAGATGTTATCAACAGCAAATTCAAAATGGGAAGCATTCAAAGAACTTATCTTGGAAGCTACTAGGCTTTACATACCAACTAAGAAATATTGTTCAAGGTTTAGGCCTAAATGGAGTCAGATGAACTAATGAGACATATGACAGAGAAGAAAAATGCATGGGATACATATAAATTAACACGTGACACAGAAGCCTATGATGGATACAAGTTGATCTGTTACAAAGGAGGTTAGGCAGGCAAAGGCAGATTACGAGAAATCTTTGGCAAGGGATGCAAAGAAAAACAGCAGAGTTCTTTACTTATGTTTAACTCTAGAACAGTGGTGGCGAACCTATGACACGTGGGTCAGATACTGACCCACGAAGGCTTTGTAAGTAACCCACGTGCACGCGTTTATTGTAATATTGGCCTACTTTTTTTTTAATTAGAACAGAGAGAAAAGATAATCGAAAATATTAAACAATTATAAAATATAAATATGCAATGTCAGATTTATAAAAAAAATAAATAAAAATAAACAGAATGATTCACAAACAAGTGTTTTAAAAACTTTTTTGACTCCGAAAAATAACATTACAGCTGCTAGTTTTCAAGTAACCCATTGCATTGCTCTCCATGGGAAACCTCTTTCAGAAGGAGTTTGTAAAACAAGCATTTTTAGAATGTAGTTCTACTGTTTTCAGATTTTAAAGAAAAAGACTCGATTATAAAGCGTATAAATCAGTTACCAATAAGTCGCAATACTATTAAAGATCCAGTAATAGAATTAGAAAGAAATATTTCTTCTCAAATACATAACCGACTTAAAGTCTGTAGAAATGTATTCGATTGCTTTAGATGAGAGTACTGATGTAAATGGTTATGCGCAACAGCAATTTTTGCTCGATATAATGCAGGCAATATAATGAAAGAAGAGTTAATAAAACTAATAACATTGAAAGGAAGGTGTACCGGTCTTGATATTTTTAAAGTATTTGATAATGCAATTTTTAAAAAAATGGAAATTGACCTACAAAAAATTGTTTTTGGAACAACACACGGTGCTCACACTATGGTGGGAAAAAAACATTGGTTTTATTCAGCAGCTTAAGCAAAATATTAGAGACATTAGCATTAGTAGAGGCATTTGATGCAAGAAAGCAAGCTTATGCAGCATCAGCCAAAAAAAAAAAAAAAAAACCCACTTCCACTTCACCCCTCTGTTCGTTCCAAATACCTGTCCAGCTGAGCCTTAAACTTATTTAGGCTATCAACCTCCACCACAAGGGATGGAAGTCTGTTCCACCAACCAACCACCCGCTGGCTAAAGGCAAATTTCCTCACGTCTATCCTACATCTGTCTTTCCTCAATTTGAATTTATGCCCTCTCTGGTGATTTTTCTGAGCTAGAGGAAGAATCCCATCAGCATTGAGCATGCTTAAACCATTCAAGGCTTTATACACCTCTATCAGATCACCTCGCTGGTGCCTAGTCTCCAGACACTGTAATTTGCAAAACTTAAGCCTTTCTTCGTAAGAGCACCCCTTTGTTCCATTCACTAATCTTGTTGCCCTTCTCTGTACTCGTTCCAGCAGCTCTACGTCCTTCTTGAAATGAGGCCTCCAGACCTGTATACAGTATTCTAGGTGGGGCCTGACCATTGCCTTATACAATGGAATAATCACCTCCTTATCCCTGCTGGAAAAATTCCTGTATATCATTGACAATACTCCATGAGCTACTCTTGCAGCCCGTCTGCACTGCTCAGAGAACTTCATATCTGCCTGCACAACCACCCCCAAGTCCCTTTCATTCTCTACCACTGTCAGTGTAGTACCACAGAGTTGATACGTTGCTCTGGGGTTGCTGTTTCCCATGTGTAGTACTTTACATTTGTCAATGTTAAACTTCATTTGCCACCTCTCAGCCCATCTGCTCAACCTTTCCAGATCCTGTTGCAGCAGCATAGTGTCAGTAGTGTCCTTGACAACCCTGCCAACCTTTGTATCATCTGCAAACTTGGACATTAAGCTTGATATACCATCATCAATATCATTTATAAATACAGAAAACAATAATGGACCCAACACTGAACCCTGAGGGACTCCACTAATAACATTAGTCCACGATGAGCAGTGTCCATTGATTACCACTCTCTGTCTTCTCCCCCTCAACCACCCCTTTATCCATAGCAGCAATTTGCCTCCAATGTCACACTGCTCCAATTTGTGTAGCAGTCTTCCATGTGCAACAGTATCAACAGCCTTTCTAAGATCCAAGTATATAATATCAAAGTTATTCCCCGCATCCAGTTCTTTTGTGACTGCATCATAGTATCCAATCAAGTTGGTCAGGCAAGACTTCCCCTTAACAAAACCATGCTGTGTCTGAGCTATAACTGAAGTCTTGTCTAAATGATCCTGCAGTGCTTCTTTAACCAGTGCCTCCATTAATTTTCCTGGAACAGAAGTTAAGCTCACAGGTCTATAATTACTTGTGTCAGCCTTTGATCCTCCTTTGTGAATTGGGGTCACATTTGCACATTTCCAGTCTATGGGTACCTCCCCTGAGTCCAAGGAAGCTCTCATAATTATGGCTAAGGGTTTGCTTACTTCCTTTGCTGCCTCCTTTAATATAACTGGATAGATCCCATCCACTCCGGGTGCCTTTCTTGTGTTTATCTTCAACAGTTTCTCCTCCACTTTACTCCCAGTTATTTCAAGATTCTGTAGCTTACTGCTAGAGTTGAATACACCTCTGGCATTCCCCTTGCTGAATAACTCCTCATGTGTGAATGTCGATGCAAAATATTCATTTAGTTTGTTAGCTACCTGAGCAGGATCATCAACAGTTGACCCATCAATATCAAGTGGACCAATCTGATTCATCCCCTTCCTTCTATCATTCTCTGATAGAATTTCGTTGTATAATACACCAGCAAGTTGTATGTGCGAAGCAAGGTTTAAAAACATTTTCTAATGTAATGCCAGTTGTAATTAAAGTTATTAACTTTATAAATGGTCTTAATAAGCGAGAATTTGCACAATTATTAGAGGAAATTGAGTGCCAATATTCTGGGATTTTGTTCGATGGCTCAGTTGCAGCCAAGTTCTTAATCGGTTTGTCATTTTATTAGACGAAATAAAGCTCTTTTGAATGAAAAAAAGAATAGTTATGACGAATTTTCAAATATAAATTGGCTTAATGATTTAATGTTCTTATGTGATATCACTCAGCATTTCAATGAATTGAATAAAAAACTTCAGGGACATGGACAAATTGCATTAATGATGTTTGAAAATATCAAAATATTTATGAAAAAACTTGACATCTTTATTAAAGATTTGGAAATGAGCACCATGAAATATTTTCCTCAATTACAAAAACATTTTCAAAACACTAAAGATTTTGAAAATATTCTTGACATTCAAGAAAATGCAATTAAAATATATTTAACCATTTTGCAAAAAATAAAACAAGCTTTCCATGAGAGATATAATCAATTTAAAAGTTTGGAAAATACATTTCGCTTTATTTTATGTCTACATAAAGCAGAGTACGATACAATGCAGCTAAACGATGTTATGTGGCTAGGTATCACTAACTTAGAAATGGAATTAATTGAATTCCAAAGCAGCATAGTGTGAAAAAATAAATTTGAAAACTTGATTTTCGAAGTAGAATGAAAAATTTCAGAAAGTAATGCAGCTAGGCCTAATGAAGATCCCACACTAAAAATTGAAAATATTATATTAAATGCATGGTATTCTTTACCGAACAATTTTTCATGTATGAGGAAACTGGCTAACGCTCTTCTCACAACGTTCGGGTCCACATATTCATGTGAAAAATTGTTTTCCTCAATGAATTTTGTTAAATCTTCCAACAGGAATAAACTTGGAAATGAATTGACTGCAAAATGTATTAAAGTAATGAACACGAAGTATGTACCTAATATTAAGAAACTGTCTGAAAGTAAGCAACAACAAATTTCGTATTAAATATACTTTTATCAACTTTATTACACATACTGTATCTGTAATTATGTTAATTATTAATGAAGAATATTTCAAAATAAAGGCGTTTTCTTTTATTCCTTGCTCATTCAAATACTTTGTGCAGAGGCAATACTGGTCATGATGTCACCTGGTGCAGTACAAGGTATCAAATCAAGCTTCGATATTTACTGTTTTTTTTAGCTCTTCACTTGCAAAAGTTAAAGTTATAAATCAAAAAGGAAACTAAAACCTTTTTTGGATTATTTCAAAAGTGAGAACCAAAAAGATTCAACTATCAACTTGATCTCTTAACAAATTGTTTGATGTTTCCAAATAATTGGCATCCTTTTTACCCCCCCCCCTTCTAATTGAGACCACTAACTTATGACTCACGGGCTAGTATTTTAAAAAAGAAATAAAAATAATTGACCCACTCTTCAAAAAGGTTCGCCATCACTGCTCTAGAAGGAAGGGGATGAATCAGATTGGTCCACTTGATATCGATGGGTCAACTGTTGATGATCCTACTTAGGTAGCTAACAAACTAAATGAATATTTTGCATCGACATTCACACATGAGGAGTTATTCAGCGAGGGGAATGCCGGAGGGGTGGCAGTAAGCTAGAGAATCTTGTAATAACTGAGAGTAATGTGGAGGAGAAATTGTTGAAGATAAACACAAGAAAGGCACCTGGGGTGGATGGGATCTATCCATTTTTATTAAAGGAGGCAGCAAAAGAAATAAGCAAACCCTTAGCCATAATTATGAGATCTTCCTTGGATTCAGGGGAAGGTACCCACAGACTCGAGATGTGCAAATGTGACCTCAATTCACAAAGAAGGATCAAAGGCCGACACAAGTAATTATAGACCTGTGAGTTTAACTTCTGTTCAAAGGAAAATTAGTGGAGGCACTGGTTAAAGAAGCACTGCAGGATCATCTAGACAAGACTTCAGTTGTAGCTCGGACACAGCATGGTTTTGTTAAGGGGAAGTATTGCCTGACCAATTTGATTGGATACTATGATGCAGGAACAAAAGAACTGGATGCAGGGAATAATTTTTATATTATATACTTGGATCTTAGAAAGGCTTTTGATACTGTTGCATATGGAAGACTGCTGCACAAATTGGAGCAGTGTGGCATTGGAGGCAAATTGCTGCTATGGATAAAGGGGTGGTTGAGGGGGAGAAGACAGTGGTAATCAATGGACACTGCACATCGTGGACTAATGTTATTAGTGGAGTCTCTCAGGGTTTAGTGTTCGGTCCATTATTGTTTTCAGTATTTATAAATGATATTGATGATGGTATATCAAGCTTAATGTCCAAGTTTGCAGACGATACAAAGGTTGACAGGGTTGTCAAGGAAACTACTGACACTATGCTGCTGCAACAGGATCTGGAAAGGTTGAGTAGATGGGCTGAGAGGTGGAAAATGAAGTTTAACATTGACAAATGTAAAGTACTACATATGGGAAACAGCCATCCCAGAGCAACGTATCAACTCTGTGGTACTACACTGACAGTGGTAGAGAATGAAAAGGACCTGGGGGGAAATTGTGCAGGCAAATGTGAAGTTCTCTGAGCAGTGCAGATGGGCTGCATGGTGTCTTGTCAATAATGTACAGGACTTTTTCTAGCAGGGATAAGGAGGTGATTATTCTCTTGTATAAGGCAATGGTCAGGCCACACCTTGAGTACTGTATACAGGTCTGGAGGCCTCATTTCAAGAAGGATGTAGAGCTCCTGGAACGAGTACAGAGAAGGGCAACAAGATTAGTGAATGAAACAAAGGGGTCTCTTACAAAGAAAGGCTTAAGTTTTGCAAATTACAGTGTCTGGAGACTAGGCACCAGCGAGGTGATCTGATTCAAGGCTTTATACACCTTGAATGGTTTGAGCATGCTCAATGCTGATGGATTCTTCCTCGGGCTCAGAATAATCACCTGAAAGGGTATAAATTCAAATTGAGGAAAGACAGATGTACAATAGACATGCAGAAATTTGACTTTAGCCAGCGGGTAGTTGGTTGGTGGAACAGACTTCCATCCCTTGTCGTGGAAGTTGATAGCCTAAATAAATTTAAGGCTCAGCTGGACAGGTATTTCGAACGAACGAAGGGTTTTTTTTTTTTTTGGCTGATGCTGCATAAGCTTGCTTTCTTGCATCATATGCATCTACTAATGCTAACCACATCATAATATCTAATCAAATTTGTCAGACAAGACTTTCCCTTAACAAACCCATGCTGTGTCTGAATTATTGCTACATTGTTGTCTAGATGAGATGATCCTGCAATGCATCTTTAACCAGTGACTCCATTATTTTACCCGGAACAGAAGTTAAACTAATTGGTCTGTAATTACTCGTGTCACCCTTTGATCCCCCCTTTGTGAATTGGGGATACATTTGCACATGTCCAGTCTGTGGGGGAACTCCCCTGAGTCCAAGGATGCTCTCGTAATTATGGCTAAGGGTTTGCTTACTTTCTTTGCCCCCTCCTTTAATCTAACTGGATAGATCCCATCCACCCCAGGTACCTTTCTTATGTTTAACTTCAACAATTTCTCCTCCACTTTGCTCTCAGTTATTACAAAATCATTAAGCACCCTACTACAATTTGATAACCTTCTGGCATTCTCAATCCTTAATAACTCCTCATATGTGAATATAGATGCCAAATACTCATTCAGTTTGTTTTCTATCTGAGCAGTATCATCAGCAGTCGAATCATCGATATCAAGTGTACCAAATCGATTTATCTCCTTCCTTTTAGAGTTTATATAAGTAAAGAAATCCTTACTGTTTTTCTTAGCATCTTTTGCCCAAGATTTCTCGTAATCTGCCTTTGCCTGCCTTACTTCCTTTGTGGCTTGATTACAAACTAGCTTATATCTGCCTTAGGCTTCTGTGTCGCCTGATAATTTAAATGGATCCCATGCATTTTTCTTCTGTGCCACGATTCTCATTAGTTCATTTGAAAACCATTTAGGCCTAAACCTTGAACAATATTTCTTAATAGGTATGAAACTTTTAGTAGCTTCCACGATTAATTCTTTGAATGCTTCCCACTTAGAATTTGCTGTTGGTAACATCATCAGTTGATCCCACTGTATAGAATTTAAAAACCATCTGAGACCACTGTAGTCACCTTTATGGAAGCAAAAACCCTTTCCTTTAACCGTGATGGTAATTATGTCTTTAAGTAAATCCCACATCAGTACACTGTGATCACTGCCATCTAGTGGTTCCTTTTTCTGCAAATTCTTAATACACGAATGATCCCTACTGATACCAGATCAAGAGTACCCTGTCTGGTTGCCTCTCGAACATTCCCTTAATGCCACACTGCTCCAATTTGCATAACAGTTTTTTATGTTAAACACTATCAAAATCTTGCCTGAAATACATGTGTACGATATCAAAATTATTTTTTGCGTCCAGTTCCTTTGGGAACACAGGTATTTCCAAGGATAGTCTCATAATTATGGCTGTGGATTTGCTTACTTCCTTCAATGCCTTTCTTAATATAATTGGATAGATCCCACACAACCTAGGTGCTTTTCTTAAGTTTAACTTCAACAATTTCTTTTCTGCTTACCTCTCAGTTATTGACAAATCATTTAGCTCCCTAATAGAGTTTGATAAACTTCTGGCATTCACTTCCCTAAGGAATTTCTCATGTGTGAATGTAGATGCAAAATGCTCATTCTGTTTGTCAGCAACTTGAATAGGATCATCAACAGAGGAACCATCAATATCAAGTGGACCAATTTGATTCAACTCCTTCCTTCTAGTATTTACACAGAGTGCACAGAAATCATGGGATACCTACCTAGTAATGGGTAGTCCTGCCTTTTGCCGCGATAAGGGTAGGCACACAGTGAGGCATCGAGTCCACTAGTTCACGAATGAATTCCATGTGTATTTCCATCCATGCTTGCTAAACCACTATCCATAAATCCGTCGCATTCCTGGATGGAGGATCTAAAGCTGGAATGGACCTTCCCACAGGGTTCATGTCTAGTGTACAGGCAAGCCATTTCATGGTGGTAATATCTGCAGAATGCTCTTTGAACTATGTTCTAGTCACCTGTGAGGAGGAGCATTGTCCTGTGGGGTGCACGATGACTAGAAAGGGATGCAGATTGTCTGAAAGGATGGACATGTAACCTGGACCATTCAGAGATGTGTCTAGGCATACCAGAGGTCTCAATGTGGGCCAGTTGAACACCCCCACACCATTACCGACTATCCGTCTGCCTGAACAGTTCCTTGTTGAAATGACGGGTGTATAGCTTTG
The DNA here is from genome assembly GCF_048544385.1 of Mastigoproctus giganteus. NCBI lineage: Eukaryota > Metazoa > Arthropoda > Arachnida > Uropygi > Thelyphonidae > Mastigoproctus > Mastigoproctus giganteus. The sequence continues at coordinate 134,862,785 of NC_143575.1, forward strand.
TGTGGTTTCTACCAGATAAGCACCTTCCTGTCCACTCAAAATAACTGGAAACACGACTCGTTGGACCAGAACACCCGTCTCCAATCATCCAATGTCCTGTGTCATGGCATTAGCAATGGGACTCTGGTGAGTCTGCAGCTCCCTTAACCTATTGTGGCTAATGATCGCCTGATGGTCTTGGTGGATATGTTTCTGGCACCTTGCTCGTTGAAGTCGGCAGTGATTTGTGCTCTGTTGTGCTCCGGTTGTCTCAAATAATGCGAGACGGACATCGACAGCCATGTTCTTCCACCACCTTTCTCCGTCCACGATATATTATCGTGGTTTTGTCAGGGGTAAAAACATTTTTGTAGGATAATGGGACTAATGTTACTAAAGATTTTATTTGTTTCCTGTTATCAAGTATATTTTCAGAATAAAGAAACAAACTTTTAAAGGGCCTTTAAAAGTTCATAAACTTTCCATAACAATGGTTTTTATGTAAATGACTTAATTGAGCAATAGTAATATACTGAATTGTTTTATTTAAAATGGTATAATTACATAGACAACACTTTACTAGAAACATTTAAGCAATTTGGCAATGTTTTGAGAAGTCACTGTTTCTTGTTGTCTCAGGCCTATAGCTTGGTTTAGAGCAGCGGTTCCCAACTTATTTTAATTGCGGAACCCTTTTCACCTTGATAAAAGATTTTGGAACCCTGACAATTTTTACTGTTTATAAATAAAAAAACAAATCAAAAATAATTTATTGAAAATACAAAAAACCAGATTAATAATGGAAAAGCAAATATTATTAATTCAAACTGGTAATTAAGTTGAAGGATTAAACATCTTCTTTTCTTTCAGTATTCTTTCAAAATTTGGTTTAATTGTGGACAGCTGAATTCTAATATCAGGAGTGGCATCCAACTTACTTCTGTATTTTGTTTTTGTCACAGTGTAGAGGTAAAATCCGCTTTCACACATATGTGGTACAAAACGGCAACAAACAACGAATTGCTTTTTTGTATAAATTTGGATATTCTTCTTTTAAGTCGCACCAAAACTCGTTTAATTAAACTTTATTAAATTTAACTTTTATTTGGCTGTTTGGTGTCAGGTCGATGAGATTTTCATATTCTGAAGTAGATAGTTCTTCTGGTTTTTCTTTAATATTGAAAGGATTGAAAACCCAATAGTTATTGTCATCTTTTAGTAGAGGAAAGTATTCGTTTAATGCCACAGTTACTGATTTTAGATGAGAAATAATTTCTTTTTGAATTTCCTCATCAATTTCACAGTTTGATTCCTGTAGTTCGTTAGCACCAGATAAATTACGCAGACATTTTGAAACGAACTATTCAGATTATAAGAATAAAGATGTGAAACTTTTTGAAAGAAAACATTTGTCTCTTGACAAAACTAAACATTTTATGTCAAATGTTGTATAACGAAAGGGCAACAATGGCTTCCTACAAAGTAAGCTACCATATAGCACTCACAGGTGAAGTGCATACAATTTCTGAAACTTTGAGAGAAAAAGTCATTTAAAGTTAGAAATGGATCCATATTATTATTTTCAACAGTCATAGTACAGTATTGTAACTTTCATAATAATGATTGTAATTTATCTTTTATGTTGAAAATATATTTACATTTTTTCCTTGAAGGGAGAGAGAAACATCATTCAATTTTGTGAATATATCCACCAGATAAGCAATTTGACTGAACCACGGAAAGTTTCTAAAGTGATCTGCTAATAGAAATTTGTCATTGTGTAAGAATATGGCGAGCTCTTCTTGTAATTCAAACAATCTCACAAGAACTCTGCCATGTGACAGCCATCTAATTTCAGTATGTACCAGCAAAGATGTATGTTGGCTGCCCATATCTTCACATATAATTTGGAATAATCTTGATTTCAATGGTTGTGTTTTCACAATGTTAATAATTTTCACTGCTTTATCTAAAATACATTTTAAAGATGAAGGGATATTTCGAGCAACCAGTGCATGTCTATGAAGAACACAGCAACTACTTGTACACATTTTAGCAACATTTTTAATTCGTGTTACTGCCCCTTTCACAGGTCCTATCATTGACTTCGCACCATTGTTATACACATCGACACATTTCTCCCAACTTATTCCACAAGTCGTCATAAAATCGTCGATACATTTAAATATCATTTCTCCTGTTGTATTGGTTTGTAAATTTTCACAGAGTGGCATGTCTTCTTCAATAGAATTATTGTAGTATTAACGAGCGAAAACTAATAAAATTGTAAGGTTTGCCATGTTCATTGTCTCATCTAATTGTAAAGACTACTCATCACATGACTGAAGTCTTAAATTAAGTTCCTGCTCAATATCCTCAGCCATATCATGAATTCTGCGTGAAGTTGTATTATTTGAGTATGAAATTTTATCAATTTGTTGACAGGATTTCTCATCGAACATACTCTGAACAACATCTTTGATGCATGGTTTTATGAGAGTTTCAGAAATTGTATGCGCTTTACCTGTGAGTGCTATATGGTAGCTTACTTTGTTGTTGTTATTTGGTTTTTAGGAGCATTAGCAACTAAGGCCATATTGCTCAGGGGGATGTGCGGTGTTCATTCCCTGACCTTTCCGTATCCTCTGTATTTGGTGGCCACTGGCTCGAACCCCGGTCTAATCAAGAAGCGTGTGCTATGCACTGCTGCTCCTGCCCACCTGGCTATGGAGGTGCCAACTTACTTTGTAGGAAGCTATTGTTGCCCTTTCGTTATCTGACAACATTTTCAACATAAAATGTTTAGTTTTGTTGAGAGACAAAAGTTTTCTTTCAAAAAGTTTGACATTTTTATTTTTATATTATGAATGGTTCATTTCAAAATGTCTGCGTAATTTAGCTGGTGCTAACGAACTATTTGATAAGATCTTATTGCATAATATACATAACACATCAGGGGCCTCTGGATTTCCTGTGGTTGTGAATCTGAGTAATAAATAACTAGTGTGCTGTATTTACATTTTTTATGACTTAGTGATGTTTTAGTATTGACAAATGACACTTCCCTTTTCCTCAATTCATCTGTTACACAAGATGGTGCCTTGATCTGTATTTTCATCAGTATCCACTTTATTCGTATTAGCTGTAGTATCCATATCCGTATTAGCTGTAGTTAGAAGTTAATTCCAAGGATCGAACATCTAATTAAACAAATTTTAAAAATTATTCTAAAATTATTTATGCATCGAGTTACAAAAGTGACATTAATATAACCAAGACAGAAAAATCACAATTAAGTAGGGTGGGGGGATGGTCAGTGTAAGAATTACAATAATTATGCAATTACTAAGAAAGAAATTGTGTAGGAAATCACTGTTGCAGTTTATATTCCTGTGGGATTACCTGGTATGCCTTTGGCCCACCTGAATTTTTTAGGGTTATTTAGATTAAAGATATTTCTTTCAGAAATGCCAGAAAAAGTGATGTTCCTCCTCCCACCATATTCTCCAGTCTGTTAGAATCTGTTAGAACCGTATTCCTTGATGATACTGACATGTTCTGTGTAGAGCATGCCGTATTGAAAGTTTTTTCCTCAGTTTTCACTGTTTAAGATTTCCAGGGTAAGGGGAAGGAAGTATGATTTAAATTTGAAGAAAATAGGAAAACAAATATTCAGTCATACATAACTGACACCACTTTTTTAACTGCTTAACTTGCACCAGGTGCTAATGTAATTAGATTATCTATTTTTTAATATATATTATATTAAAAAAAATTTATTTTATAATGTTAAATTTTGAATGCATGTTAAATAAACAGTTCCGCAGCTTTGAAACTCTCCATCTGTTTTCTTTATTTCTTTTCCTTCCCTTCTCTGAATGTACTAGTCACGTTACAAAAACAACAACATGGGAAGATCCCAGGAAAAAAGTATTGACTGAAAACCAATCACTATCCACTGCCACTCCTAGTAGAAGAACGGGTAGTTCACCCATTAATTTACAAAATTTGGAACCTCTTCCAAAAGGATGGGAACAGGCAGCAACACCTGAAGGTGAAGTTTACTTTATTAATCATGCTGAGCGTACAACCAGTTGGCTAGATCCTAGGATACGTAAGTGTGATATTAAAGAAATAATTTAATTTAAATGGCATGTATTGGTATCCTTGAACATTGATTGGTTTTTTAAAGAAAATATTGATAGTAATGTTGTGAATTTTGTTATATTGTGGAACGCACTCAAATAAGAAATATTTAATTGACTTGGGTGTTTTTGAGATTTAGTAACATAATTTACTTTAACTCTCAATGAGTGCATTGGTGAAATTCGACCCCCCCCCCTTTCAAAAAATGACATTTTTCTGTTGCAGTGTTGGTCATCATTTTCAGCCAGCATCATTGTGTTAAAATTTTGAGCGTATTGCTGCAGAGAAATCAGATATATTACTGTTTGTGAATGCAATATATCAATGCTCAATTAGCTTTTTTTTTTTTTTTTTTTTAACTACCAGTATTACAAAAAAGTAAATAAAAAAATATACAGTCGATTCCGGTTATTTGGGACACATCGGGACTAGTGCATTTTGGTCCAATTAAGCAGCTGTCCCAATTATCTGAAGTTTCATCTAAAAAAGTTAAAAATACAATGGACCCTCACTTTACAATTGGTTCACTGTACGATCAAATCACGTTACGATGGAGTCCCCATAGTAAAGTACCGTTCACTATACGATGTGTAGTAAGCGCCAGTCATTGTGATCACGTTTGTGAATTGAATTTTAATTCTATTAAACAGTAATTCTAATTAGTGAAAATAGGAGGAATATTATCCACAGGCTATAAAAGTAAAGAAATATTAAGCACAAATTTATCCTTTATTACCTTACCAATTAAAAAATTAAATGATACGTGAAAATCAGAAGAATATACGTGATAATCGGAATAATTAATACAGACTGTAATATGTACATACTAACTAGTTGACATTTCTGTTCACTGACATTTGTGGGTGAGGGTTAAAATTTAAAACAGTAAAAAGATAAGCAATCAATAACAAAGAACACAGCATACTCAAATTTTGAGTAACAAGATACGCGCAAGTGAGAACGGAGTAGAAGTAAATGCACTTCACCACAATAACCTCCAGAATTCCAGCTTTCGGTATTGTTGCAAATCAGTAAGATCGAGTTTACTATCTGTTTATGATAGATTGCACTAACAGAAAAGCCCAATAAACAGATGACTGCTAATTGTTTTATGGTTGTGACCTTCAGTAATCCAACTGAACTACTTGGTACGGTCGGAGACAATCGTAGGGTAATCTCCAGTGCTGCGGTCTCCTGCCCCGATTAAACAGCATGTTGTCCCAATTAAGCAAAGTAAATCCTGACTATTTTCTCGATTGGGTTTTGTTTTTTAAGATTTGCCCCAAATAAAGGGCTGCCCCGATTAACTGGTGGCCTAAATAACCAGAATCCACTTTTTTTTTTTCTGAAAGATTTGTTTTGCAGAAATCTAGTGATGAGTATCTAGTATTAGTAGTAGCATATGATACAAGAAGGCAAGCTTATAAAGCATTAACCAAAAAAAAAAAAAGAAGCTCCCACATCACCTGCCCATCCCATCCAATTATATTTTCTAGTTCTTCCTTGAATTTATTCAAACCACCCACTTCCACAACAACAGATGGAAGCTTGTGCCAACAATCAAACTTCACACATCTATCCTGTAAACATCCTTCTTCAATTTGAATTTATGCTTCTTCGTGTGTGCAGGAGAAGGTATGCCATCAGTCAATCATCAATCAATTCAAAGCCTTGAACACTTCAGATCAACTTGCAGGTGCCTGGTATCTAGGCACGGCAATTTGCAGAATTGAAGCCTTTCTTGGTAAGACCACCCTTTCATTTCCTTCACCAATCTTGTTGCCCTTCTTTGCACCCATTCCAACAGATCTACATCCTTCCTAAAATGAGGCTTCTAGGCGGGTATGCAGCACTCAAGATGTAGCCTAATCATTGCCATGTACAATGGGATAATCACCTCCTTATCCTTGCTAGCGAAGTTCGTGTATATCATTAACAAAACCCCCATGAGTAATAGTAATAGTAATAAAGGTATGTGATACAAGAAGGCAAGCATATGAGCTTATGTAGTATCAGCCAAATAAAAAAAAAAAAAAAAATTCACACAACCATTCCTTCTAAACGTTTGTCCAATTCCTCCTTGAATTTATTTAACCTATCGACTTCCACAACGACATATCTATGTTTGTTCCAGCAATTAACCACCTGCTGGCTAAAGGCAAATTCCTTTAACTGTCTTTCCTCAATTAGAATTTATGCCAGGTTAGGTTTGTAATCTGAACAAGCAGAAGAATCCCATCAGAATTCAGTGTGCTCGACCCATTCAAGGCCTTATACACCTCAATCAGATCACCTTCCAGGTGCTTAGTCTCCAGCAACTGCAATTTACAGAACTTAAACCTCTCTTGGTAAGATAACCCCTTTGTTCCCTCACCAGTCTTGTTTCCCTTCTCTGTACACACTCAAGCAAGTCTACATCCTTCCTGAAATGAGGCCTCCAGACCCATATGCAGTAGTCAAAGTGTGGCCTGACCATTGTCTTATACAAAGGGATAATCACCTCCTTTTCCCTTCTAGCAAAATTCCTGTATATCATTGACAAAACCCCATGACCTGCTCTTGCCGCCTGTCTGCATTGCTCAGAAAACTTCATATCTGACTGCACAATTACTCCCAGTTCTTTTACATTTTCTACCACCCTAAGTGTAGTACCACACAGTTGGTACGTTCCTCTGGGATTAATTTTACCCATATGGCAGTACTTTGCATTTGTCAATGTTAAGCTTCAGTTGCCATCTCTCAGCCCATCTGCCCAAATTTTCTAGATCCTGTTGCAGTAGCACACTGCCATTACTGTCATTAACAACCGTGCCAACCTTTGTATCATCTGCAAACTTCGACACTAAGCCTGATATACTTTTATCAATATCATTTATAAATATACAAAACAACAGTGGGCCCAACACCGAACCCTGTGGGACTCCTCTAATAACATTACTCCACTAAGAGCAGCGTCCATTGATTACCACTCTGTCTTCTCCCACTCAACCACCCTTTTATCCATTGTAGCAACTTACCCTTAATATCATTTTGCTCCAATTTGTACAGTAGTCTTCCATGCACAACAGTGTCAATAGCTTTCCTGACATCCAAGTATATGATATCAAAATTATTTTTTGCATCCAGTTCCTTTGTAACCACATCATAGATCCAATCAAATTTGTCAGACAAGACTTTCCCTTAACAAACCCAGTGTGTCTGAATTATTGTTGCAGTCTTGTCCTGATGATCCTGCAATGCATCTTTAACTAGTGACTCTATTATTTTACCCGGAAGAAGTTAAACTAATTGGTCTATAATTACTCACGTCACCCTTCAATCCCCCTTTGTGATTTGGGGATACATTTGCACATCTCCAGACCGTGGGGACTTCCCCTGAATCCAAGGATGCTCTCATAATTATGGCTAAGGGTTTGCTTAGTTCCTTTGCCTCCTCCTTTAATATAACGGGATAGATCCCATCCACTCCAGGAGCCTTTCTTATGTTTAACTTCAACAATTTCTCCTTCACTTTGCTCTCAGTTATTACAAAATCATTATGCACTCTGTTACAGTTTGATAAACTTCTTAATATTTAATTTACTATTTCGAGTATTTGTATCGCACAAAGAACTTCTTATCTGAACACACCACCCCACAGGTATTTTTTTTTTTCTTTTTTTCATTTTTGCTACTCCACTACGCTGAGTGTAGTACCTCACAGTTGGTATGTTAATCTGGGATTACTGATGCCCATGATCAGTATCTTACATTTGTCAATATTAAATTTCAACTACCATTTCTCAGCCCATTGGCCTAATTTTTCTAGATCTTGTTTCAACAGTTTACCTTGATTACTGTTGTTAATCACCCTGCTAACTTTTGTATCACCTTCTAACATAGATTTTAAGCCTGATATACCTTCATCAATATCATTAATAAATATTGAAAACTATGGGCCCAGCACTGAACCTTGGGGGATTCCACTAATAACATTAGCCCATGAAGAGCATTGCCCATTGATAGCCACTCTATCTTCCCACACTGAACCATCCCTTTATCCTTAGCAGTTAATAGCCCTTAATGCTGCACTGCTCCAATTTATACAGCAGTCTTTTATGTGCAACGCTATCGAAAGCTCTGTTGAAATCCAAGTATATGATACAAAATTATTTTTTGCATCCAGTTTCAGCCTTTGCGAACTGTTTCTGTTGAACAAACCAAGTAGCAAAAGTCCCCCGGAGTGGATAATCCGCAGGCTCCAATGATTGGACACGTTGCAGATGGTATGAACTCTTTTGGTTTGTTGACAGTATCCTCCATACAGTGGATTGGGAAATACCCAACCTTTGGCCTATCGCTCGAGTACTTGTACTTGGATTGCCTTCTGCAAGACATCGGACATTCTCCTCATTGTCTGGAGTCCTCGTTCGCTCTCAATTCATGGTATCTCTCGTGAAACAACCAGTCTCACGTAACCTTCTGTGCACACGTGCAAAAATTGTATGATGAGGAGCATGCCTGTGCAGGAAACGTTCCTGGTACAAGTGCAAAGCGGTGTGCTGTAACAGTCCCCAGCTCCATACGGAAGGTGCATGTCGGCCAGTTCAATTTGAATACTCGTCCATCCTACTGACTCGGAAACTGATTCGCAAATGCTGACTTCCAGCGGGATCACTGTTCATGCGACCTCCCGTTCAACGTCCTCTACCGCATGACGAAGGCATTTCGGACCCTGCAATGCTATGTGATTCCGATTCGTCTTTGTGCCCCATACACCTCCTGCAAGTTTGTCGCACTGGTAGTGAATCACCCAGTATTTTCTCTACATTTTGATTTTATATCTTTCTTCAGTATAAGTATTTTTAGGAATCAAATGCATTTTTCCACACAGAAGAAACTGTTGTGTATGTTTGTAAGAAACAAATACACAACAGAAGAAACTGTTGTGTACCTGGCACACATGGAATGAAATTTGCTGAATGTTAATTGAACATGCATTCAGAAAATAATGCTTAATTATAGTTTTTGTCTTTCCACACTGTGTGAAAAAGCCCTGGACTCAAATTCCTGCAGGCTGGTTTTTTTTTTTTTTTTTTAAATACCATGCTTGAATTATGCTATGCAACCCTTGGCCACCGACACGTGTTGCATTGTTTTTACCTTGTGTAAACTCAGATTTTTCATTTGGCAAAAATAGGCATAGAGACCATAGAATACACGCAGATTTACAAGCACAGTAGTTCAAACACAGTACATCAGTGGACAAAAGTTGTGCATTGATGTATTGTTGCTTTGGCAAAAAAAAAAAACAAACATTTGAATAAAGTAACCACAGTTTTGGCATGAAAATATTTCTAATTTATATTACCAGTAGCACAGCATATGTGTGGAGTTCAGTTCTTGTCCTGGTCACCTACTTTACACCCAACATACATGATGTAGGCCTTTTTTTTTTTGGCTTGCCTTCTGCAAGCCAAAGGACACTTTAATGTTGCCAAAGGAAACATTAAAGGACACTTTCTTGAAGCTAATGTGGCTTCTCCACATACATAACAGAAGTCATCTGGACTATTCACACAATTATGGGGCATATTAATCTTACACAACACAAATACTGTGCAAAAAGTAGTAATCTCGTAGAGAACAATCACTAAGTGAGAACAAATTATCCAGTACCTAGCCATATTCGAAAACTAATCCAAGAGAATTGATGCATTTGAGGTAACAACAACTTATCACGTGATGCAGAGCTTTTATCACATGATCAGCAACTGTCGATCATGTGATAAGAGCATGGTGGTACTGAAACTGTAGCATTGCCAGCCATGTGTTTTGCTGAGAACCATAGTTGATAATGTAGAGTTACTCGCTAATATGAGACCCCAACTGTAATTCGAAAACATGCCGACCGACAATTTTTAATGTGATTTTCGGGTTCAGCAGCATAAAATTAGGCAAGATTGGTTATTTTCGTTTTCTTAACATTTTATGTGTTGACTAGTGTAATGGATGAGATTTTAATGTGGAAGAAAGAATTTCATTCCCTGACACAATCTGAGTTAATATTGGGTCAGAAGATTTAAAACAGTAATCCAAGTAATTAAACAAAGAATAGAAATTGTGCAGATTATCCCATTTCACATTCCTGTAATGCCAAACCACACAAAGCTGATAATGATAGTGTGAGACAGGCTTCACTAGAGATTAGACCATCACCAAGGTGTGATCTGAAGTGTCAAGAATAAATTGTATGAACAAATTATGTGAGAAACTAGATTGCAGAAACTTTATTAGAGCTTGCATACGATGACGTGCCACTGGTGGCATAATGGGGCCTACTGCCACATGTCAGCTCTGTAGAAAACTAAAAACATATAGTCATAGCATTATGTAAGTGCTTCAACTGATGTGGTTTTACATATTTTTGAAAATTGAACTTTTTCAGTGAGTTGACCACGTACTTTGAATAATTGGTGAGACAGACATCACAATATTTAGGTGGTTATAACTGGTTGGTAAATGAACAAGATGAGTGGAGTGAGGTCATTAGTAATTGCAAAAGCCTAAGCATCTCAACCAGCTGGATCTGTGTGACTGAAAAACTGAAGCCAAATGAAGTTGTAACAGTGTTGTTTATATCCACAAGAAAAATTACCTCACTGTTAAGAAAGTTAGACCAGAGAAAGTTAAGTTTCAAAAGAAACATAAGTAGACATATGCAGTTTTACCACCTTTTGAAGTGAATATTAGTATGACAAATGATTCAAGAAAGCAAGATTATAAAAGCATCAGCAGAAAAAGAAATCCACACCCTTTAATAATTTATATAGCTCTTTATTTTGAATAAGGAGGTTGTTTCAACTTTCTGCTGGCCGAAAGCAAATCTCTGCACATCTACACTGTAACCTTCTTTCCTCACTTTAAATGTATGTCCTCTCGTGTGTAGTCTGAGCAAGAGGAAGGCTTCCATCAGCATTTAGCATACTCCATCCATTCAATACCTTAAACACCGCAGTTAGACCTCTCAGTTGCCTAGTTTATAGACACTGCAATATATAAAACTGAAGCCTTTCTTGATAAGAGTGAATATCATTTTGTTTCCCTCATTCTTTTCATTGCTCTTTTGTTCACCTTCAAACAGATCAACGTCCTTCCTAAAATGAGTCTTCCAGACCTGTATGCTATACCCAAGATGTGGTCTAGCCATTGCCTTATGAGGAAGTATCAGAAAGTTCATTCCCTGACCTAGATAAAACATCAGTAGGAAAATGCTGTTTTTAATATGTTGTCTACATATTCAATAATTAACATGTGAAATTTCATTCCTGTAGGTGATTGTATACAAGAGGTGGAGCCTGGAATCTGAGGAAGGATGTTATGGTTGACAAGATGGAGTATCGAGCAGTGATCAAGTTCTTGCATTAGCAGGGCAAGAAAGCTAAAGAAGTTGGTGAAGAAATGAAAGCTGTGTATGGGCAATTCTGCCCATCCTATGACACTGTAAAAATGTTGAAACTTGAGTTCCAGTGCAGTCATACAAGTGTCTTTGATGAGCCAAGAGAAGGAAGGCCATCAACATCCACAGACAGTGAGATGGTTTCAAAGGTTGAGCAGCCTGTCTGAGTGACATAAGTGTGACAATTCATTTCATTGCAAATGCAGTGGGAATTAGTTATGGGTCTGCCCACATTTCACATGACCATCTGCACATGTCTAAGGTCTCTGCACGATGGGTTCCAAGATTCCTGATGCCTTTGCAGAACAATGTTGAATGCATTGTTCTTGCCAACTGTTGGATTTGTAATGCTAACTTTTTGATCGTTTGGGTGAGAACTTTTTTGATCGTTTGGCGACGAATGCTGGGTGTACAATGAAGAAACCATTGCATGGATGCCACTTTGATTTGTATCAGGAAGTCATCAATGAAATAGAATTGTGGTTTCAGGCAAAAAAAGTGTGGACTTCTTTAATCAAGGCATTAAACAACTGATCCATATCCAAGATGGGAGAAATGTGTTACTATACATGGAGAGTTCATAGAAAAAGATTAAACTTTCTCTGAAGTTTTACCTTTCTAGGGCTATTATTTCTAGGTAAGGGTACGAGCTTTTTTGATACCCCCTCATACAATAGGATATCATTTACAAAACCCTATGAGCTGCCCTGGCAGCCTGTCTGCAGTGCTCATAAAACTTGATGTGTGGCTGTGCAATTACCCCCATGCTCTTTTTATTCTCTACTACCTTCAATTTTGTATACCATACAGTTTGAATGTTATTCTGGGGTTAAATGGTACTTCATGTGGGTAGTAGCTTTCATTTTTCAGTGTTATACTTCAATTGCCAATCTGCAACTTCTGCAACTACACTTTTTTTTCCCCCTCATTTTATCACTTTTAATATAGTCTTGTTGCTTTTAAAACTTACAGTTATGTTAAAGTACCATTTTAATTTTATACTGTGTGGATTATTTTATTTTTTTAATTATTCAATGGTATAAGATTATGTAAGACATTGATATGATGATTATTCTTGTCCTTTTGATTGTCCTTTCAATCTCATGTGAAGGGCTTAGGATTTTCAGACTGTACAACAAAATATAAAGCAGTTTGTGTATACAAGTTCTGATTTGTAATACCGATGTACTATAAAACCAGTAAGTTTATGTATTTTGAAAAGTATTCCTAAAAATGCAGATCATGCAAAGATAAAAGCATTCTTTTCACTTGAGGAATACCTGTGTAGGTAATCCATAATGAACCACCTTTATTAAATCACTGAATTTCAAAACTGATATAAAGGAACATGTGATAATAATGTTATAAAAATTCATGTTAAGGAGAGAGAGAGAATTAGTTATTTTTTTCATATAGTAATGTCTGGCAGCTCTGTTTTTTTTTTTTTTTTTTTTAGCTGCTCATTTACAACAGCCACCTTTAATGCAAACTCCTTCTATTGATACTCAGCAACAAAGTTCACAACAGGCAACAGTACTTTCGGCACAGAATCAGCCACAGCCTCAGGTAAGTTTAATATTATTTTCTCTAAGTGCTCACGGAACTGATGGCAAAAATTTTTTAGAGTTTGTCTGTCCTTTACTTTTTTAATTTTATCTCAAGCAGTTTTTTATGCTACTCTGGTTTTTAAAATTTTCTGTATCATTTTTGCATGGCTGTGGTTAGCATGTGTAGCTATAGCATTAGTAGAGGCATTTGATGCAAGAAAGCAAGCTTATGCAGCATCAGCCAAAAAAAAAAATAATAAATAAATAAATAAAAAATAACCACTTCCACTTCACCTCTCTGTTCGTTCGAAATACCTGTCCAGCTGAGCCTTAAACTCATTTAAGCTATCAACTTCCACGACAAGGGATGGAAGTCTGTTCCACCAACCGACCACCCGCTGGCTAAAGGCAAATTTCCTCACATCTGTCTTTCCTCAATTTGAATTTATGCCCTCTCAGGTGATTATTCTGAGCAAGAGGAAGAATCCCATCAGCATTGAGCATGCTCAAACCATTCAAGGCGTTATACACCTCTATCAGATCACCTCGCTGGTGCCTAGTCTCCAGACACTGTAATTTGCACGTAAGAGCACCCCTTTGTTCCATTCACCAATCTTGTTGCCCTTCTCTGTACTCGTTCCAGCATCTCTACATCCTTCTTGAAATGAGGCCTCCAGACCTGTATACAGTACTCTAGGTGTGGCCTGACCATTGCCTTTTACAAGGGAATAATCACCTCTTTATCCCTGCTAGAAAAATTCCTATATATCATCGACAATACACCATGAGCTACTCTTGCAGCCCCCTCGACGTGGGCACCTGTACGTGGTGAGGGGACCTCCCAGTGATGCTGCTGGTTTTCCAGATTAGCATCGCTGGGATCTAACGCCCACACCTTGGTTTCAGGGTTACATCTGTGGAATCCGGCGTGTGCAGCCGTGCGCCGCGACCCGTGGATTTCGGAAAGGGGGATCCTGGTGGTTGAGGGGGCCCAGCCTTAATACACCACTTTGGCCCCTGCTTCGACAAGACGGGTGGTCCCGGACCGGCCCGACTGGGATCAATCGGCAGGTGGTTCTTACTGCTAGGGTCAACTGTGTTCCAATAAGTCTCCCTCCCTATGGTCCTGGGACGGGATAAAGATTTATTGGTAACGTGGGTATGGTACTTCTAAGCGAACTCGGCGTCTCATTCGTGTACGCAGTACCTGCTAGTTCACGAGTGGGCGTCCCCTCGTAGGGCTCTGTGGTGGGTGAGTTACTTAGACATCACACTTTTTCTTTACTCTCATGAGTAATTTAAAACCTATTTCTTCTGGGGCCCCAACAAGGCCCCACCTAATCGAAATGATGACGCAGAAAACACCTCTGCAAAAAGAGCCAGGACTGAGGATACATCACCACCATCAGTGATACCGCTTTTCCTCATTCTCCATTCCACTGGAGAGCAGTCAATTGGAAAGATGTCACCCTTCTTTATCCAGAAAGGATTAGAAGGGTTGGCAGCTTCACCAAAATCCGTTAAATGACTGCGTTCTGGCGACCTTTTGGTCGAAGCTACAAATGTTAAACAGGCAGAAAAAATCCTGAACGCCACATCAATAGGGGGAATACCTATCATCGTAAGCCCCCACAAAACTTTGAACTCTTCAAGAGGCGTAATTTCAGAGTGGGACCTTCTTCATGTTTCTGAAGAAGAGATCTGCTCTGAATTGAAAGAACAAGGAGTGATGGCTGTCAAAAGAATATCAATGAGAAAGGATGGGAATCTCATCCCTACCCGAGTTCTCATCCTAACATTTAACACCTCACGGCCTCCAAGTTCCATCAAGGCAGGCTATCTAAACTGCCCAGTGAGGATTTATATCCCAAACCCACTGCGGTGTTTTAGATGCCAAAAATACGGCCACTCACAAACATCTTGTCGTGGTAACCCTGCCTGTGCTCAATGTGGTGTTAAAGACCACGAGAGCAAGGAATGTTCAGCTCCAAAACCGATCTGTGTCAATTGCCAAGGAGAGCACTCCGCCTACTCTAGAGCATGCCAGCAGTGGAAGGATGAAAAAGAAATACAAAAACTGAAAACAGAGCTGAATATCTCCTACCCAGAGGCCAGAAAACATATCCAACCAATAAATAGTGGGAAACCTTCATATGCCCAGAAGATTTCTGCAAAGTGCACTATCGGGACATAAACTGAGATGACTATACCACCAAGAGAGTCATTTACCCCGATTGCACGCTATTTATTGAATTCACAAAAGCCGACCAAAAAAATACAATCAGTTGCCACTCCCATATCCGTACCTCCTAGTGCTCCACCACTACCAAAACCAAGTGGTAAAGAAAAGCCAAAAACTTCAGAAGAGTCATCCGTGATACCAGAAACAATGGATGTAGAGAACAAGGAGGTACCGGATGAATCAGTCTTGGAACTCTTTGCGGAGGAAGAAATGGACACCGGACAGCGTCCTTTCTTCCCCAAAAAAGATAAATCCAAGGCTGACAAAATAAAGCCCTCAGCACCTCAGAAGCTACCTGATGGACCCACCAAGTCAAAATAATGGCTAAATTCCTACAATGGAATTGTCGTGGATTCCGGCAAAATACTGATGACATAAAGGCCCTCCTGCAAAAGCACGAGCCAGTTTGCTTTTGCTTGCAGGAGACTTATCTGAAAGCAAATGATGATCCCACCATGCATAACATCACATTTTTTCGAAAGGATAGAATTGCAGATGGTCCTGCTCGTGGAGGAGTGGCTATCCTTGTGGGCAACCAGACCCCAGTTCAACCCTTGCTAGTTACAACCAGCACAGAGGCTGTTGCAATTCGCCTTTCAGTGGGATTTTTATTAACTGTGTGCTCTATTTATTTGCCACCTGGGACTGACATCTCCCAGGAAGACCTTGATGATCTTGTAACGCAGCTGCCTCCCTCGTACTTACTTCTCGGGGATATGAATGGACATAACACCCTGTGGGGTAGTGCTAACATCAATGGAAGGAGACAAGTCATAGAGCGTATGCTCAATGACAATGACCTTTCCCTTCTAAATACTGGAACAAACACCTTCTTCCACATGCCTACCCGTACTTTTTCTGCCATTGATCTCTCTATCTGCTCCCCTTCTCTACTCCCTTCACTCACTTGGGAAGTGGAGGAGAATCCATACGGTAGTGATCACTTCCCTGTGATAACCTTGTTACACAGTGAGAGACCGTGTCTTCCTTTCAGGTTACCACAGTGGAAGATTGATCAGGCTGACTGGTCTGCCTTCCAACATCAGGCAAATTTCGATCTCAGCACAGTCAGTCAAGAGCCCCTCAACGTGGGCACCTGTACGTGGTGAGGGGACCTCCCAGTGACGCTGCTGGGTTTCCAGATTAGCATCACTGGGATCTAACGCCCATACCTTGGTTTCAGGGTTACATCTTTGAAATCCGGCGTGTGCAGCCGTGCGCCGCGACCCGTGGAAGCGGAAAGGGGGATCCTGGTGGTTGAGGGGCCCAGCTTCAATACACCACTTTGGCCCCTGCTTCGACAAGACGGGTGGTCCCGGACCGGCCCGACTGGGATCAATCGGCGGGTGATTTTATACTGCTAGGGTCAACTGCGTTCCAATAAGTCTCCCTCCCTTTGGTCCTGGGACGGGATAAAGACTTATTGGTAACGTGGGTATGGTGCTCTAAGCGAACTCGGCGTCCCATTCGTGTAGGCAGTACCTGCTAGTTCACGAGTGGGCGTCCCCTCGTAGGGCTCCTTGGTGGGTGAGGTACTTAGGCATCAGACATTTTCTCTTTACTCATATGAGTAATTTAAATCCCCTTTCTTCTGGGGCCCCAACAAGGCCCCTACCTAATCGAAATGAAGACGCAGAAAACACCTCTGCAAAAAGAGCCAGGACTGAGGATACACCATCATCATCAGTAACACCGCTTTTCCTCATTCTCCATTCCACCGGAGAGCAGTCCATTGGGAAGATGTCACCCTTCTTTATCCAGAAAGGATTAGAAGGGTTGGCAGGTTCACCTAAAACTGTAAAAAGACTGCGTTCTGGCGACCTTTTGGTCGAAGCTTCTACCACCAAGCAAGCGGAAAAAATCATAAAATCTACATCCATAGGGGGAATACCTATCATCGTAACCCCTCACAAAACTCTAAATTCTTCACGTGGTGTCATATCAGAGTGGGACCTTCTTCATGTTTCTGAAGAAGAGATCTGCTCTGAATTAAAAGAACAAGGAGTGACAGCTGTCAAAAGAATATCAATGAGAAAGGATGGGAATCTCGTCCCTACCCGAGTTCTCATCCTAACGTTTAACACCCCACGGCCTCCAAGTTCCATCAAGGCAGGCTATCTAAACTGCCCAGTGAGGATTTATATCCCAAACCCACTGCGGTGCTTTAGATGCCAAAAATACGGCCACTCACAAACATCTTGTCGTGGTAATCCTGCCTGTGCTCGATGTGGTGTTAAAGACCACGAGAGCAAGGAATGCTCAGCTCCAAAACCTATCTGTGTCAATTGCCAAGAAGAACATCCCGCCTACTCTAGAGCATGCCAGCGGTGGAAGGATGAAAAAGAAATACAAAAACTGAAAACAGAGCTGAATATCTCCTACCCAGAGGCCAGAAAACGTATCCAACCAGTAAATAGCGGGAAACCTTCATATGCCCAGAAGGTTTCTGCTAAGTGCACTATCGGGACACAAACTGAGATGACTATACCACCAAAAGAGTCATTCACCCCAATTGCACGCTATTTATTGAGTTCTCAAAAGCCCACCAAAAAAACACAGTCAGTTGCCACTCCTATATCCGTACCTCCTAGTGCTCCACCACTACCAAAACCAAGTGGTAAAGAGCCTCAAGTAACAACAGAAAGAATGGATGTAGAGAACAAGGAGGTACAGGATGAATCAGTATTGGAACTCTTTGCGGAGGAAGAAATGGACACGGGACAGCGTCCATTCTTCCCCAAAAAAGATAAAGCCAAGACTGATAAAAGTAAGCCCTCAGCACCTCGGAAGCCGCCTGATGGACCCACCAAGCCAAAATAATGGCTAAATTCCTACAATGGAATTGTCGTGGATTCCGGCGAAATACAGATGACATCAAGGCCCTCCTGCAAAAGCACGAGCCAGTTTGCTTTTGCTTGCAGGAGACTTATCTAAAGGCAAATGATGATCCCACCATGCATAACATCACAATCTTTCGTAAGGATAGAATTGCGGATGGTCCTGCTCATGGAGGAGTGGCTATCCTTGTGAATAATCAGACCCCAGTGCAGCCCTTGCTAATTACAACCAGCATAGAGGCTGTTGCAATTCGCCTTACAGTGGGATTTCTATTAACAGTCTGCTCTATTTATTTGCCACCTGGGACTGACATCTCCCAGGAAGACCTTGATGATCTTGTAACGCAGTTGCCTCCCCCTTTCTTACTACTTGGGGATTTTAATGGACATAACACCCTATGGGGTAGTGCTAACATCACTGGAAGGGGACGGGTCATAGAGCGTTTGCTCAATGACAATGCCCTTTCCCTTTTAAATACTGGAACAAACACCTTCTTCCACATGCCTACCCGTACTTTTTCTGCCATTGATCTCTCTATCTGCTCCCCTTCTCTACTCCCTTCACTCACTTGGGAAGTGGAGGAGAATCCATACGGAAGTGATCACTTCCCTGTGATAACCTTGTTACACAGTGGGAGACCATGTCTTCCTTTCAGGTTACCACGGTGGAAGTTTGATCAGGCTGACTGGAATGCCTTCCAACATCAGGCAAATTTTGACCTGAGTACAGTCAGTCAGGAGCCTATCAATGACGCAGTAATGTACATCACAGAAATCATTGTCCAAGCAGCTGGGAATGCTGTTCCAAAAACATCTGCCCGGTTTCCACCATTTCCCAAACCTTGGTGGAATTCACAATGCACAGCAGCAAAAAAGGCTCAAAACAAAGCGTGGGGGATATTCCGTCGATATCCTACCACTGTTAATCTAATAGCCTTCAAGCGTGCACGAGCCAAAGCACGCTACATTCGCCGTCAGAGTCAAAAGGAATCATGGATCTGTTTTACATCATCTATTAACCAGGCTACCAATTCTAAGGTAGTCTGGGATAAAATCCGGAAAATGAAGGGAAAATATACATCCCGCCCTTCTTCAATCCTAGATTATAATGGATGCGCTATTGCTGATCCAACTGCAATAGCCAATGCTCTTGGGGAAACATTCTCTAACATCTCCGCAACATCTTCGTATTCCCCAGAGTTTCTGGTCCTGAAACATAAAATCGAAAAGCAGGCACTTAATTTCAAGTCCAAGGGCCTCTATCCCTACAACGGGGCATTCACTATGCAGGAATTGAAGAGAGCCCTCACTCTTTCTAATGCAAGTGCTGTTGGACCAGATGGCATCCATTATGAAATGATTAAACGTCTTTCACCAAAATCTATGGATTATCTGCTCCTTCTATATAACAGAATCTTTATTGAAGGGCAGTTTCCGGACTCCTGGCGGAAGGCAATCGTCCTTGCTTTTCCTAAGCCAGGAAAGGATCCAAAAGTCACCACCAATTATCGTCCTATTGCTCTGACTAGCTGTCTGTGCAAAATCCTGGAGAGAATGGTCAATTCTCGTTTAATATGGTACTTAGAATCAAATGACCTTCTCTCCAACATCCAGTGCGGCTTCCGAAGGAACCGGTCCACTTTGGACCATCTTATTAGATTGGAAACATCCATCCGGGATGCTTTCCTAAAACGCGAACACTTGGTGTCGGTGTTCTTTGATATGGAGAAAGCGTATGACACAACTTGGAGATTTGGCATTTTAAAAGATCTGCATAGCCTTGGTCTTAGGGGGCAACTCCCCATTTTTATTAAACACTTTTTAGCCAATCGATCTTTCCAAGTTCGTGTGGGATCCTCACTCTCTCGTTCCTTCAGCCAAGAGGAGGGAGTACCACAAGGATCAGTATTAAGTGTCACGCTTTTCGCCATCAAAATAAATTCCATCATAGAACAACTTCCTCCAACTGTAAACAGTGCCCTCTATGTTGATGACTTTAGCATATTTTGTCAGTCATGCAACATGAGGGTTATTGAAAGACAACTGCAGAAAGCCATTGATCGTCTCAATTCCTGGGCACTTGTTAATGGCTTCAGGTTCTCGCCGGATAAGACCGTTTGCGTACATTTTTGTCGCAAGCGTAATCTTCATCCTGAACCTGAATTAAGGCTCGGACAAAATGCTATTCCAGTAGCACCGGACACAAAATTCTTGGGACTCATATTTGACAAAAAGTTGACCTTTCTGGATCATATCCGTCAACTCCGCACAAAGTGCACAAGAGGGATGAATATTCTCCGCTTGCTCTCCTCTACATCTTGGGGAGCAGACCGATGTACCCTTCTTCGCATTTACCGTGCACTTGTGCGATCCAGACTAGATTATGGGTCCCTGGTTTACAATTCGGCCAGAGACAGTGTACTTCGTTGGCTGGATCCTGTCCATCATCTGGCTCTCCGTACCGCTATTGGAGCATATCGAACATCTCCAGTCCAGAGCTTATATGTCGAAGCAAACGAACCGCCGTTATCGCTTCGACGTAAGCAGTTGTCTCTAAACTACGCTTTAAAATTGAAATTCCTGCCAGACCATCCTACGTGGCTATCCGTTTTTGAGCCACGATGGGAAAATTTGTACAACACCCGTAAGACTGCCAACCGACCTTTTGGTATTCGTCTCCAAGAGCTACTCAAAGAACTTAATATCAAGGTAGACAAGGTTGCCCAAACACCGAAGCAACCCCTTCCACCCTGGCATGCTCATTTCCCGGCATGTGACTTGTCCCTTAGGAATTGGGGAAAGTCGGACACTCCATCGTCTGTCTACCTGCAGCTTCATTCTGCACACCGATCTGAACATTCTGACTTCGCGCCAGTTTACACAGACGGTTCGAAGTCGGAATTATATGTGGGATCTGCTGCTGTCTTTACAGACAGCACTACATCGGAGCAGATTCCCTCTGAATGCAGTATCTTTACTGCAGAGCTGCACGCTATAGAGTTAGCCTTGGAACACATTAGTGAATGCCAACACCAACGGTTCATTTTATATTCTGACTCTCTCAGTGTGTTACAGGCTTTAACATCTGTGAGGTATAATCCTCATCCGGTTCTGTCTTGCATTCAGCAGAAGATTCACTTCCTCCGGGAACGTGAATATGATATCCGCTTCTGCTGGATTCCGAACCACGTTGGGATTAAGGGAAATGATTTGGCTGACACCGCAGCCAAATCAGCAATCCCCAATAACAATCGCTGCCTGTCAGTCCCCTATACAGACTACAGGCAAACAATACAGCAGAAGATACACTCCCAATGGCAGGACTCGTGGAATAGACAGACTGGAAATAAACTATATCGTATAAAGCCTGTAATAGAACCGTGGCAGTCTAGTCTGCGCGTGAATCGTAAAGAGGAAGTTGTTCTTGCCCGGACCCGCATAGGACATAGTCATTTGACACATTCATTTTTGCTGAGGGCTGATGACCCTCCTATGTGTGTGTCCTGTGGCACAATTGTATCGATCAGACACCTTTTAATTGAATGTCCAGATTTTAGCAATATCCGTTTTACCTCTTTTAATCATCTGACTGAGCCGTATACACTCAGTCAGATTTTATCTGACAATGACCATGTGTCTGCTGTTTTTACCTTTTTAAAGTCAATAAACATTTTTGATCTTATATAAAATTTACATTTTTCTTTTATACATATGTTATACATCTTGACATAGTGACCTAACTATGTAGGTCACTGAAAGTTAAAAAATTTTTTTATATACGACCTGGTCTTGGCGCATTATAGCCTCCGCAGCTAATGCGCCAATAAAAACAAAACAAAACAAACAAAACAAAGTCAAGAGCCTATCAATGATGCAGTAACATACATCACAGAAATTATCGTCCAAGCAGCTGCAAATGCTGTTCCAAAAACATCTGCCCGGTTTCCACCATTTCCCAAACCTTGGTGAATTCACAATGCACAGCAGCAAAAAAGGCTCAAAACAAAGCGTGGGGGATATTCCGCCGATATCCTACCACGAACAACCTTATAGCCTTTAAACGTGCACGAGCCAAAGCACGCTATATCACCCGTCAGAGTCAAAAGGAATCGTGGATCCATTTTACATCATCTGTTAACCAGTCTACCAACTCTAAGGTAGTCTGGGATAAAATCCGGAAAATGAAGGGAAAATATACATCCTACCCTTCTTCAATCCTAGATTATAATGGATGCACTATTGCAGATCCAACTGCAATAGCCAATTCTCTTGGGGAAACATTCTCTAACATCTCTGCAACATCATCGTATTCCCCAGAGTTTCTGGTCCTGAAAAATCAAATCGAAAAACAGGCACTTCATTTTAAGGCTAAGAGCCTTTATCCCTACAACGAGGAATTTACTATACATGAACTGAAAAGAGCCCTCACTCTTTCCAAAGCAAGTACTGTTGGACCAGATGGCTTCCATTATGAAATGATTAAGCATCTTTCAACAAAATCTATGGATTATCTGCTCCTTCTATATAACAGAATCGTTACAGAAGGGCAGTTTCCGGATTCCTGGCACAAGTCAACCGTTCTTGCCTTTGCTAAGCCAGGAAAGGATCCAAAGGTTACTAGAAACTATCGTCCTATTGCTCTGACTAGCTGTTTGTGCAAAATCCTGGAGAGAATGGTTAATTCTCGTTTAATCTGGTATTTAGAATCAAATGACCTTCTCCAACATCCAGTGCGGCTTCTGAAGGAACTGGTCCACTTTGGACCATCTTATTAGACTGGAAACATCCATCCTGGATGCTTTCCTAAAACGCGAACACTTGGTGTCAGTGTTCATTGACATGCAAGGAAGGCCCATGGTGTCCTATCGATGATCTATCGAACTTTTGCAAGTAGAGATAGGGACGTGATAATCCCATTATATAAGGCTTATGTTAGACCACACTTGGAATACTGTGTTCAAGTATGGAGACCGCACCTAAAGAAAGACATCGAGCTTCTTGAAAGGGTGCAAAGAAGGGTAACTCGCCTGGTGAGATCGGCAAAAGGACGTCCTTATGAAGAAAGACTTCGAATATGTGGGTTGCAGAGTTTGGAAACTAGACACCTTAGAGGAGATTTGATTGAGGTGTTTAAGGCTCTGAGAGGCATCAGTAAAATGAATGAGGACAAAATTTTCAAGATTATAAATGATGCTAGAACTAGGGGACATAAATTCAAGTTACGGGGGAGAAATGTTTAGATTGGACTGCAGGAAGTTTTATTTTAGCCAGCGAGTTATAAATTACTGGAATAAGTTGCCTTCATGGGTGGTAGAGGCCGACAGTTTGGGCAAATTCAAAGGTCTTCTGGATAGTACTTTCGGGTAAGGGAAGCGCATACGATGATAGGTTTGATTTCCTTTTTATTTATATTTTATTTTATTTATATTTATATATTTTTTTAATTTATTAATTATTATTATTTAGTTATTTATTTTATTTATTTATTTATTTTTTGTTTTTATCATTGTTTTGTTCGGATTTTTTTTTTTTTTTGGCTGGTGCAGCATAAGCCATAGGCTTTCTTGCACCATGCGGCCGTTACTAATACTAATTGAACCGTGGCAGTCTAGTCTGCGCAGGAATCGTAAGGAGGAAGTTGTTCTTGCCCGGACCCACATAGGACATAGTCATCCGACTTATTCGTTTTTGCTGAGGGCTGTTGACCCTCCTATGTGTGGGTCATGTGGCACAATTTTAACAATCAGACACATTTTAGTTGACTGTTCAGATTTTAGCAATATCCGTTTTACCGCTTTTAATCATCTGACTGAGCCGTATACACTCAGTCAGATTTTATCTGACAATGACCATGTGTCTGCTATTTTTAGCTTTTATAAATCAAAGGTTTTTACTTGTATTTAATATTTACTTGTTATTGTTATATTTCTTTATTGATTTATCTTTTTGCATTCTATACCTTTGTTATTTTATATTTTGACATGGTGACCTAAGTAATTAGGTCAGTGAAACAAAAATTTTTATATATCACCTGGTTGTTGCGCATTATAGCCTTAGCTGCTAATGCGCCAATAAAACCCAAGAACCAACCAACTCTTGCAGCCAGTCTGCACTGCTCAGAAAACTTCATATCTGCCTGCACAACCACCCCCAGGTCCCTTTCATTCTCTACCACTGTCAGTGTAGTATCACAGAGTTGATACGTTGCTCTGGGGTTGCTGTTTCCCATATGTAGTACTTTACATTTGTCAATGTTAAACTTCATTTGACACCTCTCAGCCCATCTGCTCAACTTTTCTAAATCCTGTTACAGTAGCATTGTGTCAGTAGTGTCCTTGACAACCCTGCCAACCTTTGTATCGTCTGCAAACTTGGACATTAAGCTTGATATACCATCATCAATATCATTTATAAATACAGAAAATAATAATGGACCCAATACTGAACCCTGAGGGACTCCACTAATAACATTAGTCCACGATGAGCAGTGTCCATAGATTACCACTCTCTGTCTTCTCCCCCTCAACCACCCCTTTATCCATAGCAGCAATTTGCCTCCAGTGTCACCCTGCTCCAATTTGTGCAGCAGTCTTCCATGTGCAACAGTTTCAAAAGCCTTTCTAAGATCCAAGTATATAATATCAAAGTTATTCCCTGCATCCAGTTCTTTTGTGACTGCATCATAGTATCCAATCAAATTGGTCAGGCAAGACTTCCCCTTAACAAAACCATGCTGTGTCTGAGCTATAACTGAAGTCTTGTCTAGATGATCCTGCAGTGCTTCTTTAACCAGTGCCTCCATTAATTTTCTGGGAACAGAAGTTAAACTAACAGGTCTATAATTACTTGTGTCGCCCTTTGATCCTCCTTTGTGAATTGGGGTCACATTTGCACATCTCCAGTCCATGGGTATATCCCCTGAGTCCAAGGAAGCTCTCATAATTATGGCTAAGGGTTTGCTTACTTCCTTTGCTGCCTCCTTTAATATAACTGGATAGATCCCATCCACCCCAGGTGCCTTTCTTGTATTTATCTTCAACAATTTCTCCTCCACTTTACTCTCAGTTATTACAAGATTCTCTAGCTTATTGCCAGAGTTGAATACACCTCTGGCATTCCTCTCGCTGAATAACTCCTCATGTGTGAATGTCGATGCAAAATATTCATTTAGTTTGTTAGCTACCTGAGCAGGATCATCAACAGTTGACCCATCGATATCAAGTGGACCAATCTGATTCATCCCCTTCCTTCTAGAGTTTACATAAGTAAAGAACACTTTGCTGTTTTTCTTTGCATCCCTTGCCAAAGATTTTTCGTAATCTGCCTTCGCCTGCCTAACCTCCTTTGTAACTTGGTTACAGATCAACTTGTATCTATCATAGGATTCTGTCATGTTAATTTATATGTATCCCATGCATTTTTCTTCTCTGCCATATGTCTCATTAGTTCATCTGGTAAGGAATAGGTAAGGAATGTTGTGGGATTCTAGCCCATATGCAGTCACAATTGATTTGTGAACTCTTCTGGTCTTGGAATTTTAGAGAATAAACAGAATTTTAAATAAATGAACTAATATTTGTAAAATAATAAGAGGAGTTTATCTCAATATAGGATGTAGAACACTTCCGTATGATACTCCCCATAAATTAAAACAAAAAAATTGAAAAACTTACATTAGGGTAACAAATAATTAAAAATCAATTTAACGCAATTAAAAAGAATCTTGTGAGAATATGCAAAACGATTTTCCTTCCTGAAGCTGATAATGCTTTTGAAAATTTTGGGCATAAAACAACTAACACTGGCCACATCATGTAATATCGTTAAGCTTGCCTTAAAATCTCAATATTGGAATAAACAAAAATACCTTTCTCAGGTTAGGAAGCTTCGTGATAAATTAAAAAGTTATCTACATACGAAGAATTGGTCTGTATTGAAGACCTCCATAGATTTGCGATGGGTAGCACAGGCCTCAGAAATAAAAAAAAAAAAAACAGACACATTAATAAATTGCAAACATTATCAGAAAGGTCAAGACCCGTTCATGCGAATTCTAACACATTGTCGCTGGCTTACGACCAAGTACATACGAGTTGGGTGACATCCCCCCCCCCCCAGACACACAATGTACTACCACAGAATACGTCAGCTAGTTCACGAACACCCCCCCTCACCCAGTATTCAATGAACCGACATATCAACAGGTTACAAATCTTTCCTCGTGTACGCTATTGCAGGACTAGATTTCACTTTTATCCAAAGGATTAAATTATAATTTACCACCTCAAAAACTACCTAAAAAAAACAATGCGTAATTGATATTGAATTTGGACATCATAATGTTCCACACAAAGATTTATTTATTCAACAAGTTAACCAAGTAGTGAATAACATAAAAGAAACGCGACTTTCTAAATTGAATACACATGACAGTTCAGCTTTATGAGAACTTCGGGAAAATAAGGACATTTTACAGAGGGCAGATAAAGAAGATACAGTAGTAATACTAGATAAGCCTGATTATATTAATAAGTTAGATTCAGTTGTTTCAGATACCTCCGCTTATCTTGAAGTAGAACCGGCACTGTGTATCAATTTGGTCAATCAATACAATAAAACGTTAACCACGTATCGAAAAAAATGACTACATTACTATGGCTCAGTTAAAGGAATTGAAGGCCAGAACATACAATATTCCTGCACTTTTTGGTCAGGTAAAATTACACAAGACTGGATTTCCTATTCGATCTATTGTTTCCTATAGGAACTGCATTTTCATCCTTAGTCACACGTATATAACATTATAAAACCCTTTAGACAAGTAATACAATTTGGGATTAAGAACTACGATACATTATTTAATAATCTTAAAGACTTGCTGACAATGACAATTTATTCTCACTAGATGTTACCTCATTATATATACAAATGTAAATGTTGAATACACATTAGATATTATTTGGGATATGTTAAATAATAACTCGATACCGATTAATTATACGAAGCTACCTATTAAGGAAATTTTTCACTTAATTAAACTGTTAGTTGAGGCCAACTATATCACCTTTCGAGACAAGGTATACAAACAAATTTTTGGATTGCCAATGGGATTGCATGAGTGGCTTAATGTCAGAGATCTATCTCTCAATGATTGAGCATATACATTCGATACTTTTTCGACCCTGTATCACATATTACGGGAGGTATTTAGACGATGTTCTAGTTATTACTGATAGTAGTACTATCCACGACATTTTACATTTGTTTAATAATATTTATTCTAGACTCAAATTTACATTGGAAAGGGAGGATACGGATATAAAGTCATTAAACTTTCTAAATTTCACGCTTACTCGGGACTTGAATAAAATCCCATTTAGCATCTATCGAAAACCTACAAACACCGGTATGCTTCTACATTATAATAGCTATCACCTGTTCACCTACAAAAGATCAATTATCTTTAATCAATTTCTAAATGCCTATAAATATTCAACAACAGAATCTGCTTTGGGCTCAGAAATACAAATATTAACTAGCAGGTTCTTAAACAGGGATTATCCCCTTGCTACAGTAAACCGAATTAGGGTACAGGCTAAGGATAGGATACAAAATACTACACCAACCAACAATAGTAATATCAAAAAATACTTTATTTCTGTCCCATATGTTGGATAGTGGCATAAACAGCTTAACAGATTCTTTAAAGATTCCGAATTTAAAATTGTGGCCAGGCCAATATGGAAATTACACACTATACTGAACAATCGCTCGGTTCTTTCCGCTTTCGCAACACAAATTAATGACCTGATATACAACATTTCTTGCGGTGATTGCGATTTGCCTTACCATGGTTCGATGTGTTTTTCTCTGAATATTCATGTAAATTCAACATGAAGCCTCAGTTCGTGCTTCTTGTTCAGCAGCATCAGAATTAGCCTTTCATGCCATTAAAGAAAAACATACTTTTTTATTTAACGAGGCCAAAATGCTTGTCCAACGTAATTATACATGACTATTAATTGCAGAAGCCGTAGAAATTAAATTACACGAGAATTCTGTTAATGTTCGTTGGCCATGTTTGATCTCCGATGCGTGGACCTTTACACGCATGCGCGAAGGCAAATAATCTAAGTTTCACTATTTAAGTTTAATGTTCAACTCTATTCTGTAATTTTCATTCCTGTAATCACGACATACGGTCCAAAAGCATTGTCAGCTTCAGGAAGAAAAATCGTTTTGCATATTTTCGTTAGATTCTTTTTAATATTTTTAATTGCATTAAATTGATTTTTAATTGTGTTAAATTGGTTTTATTTATTTGTTACTCTAATGTAAGTTTTTCAGTTTTTTCGTTTTAATTTCTGGAGAGGAAGTGTTCTACGTACTATATTGAGGTAAACTCCTCTTATTATTTTACAAATATTAATATCAATGTAGAACTTATTGAGCATTACAGCTCTGATTCATACTATATAAATGAACTAAATAAATTTCAGTTTGTATTCCAGGGTGAATGCATAGCATTAGTAGTGGTAAATGCAAGAAAGAAAGCATCAGCCAAAAAGAAAAAAAAAAAAAAAAAAAAAAACCCCATTAGCCACTTCTTTACATCTCCTCTAACAGTTTGTCTGATGTTTCCTTAAATTTATTCAAACTACCCAATTCCACATATAGAAGTTTCTTCCAACAATCAGTAACAATCTTTCAACAATCAAACTCTTGGTAAAGGTAAATTTTTTCTTATCTGTCCTGTAAGCATCCTTTTTAAATTTAAATTTGGCACCTTATGTGTGTCGTCTGGGAAAGAGTAAGAGCACTGTTGACAAACCCATTTAAAGCCTTAAACACTTCATTCAAGTAAATCTTCTCACAGGTATCTAGTTTCCAAGTGCTACAATTTCCTGAATTTAAGTCTTCCTTGGTAAGGCTATCCTTTGTGTTCCTGACTAACCTTGTTGTTGCTCTCTGCACCCATTCCGACAGATCCACATCTTTCCAAAATGGGGCTTCCAGACCTGTATACAATACTTGATGTGACCTAATTATTGCATTATACAATGGGATAATCACTTCCTTGATCCTGCTAAAATTCCTGTATATCATTAATGAGAACATTACCATATTTAGCAGTCATGCAGGGTCGAACTACGGTCAACTCAAATGCATGTAGTACTCTGTTCCTTGGCTATATTCCTTGAATATGTTCTTAGTAGTGTTCAGAATTTGTTCCTTATTATGTTTGTGTTAGTGTTTTATTGGCTTCTGTAAGTGATCCAGACTGAAGAATATACTGTACAATTAGGACCATGTGAAAAAGTTAGTGCCATTCAGTAGAGCTGATTCATTCGACAGTGTTGACTCCCAAGAACTGAAATTGATAAATACAGGAACTCCCGACTTACAGAAATTCGACTTTACGTAAGTTTTTGCTGGCTGGTGCAAACTTAAAAAAAATCGTGGAAATGTATTTTGCATCTCGTAGGAATAAATGGAGGTATTGTGAAAATATAATGTGAACCCAATAACACATTGTTTTTTTTGTAATTCGTTCGAAGTCCTTGGAAGTTGAAAATTTCACTATATTACTAAGCTATTTATCTCTCTAAAGGTCATATTTTTAATGGAAATTGCATTACCCTTTCATCAATAACACATTTTTTTTTTTTTGTAATTCGTTCGAAGTCCTTGGAATTTGAAAATTTCACTATATTACTAAGCTATTTATCTCTCTAAAGATCATATTTTTAATGGAAATTGCATTACCCTTTCATCGTTATCATATGTTCCTGTTATAAGAATCAATTTGGAGCACCTTTTTGATATTTTCTAAAGCACGTTTCTGGAGGTCACAACCATAAAACAATTTGCACTTTCCGGTTTATTGGGCTTTTCTGTTAGATGAACTAACAGAAAAGCCTTAAAGCCTTAAAATTATAAATGGGTAGTAAACACAAGTTTATTGCTTTGTGATAATACATATAACTGCAATTGTGTGGGTTTTTACGCTATTATGGTGAAATGTGTTCCCCTTCACTCATATAAAAAACAAATTTTCAGAAACTTCTCTTCATTCCTATTTACGTGTTACAATGATGAGGGGAAAGCAACCAATGAAAAGTGCAAGTGGCGGTAGTGCCAGGAAACGAAACAAAATTGATTTAGAAATGATTAAGGAATACAAAGCAGGACAAAGTTTGTCATCTGTTGCAAGAGAATTAGGTCTCGCTGTTTCTACAGTGAATACTGTAGAAACAGCGAGGACGTGCTGTTTAAAGGACAGTGTGCGTATAAAAGAAAATGTCAAAGGATCAACGCACTTAAGATCATCAGTGATCACAAAACAGCGTTCAGGTGCTATATTGAAGATGGAACAGCTGTTAATAATATGGATGGAAAATCAGATTCAGAAGCGAGCGTCCCTGAGTCTAATGACCATTCAAGCAAAAGCAACAAGTATTTATAAAGATATTAAGGCTAAGTACGGCAAACCCCAACCCAAGTTCGTGGCAAGCAACGGGTGGTTTAATAGGTTCAAGCATTGTGCTGGTTTCCACAATGTTAAAGTATGTGGTGAAGTCACCAGTGCCAATTCTGCAGCTGCAGAGAAATTTTGTGATGTGATGGAAAAAATTATTGATGAAGGTGGCTATTCAAAGCAGCAAATTTTTAACGTTAACAAGACTGCTCTGTATTGGAAAAAAATGCTGGATCAAACATACATTGCCAAAGAGGAAAATACAATGCCATGTTTCAAGGCATCAAAAGATAGGGCTATGCTCTTGCTTAGGGCTAATGCATTTAAGCCATCAATAAAGTCACCCTACCTGTGCATTTCTAATCGAACCAGAGAGCATGGATAACAGTATCTATCTTTGAGGATTGGTTTAAATGCTGCTTCATTCCTGAGGTTTAAAAATATTGTAAAGGCAAAGACGTTCCTTTCAAGATTTTGCTTCTATTAGATAATGTTCCTGGACATATTATGCATCTAGATGATTTCAATTCGAACGTGAGAGTCGTATTTCTACTGCCAAACACGACTTCACTCATCCAACCTATGGATCAGGGTGTTATTTCGAATTTAAAAGCATACTATTTACGCACAACATTTGCTCAGGCATTGTCTGCAGTAGATGATTAGAAAAATTTTATGTTAAGTGACTTGGAAATCTTACAATATTTACCACACCATCATTAACAAGGCCTGGGCGGAAATTACTAAAAGTTCTTTAAATGGCGCTGAAAGAAAATGACGTTCCAGTTCAAACAATACAAAGAAGCTGGAATAAGTTATGGCCAGAAATATATTCAATTGATACAGAAACCATTCCAAAAGAAACTTAAATTTTGCAGTTATGTTTAAATGTTCCTGGTTTTAAAAATATTTTGATGGAGGAAATAAATGATTGGCTAGCTATGGACAAAATGGACGTCGGATGCGAAGAACAATTTCGGATGATTCTGAAACTGAAGAGAAGTAAAAACTGCTGCTGATGGAACAACAAACATAATTAGCCACTGTGAAGCTGAAACTATGTTGTCAAAGTTCATTGAGTGGTTCGAGGTACAAGAAGAAGCAGATGCTACGCAAGTGTTACTTTTGCATAAAATTCGTAACATTGCCTTCCAAAAGGCTTGAGGGGTAATGAAACAAAAGAAATCGACTGACTTTTTTAGAAAAGAAAATTTAATTATGTAATATTGTTTTCCTTTAAATTTTTTTTGACATTACTAGACCAATTTAAGTCAATATATTAAAAATAGGTATGTATGCAGATATCTGTACTGTGATTTTTTGATGACTCGGTAAAAAATAAATAATAATTAAAGTTTAAATTTCATTAGGTTATGTATTATGTAATAAAATAAACGAAAGTTAGATGACCCAGTCTATTGTATGTATAATGTTTTTAATGTACATATTCTATTATCCGTCTATTTGATTATTCGTCCTGGTCTTGATCTCGTACCGTGGACAATCGAAGTTCTACTGTACAAAGGTTTTATTGAGGTCCGTTGACATATGCTTTCCTCCTGGAGGACCTGGTCAACTCTCAAATCCTTCCTAATTTTTAATTTATGACCCCTCATGTGTGTAGTCTGGAAAGAGGAAGGTATTCCATCATCATTGAGCTTTCTCAATCTGTTCAAAGCCTTAAACAACTCAATCACAGGTCTCTAGATGCTGTTGCAGAACTGAAGCACTTTACTGATAAGCATAACATTTTGTTCTCCTCATTAATTTTAGGAAGGATGTGGAGCTGTTCCAACCAATTCACATCTTTCCAAAAATGAGGCTTCTGGATCTGTATGCAGTACTGAAGGTATGACCTATGTTACACAACAGAATAATTACTTCCTTATCCCTTCTAACAAAGTTCCTGTACATCATTGACAAAATCCTTTGAGATTTTTTTTTTTTTATGTGAACCCCAAACACGAGAGGATTAGAACCTATAGTACTTATTACCGTGCTTGGGTTGGAGGTTGAGAAGACGAAATAAGATATTTGTTGGCATTGGACTTGAACTTCTGTAGATTGTAATTTTCAGGAAATACGTATGAAGGAAGGTTGTTCCAGAAAACGGCAGTTGAATGAATAAATGAGGAAGATGAAAAGTTGGTTCTGTGGGTTTGAGGTTGGACAGAAAATGGATGTTGGCTGGTGGTGGTGGTGGCACGTGTTCGGAATTATAGAAGCCAATTCAGAAGAACAGTGCCCATGGAAGTATCTGTAGAAGAGGCATGCAGCAGAAACAGTGCGTCTATGAGAAAGAAAGTGGAGAGACTCTGTTAGAGATGAATCATTAATTAACCTAACTGCCTTCTTCTGATTGGAATCAAGAAGCCTGAGAGAGGTTTTGGGGGCACCACCCCAGATGTGGGAACAATATTCCATGGCAGGGCGGATTTGCGATTTATACAGAGTGAGCAGCTGTTTGGAAGAAAAGTAACGCCGAGAGTGAAAGAGAAAACCAAGTTTTTTAGATGCAGAGGAAGCAATATTTGTAATGTGCTTGTGCCAAGAGAGATTAGAAGTCAGGGTAATCCCCAAAAGAGATATATCATTTTGCCTAGAAATTGGAGTGTCACTAAAGATAAGCATAGAGCAGAAAAATCCTTTTTGCGAGATATAAGACAAGACTGAGTTTTAGAAGGGTTGAAATCAACTAAGTTGTCTTTGCCCCACTGGAGAATTACCTGAAGATCGGCATTTAAGGAATTGGTAGCAGATTTTCGAGAAGTTGAAGCTGATTGAGCAGGACAAGATTTCTCAAAATGGAAAGTTGAATGCAATGTGCTATCATCGGCAAAACTATGGATAGGATTTCCAGTCAATGGAAGAAGAACATTGGTATACAAGAGGAAAAGAGTGGGGGAAAGAACTGAACCTTGGGGGACACCGGCATTAGTGGAGAAGTTAGAAGACAGAGAGCCATCTACCATCACCCACAGTGAGCGATCAGAAAGAAAACTGGATAACCAATTATTAAAAACAGTTGGCAAACCATAAGATGGAAGCTTGTTTAGAAGACCTTTATGCCAAACACGATCAAAAGCCTTTGAGATGTCAAGAGCAACTACTTGTGTTTCACCGAACCTTTCCATTGAATTAGTCAATAAATGGATAACATAAGCCAGAATATCACAGTGGATCGACACTGACGGAATCCATACTGGCGATTGTTGATCAGATGGAAGGTTTTTTAGGTAGTTTAAGAGTTGGCGGTTAATTGATTTCTCCATTACTTTAGAAAGAGTAGAAGTAATTGCAATGGGACGATAATTGGATGGGAGGGATTTGTCACCCTTTTTAGGAACTGGCTGGATATGAGCAAATTTCCAAGCAGAAGAAGAAACACCTTTGGAATAAGAAAGTGAAAAAAGGCGGCAAAGAATAGGAGTAAGTTCAGAAGCACAGGTTTTGAGAACAAGTGGAGAAATACCATCAGGACCTGGAGCTTTCTTAGCATCAAGATTCATCAAAATCCTTCTGATATCCTTTTGATGGAAGACCACAATAGGCATTGAATGGAACGTGTTGGGAATGGTGGGAGGTGTTTTACCAAGATCATTAATACATGAGCTGGAAGAAAAATGGGATGCTAGCAGGTCAGCTTTATCCTTGGCTGAAGTGACAACAGAACCATCTGGTTTGGACAGAGGTGGAAGCAGAGATGAGCAAAAGTTGTGGCCAATAGCTTTGGCAAGAGACCAGAATGCTCGGCTACCATTAGGGCAAGAAGCAAGTTTTCTACTTTTAGCCTGTTCAAACTCTAGTTTGGTCTGATTAATAACTGCTTTACAATTGTTGCGAGCTTTGGTGTAGGCAGAAAATGAAACTGAAGAATTAGAAACAAGCCAATTACGATATGCAATATTCTTCTCTTGGACAGCCTTAGCACATTTATTGGTAAACCAAGGTTTAGATAAAGGACGAGATTTTAAAGTGGAGTGTGGGATAAAGTATTCCATTCCTGCAAGAATAATTTCACTGACACGATCTGAGCAAACGTTGAGATCAGAAGTTTTGAAACAGTAATCCGACCAAGGAAAAGAAGAAAAGAAGTCTCGCAGGTTATCCCATTTTGCATTCTTGTAATGCCAAACAACACGAGGTTGGGAATAGCCATGAGATAAAGGTTCCATTGGAGAAGAGACAATCACCAAGTTGTGATCTGAAGTGCTTAAAGGACCTCTCACTTCGGCCGTGTACTTTGGATTGTTTGTGAGAAAAAGATCAAGCGTATTGGCTGTATGATTAGGATTGTCCAGTATTCTTGTAGGTAAATGAACAATCTGTGCTAGGTCATTAGTAATTGCAAAAGCCTCAGCATTTCGACCTGCTGGGTCGGTGTGACTAGAAAACGGAAGCCAGCTGGAGTTGTGAACATTAAAATCACCAAGGAAAATTACCTCACTGTTAGGAAAGTTGAACTGGAGAAAGTCAAGTTGCAAAGAGAGGAAGTCAAAGAGCTCCAAGTGATTAGTGGAGTTGGGAGAATGGTAGAGACAACAGATGAATTTGACACAATGAGGTAGAGAAATTTTAAGCCAGAGAAGATCAAAGAGAGGAGATTCCAAATTGCGAAGTCTCTGACAGGGAATATCAGAACGGACATATGCACAAGTACCACCTTTTGAGGCGAAAGGAATCATACAGCGAATAATTTGGGCATCTGAGATGAGCAGTAGTTGAATCACTTGATAACTGAGATTCTGTCAGAAAAAGTACATGGGGTTTCGCAGACTGCAAGTGGAAATGGACATCGTTGCGATTAGAATTGAGACCACGTATTTGTGAAATGAATTAGGAAGTCCTTGGGAGGTTTAGATCATTTCGCAGATAAGCTTGCTCTATTAGTTTGACAATTCATGGTGTATTCAATAGTAAGAAAAAGTGGGTGGGACATGCTGTATGAAGTAATGAAATTTTTGGATATTGCGTACATGTGGTAAGAATATACCCAGATCCTTGACATAACGTGGCCTCTACAATGCTCCCCGCATACACTCTACTCAGACTCCCTCCAGTCACTATCTGGCAGAGTAGAGGTAGCAAGATTATACCCTAGCTGATCCGGAAGTTACCAATAGGCTCAGTCCGGTGTACTAACTAGCGGCCGGCCTGCGAACACCGTTTTAGAGCTGTACCCTCGAAATGTAAGGAATATTGGATCTCACCACGACGTTCATCATAACCTCAAAAGTCATCAATCATACTGCATGATGGAAGAGATAGGGAAGGGTTGACCGGAACTTAGCTCTAGAGACTAAACATGGGTTCCACCACTTCAAGCCTCCAATAAGCAAAGTGGTGGTATTTGACCGGTTGATGAGAGTCATCTACCACCTACTACTGCCTGGTAACATAGAGGGGCGGCGTTCCTCCATGTGGTGTGGACGCCACACCTCGACCCCTGCTTACGTTGGTTCACACCTGGGTGGTCACCCACCATGTACTTGTGCATGGAGGTTATACCCAGGATTTCCTGGCAGCCTGTCTGCATTATTCAGAAGCCTTCTTATCTGACTGCACAATTACTGCCCATTTATTGTGCTAGATCTTCTGGTCAAAATGTACAGCTGAATATTTAAATTTAGAAGGGCAGTGAGATTAATGAAGAGAATGAAAGGGCTGCCTTACCAAGACAGGCTTCAGTTCTGCAAATTTCTTTGTTCTGGAGACTAGACACCTGTGAGGCGATCTGATTGAGATGTTTAAGTATTTGAATGAATCAGCATTGAGCTTGCTGTTGGCATTTTTCCTCTTGTTCAGACTACACAGGAGTGGTCATGAATTTGAACTGAGGAAGGATGGTTGCACGGCAGATGTGTGGTTTGCCTTCAGCCAGGTGGTTGATTGTTGGAAGAAACTTCCATCTGTTGTGAAAGTGGG
This sequence comes from Mastigoproctus giganteus, assembly GCF_048544385.1. Lineage (NCBI taxonomy): Eukaryota > Metazoa > Arthropoda > Arachnida > Uropygi > Thelyphonidae > Mastigoproctus > Mastigoproctus giganteus. The sequence continues at coordinate 134,899,377 of NC_143575.1, forward strand.
TAGTTCGAATACATTCAAAGAATTAGACAAATTATTGGATGGGATGGACAGGTGATGTGGGAGGTGTTCCCCCCCACCTGGTGGCTGCTTATAAGTTTGTTTTCTTGAGTCTATATGCCACCATCACTACGACTAGTAGTATTAATAATAATAATTGGTGAATTTATGGCATATTTGCATCAAAGGCCAATATGCCATAAAACAACAAACAAAAACAAATCCCACATCTTCTTCTAGTCACATAGCTCCCTGAGGAGCTGTTGTGGCCACCAACAAATTCCTTCAATTGCATCGATTGTGTGCTATACGAGCAGCATCACAAAGCGTCATGCCCAGAAGTTCACTGATCCCATCCTTCCACCTAGTTGCAGGTCTTCCTCTGCACCTCTTCCCCTCTGTTTTTCCTTCCATTATATTCTTCAACAGAAAGTTTTCCCTTCTTACTATATGACCAAAAAACTTGAGTTTTGTTTTGTTGAGGCTATGAAGAAGAATTTTAGGCCTGCCAATTTTATTCAATACCCACTCATTTTTTCTTTGATCCAAGTAAGAAATATGCAGCATTCTCCTCTAATACCACATTTCAAATGCCTCAATTTTCTTCTTGTCATCTCTTTTCAGATTCCATTCTTCACATCCATCAGTGGCAACTGGAAAAATTAACGAATCAATGATTCTCAGTTTCGTCTTTAGGGGCAGATAATGATCTCTCCATAATTTTATCAGATCACCGACCAACATTTTAGCAATTGCCTGTCGTCGTTTTACATTGTTTGAGCAGTCACTATTTTTATTTATTCTTGACCCTAAGTAATAAAATTCATCAACTTCTTCGATATCTCGCCCATTAACCTTCACTTGACTGGAATCAAGATTATCACCAATCACCATAATGTGTTTTATACACATTCAGAAGCAATCCTTTTTTCTTACTTGCTTCACATACTCTCCTCAGAGTTTCTTTAAGATGATCCTTAGAATTACAAATTAGCACAGTGTCATTTGCATAATGAAGGTTGTTTATCTTCAGTCCTCCAATTTTGATGCCAGTCTAAATCTTCCAAAGCTTCACGCATGATATCTTCGGCATAAAGATTAAAAAGGTGAGGTGGCAAAATACATCCCATATACAGGCTGTTTAATTTTTTTATGCAAAGAAATCTAAATACTGTAGACAGGCTTATTGTATGCTGCATAGCATCTCCCAGTTTTAAATTTTTTCCATGCTAAGTGCCTGTGCTAAACAAACTGTCATTTAAGTTGAGTCAGATGCTTTGGCCTCTTCAAAGTGGATACTTCTGTACAATGGACATTCAATTCTGACTCACTGGTGTCTGCTTTAGAGGTTTCACTTGTATTTAGATAAATTTAAGATAAGGTTGTGGAACTTATGCATGCTGCTGGCATTCTGTAATTATAAAAATTAGTTGCAGGCAAGTTAAAACTCAGAAAATCTTTTTGCAGATAATATAAAACTAATAAGAAACCAATGGTGTTTTCTATTCATTTCTTTCAATATTGTGAGTAGCATTGCTGTTTCAACCTTGTTTTTACCCTGGTAGCTTAAAATAAAAATACTGTTTTCAGAATATTATAGGAGTACTCTTCTTTACTTTAAATAGTTTGGATGATCAAACTGTAAACTGTTTTAAATGGATGGACTGTGCATACAGCAGTAGCAGTTATTATCTTGCTTCTAGATGGAGATGAAAAAAAATACCTTCAGCATATCTTCAGACCTCATATGTATTCTAAACGTGGTAAAAGGGAAATGGGAAAGGTTATTCTAAAGGGAAAGAGTATTCTGAACGTGGTAAAATGGAACCTATTTGCTGTTTTCAAAAATAGAAAGATTAGGCTAAAATTTGATAATGGGGCACATATAAATAATGTATTAACTACAGCACAATAAATTTCATGTTTTGGACAAAACACTCAGAAGTGAATAATTATAAAATTAATTCATTCACTTTGTAGCTTACTTGCATGACAGAGTCACCCTTCAATTTTTAAAATACAGTGGATTCTGGTTATTTGGGGCAGCCGTTTATTTGGGACAAATCTTTAAAAACAGAACCAAATTGAGAAAATAGCCAGGGTTTATTTCGCTTAATTGGGACAACATGTCGTTTAATCGGGACAGGAAACCACAGCGCAGGAGATTACCCTACAATTGTCTCTGACCGTACCATGTGGTTCAATCAGATTTCTGGAGGTTACAACCATAAAACAATAAAAACAATTAGCAGTCACCTGTTTATTGGGCTTTTCTGTTAGTGCAATCTATCATAAATGGATAGTAAACTCGATCTTATTGAATTTGCGATAATACCGACAGCTGGAATTCTGTGGGTTATTATGGTAAAATGTGTTTACACTTCCATGAAATCTTCAATCACATAAAATTCAATAAAAAAAATTAATTTTCATAATCTTCTCCTCATTCCCATTTTTAAAGATTCGTAACTTGTTACTCCATTCTCACTTGCGCGTATCGTGTTATTGGCAATTTGTGTGTGCCTTGTTCTTTGTTATTGATTGCTTATCTTTTTACTGTTTTAAATTTTAACCCCACCCACGAATGTCAGTGAACAGAAATGTCAACTAGTTAGTACTGTATGTACATATTACAGTGTGTATTAATTATTCCGTTTTTCACGTATATTCTTCCGATTTTCACGTATCATTTAATTTTTTTAATTGGTAAGGTAATAAAGGGTAAATTTGTGCTTAATATATCTTACTTTTATAGCCTGTGGATAATATTCCTCCTATTTTCGCTAATTGGAATCGCCGTTTAATAGAATTAAAATTCAATTCAAAAACGTGATCACAATGACCAGGGCTTGCTACACATCGTATAGTGAACAGTACTTTACTTAGGTGATTCCATCGTAATGTGATTTGATTGTATAGTGAACCAATTATAAAGCGGGGGTCCATTGTATTTTTAACTTTTTTTACGTGAAACTTTGGATAATTGGGGCAGCTGCTTAATCGGGCTAAAATGCGCTAGTCCCAGATATGTCCCAATTAACAGGAATCGACTGTATTTAAAAATGTTATTTCAACTGAAGAATGCAAAGGTTTTCATCTTTGCCTAATTTTCATAATACTCTGTTTATCTGGTAGAATAGTAATTCAAAGTTAAACATTTTTCACAAGCAGGACATGTTGAGCCTAATTTCCTGCCTATGGTGCTAAGGAAACAAAAGGTAGCCAATAATTGGAGTAATCTTTATAAATACCCAATTTACAAATATATAATTGGAGAGGTGATTATTTTTTTAAATAAATGCTACCAAATGCTACAAATAATTGTTTATTATTTATTTATTTATTATATATTATTTATTATAACTTCAATATAAAATTGAACTTGATTGCAAAGAGGTTAGGAATACACGAGTTTGCTATTCTCATTAACAGATAATTAACAATATGTTGTCTTCTTTAAATCTTTGGATGAATAGATGAGAGCAAAAGAAAATAAAAATAATAATATTTATTAAATCAGTTACTATTTGATAATTACATAATTCAAATAACAGGCGGGGAAGGAATAAGTTCTTGAGCAGAGCTGACCTGAGATATTGGAAAGATGAGTAGCAAGCAGCTAGCTGTTCACCAGAATTTTAGGATACTTTTGAAATTGTCTCTCTCTATCTGTTATTAAAGGAGTTATTGTACGTGTCAAATAGTTCCTAACTGCCAAGGTGCTCAGATACGTCATCACTCTAGGAGTTCTTGGTCCTATATCATTGAAATCAACTGCGATATTTTTTATCCCTTTATATCAGATGATCAGCAAAGAGGAAGAATACAATCTACAAGTTCCACCATATGCAAAAAAAAAATTCCTCACTTCCTGACTGGAAAAGGAACTGTGCATCTAAACTGAGCAAGGTGTTTGGATGAGAGCAGTATAACCATATACATAATTGCTGTCAAATGTATAAAACTTTTCATGGGTTGCACAAATTAGGAGTATGTACACCTTAGTTTCCCCCATCTCTGAAAATTCATTGTTTTTGAGATCCATGGCAAGAAAACACTGGTAGTTAACCTTGCCTAACTGAACTGCACCATAGAGTCCATTATTAAGCACTGTAGTGCAGTTATTGTGCTATGTTATATCTGAAAATATCTGCGCGTTAATTTTTTAAATTAATTTTTAAATTGTGTTGATGTTTTTCAAACTTGTATTGTGCAGCAAAGCTACATTTGCATTACAGTTCATTTGCTCTGTTAGAAGACAAATGAAAATGAACTTTGGAACATGTGATGCTCCAGTAACTCAAACGTATGGACAAAAGAAAATCCACGTTATGTTCTAGTGGTGTCTTTTTATGTTCAAGAAGTGTCTTTTCAATTGTTTAACAAAAGTGATTTTGGTGTAGAGTTTGTGGTCATCTTAATTTTTTGTCCATTTTGCTTTGAAGAGTATGCATCAAATAGATTCAAATTGTGTTTGTAGCTGCTGAACGACATGTATTGCTTGTTGACCCCGTTATCCAAAATCTCCAGAAAATGACAACTTTGATGACAACTTGCATATTTTTTTGTAACGTGGACACTGCATCATTTTGCTGAATCTGTTAAGGAGTTTTTGAGAGATGTCTTTACAGAGGACAAAATCATAAGATGATTATTTCCACCAATATGATTGCCTTGCAAGAGTAATGTAACCATGATATTGGGCCATTTTACTATTTAATTTAGGGAGTTCCTGAAGCCCAGTTCTATTATATTCTAGGGCCATAGTTCTGTTAAATGATAAAATTATTTTTAAAATTATGTAATTTGCTAAGTATCGTTTTTGGTATCATGAACTTGGTAACTGTAGTTCATATTGTTCCTTTAGGTTGACATGCCAACTGTTGTTTTCTTGGCTGATTCCCTAACATCATTACTGTTATGTTCATTCACTGAATACCATGGTTATGACATAGATAGTTCTATAGTATATGTATTCATATGCATCAGCAAATTGCTTAAATGGCTTTAAATGTTATAAAATTTAAAATAAAAGTGAAGATTAACTGATTTTCTGATGTTCTTAATTTTTAATAGTTACCTTCTGCTCCAGTCATTACCACTCTAGGAAACCAACTTCCATCTCCAAATGTAGTTGATTCTGTGTCAGCAACAGTAACTTCTCTGACCTTGACAGCCAACAGTCAGGTCAGCTTACAGCAACAGCAGCAACAAAAAATTCGTTTACAAAGGTTGCAGATAGAACGAGAGCATCTAAGACTGCGACAACAAGAAATATTTCGTCAGGTTAGTTTTTTGAAGCATTTGTATTCTGTTAAATTTATATTATCCAAAGTTGTAATTTTAATATAATTTAGTATAGTTTTTTTTTCTTGCTTCCAAGTCAGGCGCCTCCGTAGCCAGGTGGGAAGGAGCAGCAGTGCGTAGCACACGCTTCTTGATTAGACCGGGGTTCGAGCCCGTCACCACCAAATACGGAGGATGCGGAAAGGTCAGGAAATGACCACCGCATATTCCCGGAGCAATATGGCCTCAGTTGCTAATGCTCCTAAAAACCAAATAACAACAATAACAACAACAGCTTCCAAGTCACAGAAACATTTTTTGCATAATTTTACAAATTACAGTTATAAAAGTTGCAGTTATTTTTAAGTTTACAAATTGCAGTTGTAACATTCTTAATTTAACACTGTTATTATTTAGACAGTGAAGCACTACTTCATTTGTATTTTTCCATTTTAAAAGCTACCTGTAATAACTTCTTTCTTGAAATTTCAAGTGTCTATGTCTCATTCTACACTAATATAATTTTCAATTTTTGCTCCACTGACTGTAGCTCTTCTAGATTTGTTCTGGTATCATAACATGATTTGATGATAAGTTGCAGATAGTTGCAACTACTTTACTTACTATACGTGCCTTGAAAGGTGGATGTGTGGAATGGAACAAAAGCAAAAATCTGAGTTCTCAGATCACACTAAATATGGAAATTTTCTTGCTCAAAAGCATTTCTTAAGCTAATATGATTTTAGATAAAGGATTTAAAAATTTTAACAGAATTATAGTGGAAGCTGCAAAACAGGTATATGCTGAGAAGGCCTGAAAAGACAGACAGTTCAGAACTTCATGTTGAACTAAAGTTCAGGAGGTAGAGAAAAGAAGAAATAAAAGAAATGTTTAGTGAATAAAACTATTAAATCATTAGAATACAAAGAAAAGTGCAATATGGATAGAATCTGTGAAAGAGGCAAAAGTAAAAACGTTTGATTGGGGAAGTTATTATTTCATAATAATAACTAGGGGCCTTCGCCCCCTGCTTGCTTTGCTCGCCAATCTCTGCATGCTTTTCTACGTAATATGTAGAAGTAAGATGGAGTGAGTCAAATTTTTTCTGTGTAAAAGACACCTGTGAAAACGCACTGATCAATATCTAATATATAATAGAAAGTGTAAGAAAAAATTATAAAAAGTAAAATTGTGTGCATGGTGAGTGAATGAAAGTTATTATTAATTGCATGTTCTATCTTAGCCTCTTCACTTCATAAGCCTCATGGTTATCTAAGCTGACTCCATGCTTGTAGCTTTTCCTAGCTGGCATGGTGTGGGATGCTGACACTGCAGCATCCAGTGTGGGCCAGAGCTGCATAAAGCATGCTCCACCATAAGAATATCTTTCCCTATGTTCTTTTATTCCTACCATTTGCAGTGGTTGTCTTCTTCCCCCAATCCCCTTCCCCTACCCCCTTTTGCATGGTGGCTCACTCCACCACCCATTTTCAACTCCCACCCTCTGAACCAGGATGTGCGTCCTGTATCAGGGATCCCCTTACTGTCTCCTCTTTCAAATCAGATAAGTGCCTCAACTATTTCCCCCCCCCCAGTTCTCTGCTCCTTTTTTCCACCCTCTTTCTATATCCCCATTATCTCCTTTCCAATTTTTTTTTTTTTGGCTCTCCTTGGATGCCTTGGCTACACCAGGATTCACCCTGCTAGAGCTTTGTTCTCTCCTGATGTGTCCTGGCCTGCCTCCCCAGGGTGGTGATGGAAACTGGGGATGTTAGTGGCTCTCCCCAGGCTGAGTAGCAAGAGGAACAACGCAACCCACTAATACTTCATACTTCACAAAACACACACCCCGGCTTAATGCAAATTATTGTATTCTACACAGAGTAAAAATGCGGAGTTGGGGTGCTGCCAGACAAAAAAACATTGTCACTATGATCGGTATCTAATCAGGAAATGACCTATGTAATTATTTACCTGTGCATTTCTAGTGCGCGGAATTCTCAAGGCAGAGTAAATATCACAATGTAATTATTTACCTGCATAAATAATCACGTAGACCACTTAGGAAAAGGCCTTTTGCTTTGGGTTTCATAACGCATGAGTTCATCATCATCAGCTATTTTCAATCCACTGCAGGATGAAGGCCTCTCTAGCAACTTTCCAGTTCTTTCTGGTTTGTTCAGTGGCCAACCATTTACTACCCACAAACTCATGAATTCCATCTGTCCATCTCCGTGTCTTCCAGGTTTTCTTCTAGCTCCTCTTGGGTACCATTCTGTTATTTTCTTAGTTCATCTGTCATCATGTCTTCGAGCTATGTGTCCTGCCCAAGACCATTTTAGTTTGTTAGTTTTGATAAGAATGTCCTTTATTTGAGTGCCTAATCCATGTGCTTCTCTTCTTATTTAACAGTCTGATTCCCAATATAATTCATTCCATTCTTTGCTATGTAGTTCTTAGCTTCTCTTCCATTCTTTTGGTGAGTGCCCACATTTCATTTCCATAAGTCATGGTAGGAAGTATACATTGGTTCATTATTTTACGTTTCAGACAAATTGGGATATTGCTCCTCAGTATGTGACTATATTTCCTGAATGCTATCCATCCAAAATTTATTCTTCTCTTGATTTCTAGCCATTTATCATTATTGCAGCTAATGACTTGTCCCAGATAAGTATATGAATCCACCTTTTCAATTACTGCTCCTTCAATCATTATTTCCCTTTCTGTGGCATACTTGTTCATCATTACTTTTGTTTTAGCCGTATTCATCTTTAGTCCAAAATCCTTACTAACTGTGCATAACTGATTAAGATTTTCCTCTTAATTCTTTGGGATCATGGCTTATGATCACAATGTCATCTGCAAATCGTAAATGGTTTAGGTACTCTCCGTTCACATTGACTCCTTTCTGTGACCAGTCTAATCTTCTGAAAGCTTCCTCAAGGGCAGCAGTGAACAGCTTCGGAGATATTGTCTCCTTGTTGAACTCCTTTCTCGATTTTAAATTTGCTACTGTCTTTGTCTAGTCTAATAAAGGAGGTAGCACTCTCATATATTTTCTTCAAAATCATAATATATGGGGTATCTATGCCTTGTCTTTCCAGTGCCTGAAACATTGCCTTATGCTGTATGGTGTCAAATGCCTTTTCATAATCCACAAATGCCAGGCATAATGGTGTTTTATATTCATTTGCTTTCTCCATTAGCTGTGATATTACTTGAAGGTGATCCATAGTTGAGAATCCTGTCCAAAAGCCAGCTTGCTCTTTCGGTTGATTCTCATCAAGTATTCTTTCTAATCTGTTAGTAATGACCCTTGTGAACAACTTGTAGATGTGGGATAACAAGCTAATTGGTCTATAATTTCCAATTTCTGATTTATCTCCTTTCTTATGCAGCAAAACTATGATTGCATTATTCCACTGCTTTGGCGTCATACCTTTTCTAATGCACTTTGTGAAGAGCCTTGCGAGTTTTTGTGTTATGCTTCTTCCTCCCAATTTTAACAAATCTACAGTAAATTCACCTTCCCCCGGGGCTTTCTGATTCTTCATTTTCTTCAATGCATGTTCTACCTCATCAGGAAGAATATTGGGTATGTCGTATGTGTTGCTACTTTGCAATCCATCTTCCCCATTGCTGGCTTCATTCCCTCGCTCCTTGTATAATTCTCTATAGTAGTCTTCTGCTATTTGAATTATGCCTTCTCTGCTGTTTTATAAGTACACCATCACTATTCTTCAGTTTTAGTATCATTTGTCTTTCTGTATTACTGCTCATGGTGGTGATTTAAGTCCTTTGTTTTCCCTTAATGCTTGTTCTACTTTTCTTGTGTTAAATCTTCTTATGTCTTCTCTGAGTCTCTTTCTAATGGCTTTGCATAACTAAGTATACTCAATTTTCTCCTTGTTAGTGTTTATCTTGCTCTTTGTTTGTCGTCTTCGGTTCATTATGAGAAGTGCTTCTTGACTAATTTTTTCTTCTTTGGATTTCTTTTTACCTATAGGTTTCTTGGGCTTTATCAATTTCAGAAAGTTGTAATATTCCTCGTTGATACCTTGGTCCTGAGCCGTCTGCAGAAGCTCAAACTTCTTAAGTTCCAGTACATATATTTCCAATAAGTTTCAATACTGCTTTTTCTCCTCTTCTGTTATCTGACAGACCTTCATATTAGTATTAGCATTAGTAAAGGCATATGATGCAAGAAAGCAAGCTTATACAGCCAAAAAAAAAAAAAAAAAAAAAAAAACAAAACAAAACTTCCACTTCACCCTTCCGTTTGTTCGAAATACCTGTCCAGCTGAGCTTTAAACTTATTTAGGCTATCAACTTCCACAAGGGATGGAAGTCTGTTCCACCAACCAACTACCCCGCTGGCTAAAGGCAAATTTCTGCGCATCTATCCTACATCTGTCTTTCCTCAATTTGAATTTATGTCCTCTCAGGTGATTATTCTGAGCAAGAGGCAGAATCCCATCAGCATTGAACATGCTCAAACCATTCAAGGCTTTATACACCTCTATCAGATCACCTCGCCGGTGGGGCGCCTCCGTAGCCAGGTGGGAAGGAGCAGCAGTGCATAGCACACGCTTCTTGATTAGACCGGGGTTCGAGCCCGTCACCACCAAATACGGAGGATGCGGAAAGGTCAGGGAATGACCACCGCATATCCCGGAGCAATATGGCCTTAGTTGCTAATGCTCCTAAAAAAAAAAAAAAAAAAACCAAACCAAACAACCTCGCCGGTGTCTAGTCTTCAGACACTGTAATTTGCAAAACTTAAACCTTTCTTCATAAGAGCAACCCCTTGTTCCATTCACTAATCTTGTTGCCCTTCTCTGTACTCGTTCCAACAGCTCTACATCCTTCTTAAAATGAAGCCTCCAGACCTGTATACAGTACTGAAGGTATGGCCTGACCATTGCCTTATACAAAGAGATAATCACCTCTTTATCCCTGCTAGAAAAATTCCTGTATATCATCGACACGACACCATGAGCTACTCTTGCAAACCATCTACACTGCTCAGAAAACTTCATATCTGCCTACACAATTACCCCCAGGTCCTTTTCATTCTCTACCACTGTCAGTGTAGTATCACAGAGTTGATACATTACTCTGGGGTTACTACTTCCCATATGTAGTACTTTACATTTGTCAATTTTAAACTTCAATTGCCACCTCTCAGCCCATCTGCTCAACTTTTCTAGATCCTGTTGCAGCAGCGTACTGTCATTAGTGTCATTAACAACACTGCCGACCTTTGTATCGTCTGCAAACTTGGACATTAAGCTTGATATACCATCATCAGTATTATTTATAAATACAGTAAACAATAATGGACCCAACACTGAACCCTGAGGGACTCTCCACTAATAACATTAGTCCACCTAAAGCCTAGTAGATTCCAAGATAAGTTCTTTGAATGCTTCCCATTTTGAATTTGTTGTTGGTAACATCATCATTTGGTCCCACTGTATAGAATTTAAATACTGTATCAGACCATCGTAGTCGCCTTTACGAAAGCAATAACCCTTCCCTTTACCCCGGGGCGCCACCATAGCCAGGTGGGAAGGAGCAGCAGTGCATAGCACACACTTCTTGATTAGACCGGGGTTCAAGCCCGTCACCACCAAATACGGAGGATGTGGAAAGGTCAGGGAATGACCACCGCATATCCCGGAGCAATATGGCCTTAGTTGCTAATGCTCCTAAAAACCAAATAACAAACAAATAACAAACCCCTTTACCCCTGATGGTAGTTACCTCCTTGAGTAAATCCCACTTCAGCACACTGTGATCACTGCCACCTAGTGGTTCCTGTATCTGCAGATTCTTAATGCATGAAGAATCACTACTGATAATCAAATCAAGAGTATTGCTCCCTCTAGTTGCCTCCCGAATATGCTGATTTAGAAAACAATCATCCAATAAATCCACAAAAAACCTTGCTAGTGTGTGAGTGACCAACCCACAAATTCCCGTCAATATCTGGGAAATTAAAATCCCCATTATAAGACTCTCAGATTTACTGGTCCACACTATTTCCTTGTACAGTTTCTTATTATACTCATCAGAGTCATTAGGCCTATAGCACACTCCTCTCAGTTTTGATCTCCCATTGCTTATGTCACACCCAACTGACTCAACACTGCACAGTCCAGCGATGTCGACTGGCTTCACTTCCTTGGATTTTATGTGTTTCTTAACTAATAGCATAACCCGTCCTCCGTTCCTATCCTGTCTATCCTTTCTGTAGATGGTGTACTCCCCAAATTCCAGTTGTGCATTCCTTATATCTGTGTGACGCCACGTTTCTGATATCCCAACTGTATCCGCCTTTGATGCTTTGAGCAATACCTCAAATTCATTAAATTTATTTGCCAAACTCCTAGCATTGATGTACACGCAAGTATACATCCACCTGTTCCTATTCTTAGCTACCCTAACACAACCCTTGTGTTTACTTGTACCGCAATGACTCCCAGCAGTCTCTGAAATATCCTGCATCTTGTTTTTCAGGCTTCTGCTCATTCCAATAGAAGCAGTGCAAGAATCACTTTCACCTCTGCCAGTGGCTACTGTTAATCTATTAGTCCTTGTATCCCCCCCCAAGCTAGCAGTTTTCCGACCCACCCAACACTGCCTCGATAGCATCAGCAAATATTCTTGCACCCTTTATATTTAAGTGTATCCCATCCCTGTAGAAGCAGTCTCACCTGTTAATAAGTATAGACCAGGCTGAAAAAAATTCTACCTCTTGAGCATTGCACAATCTTTCCAGGGCCGAATTGATCGAGAAAGCTCTCATCATATACTTCCTCCTATCGTGTCTGGGCAGAATTGCAGACACTTTCAAATTCAACCCTAATTCACGGCTTTTTTCCAACAATGACCTGTACTTCTTAAGTAATTCATCCGGTCTCCTGCTCTTAATATCATTAGTGCAACGTGTACAACAATATCACCTTTTGACACCTGCTGTATATTATTTACTGGAGTCAGTTTTTTTCTTTCTTTTCTTACATATATATCAAGTGTGCATCTTACCATTCTGTGATCGCTTCCAACATTTACCTTGTTCAGGACAATAACATTATGGATTGGTCAGTACAATCCATAATGTTATTGTGGACCCTTGTTCAGAACCCAAATGGATTACCAACATTAGTTGTTAATCCATTTGGGCTCTTCCATGTCCACTTTCTGTTCGCCCTTTTTCTTGAAGAAGTGTTTGCTACTGACAATCCTGGATTCTGCAAATTCCGCAAGTGTTTCACCTCTTTCATTTCTTTCACCAATTCCAAAATTTCCTATAGTTCTCCTTTCTGTGCTGTTTTGTTTCTTTCCAACCTTAGCATTGAAGTCCTCCATAATGATAGTGTAGTGGGTTTTCTGCTCATCTAGAAGACTTAATTTCGGTGTACATTTCTTCAACCTCTTCGTCATCATGGCTCGATGTTGGTGCATAAATCATTATAACCTTTAGCTTGTACCTCTTAGAAATCCTGAGTAGTAGTCTTGACACCTTTGGTGATGTACTTTTGAAATCCAAAATGTTGTTTTTTTATATCTTTGTGAACCAGAAAGCAACTCCACCTTCACTCCTTTCACTGGTGTACAACAGATTTCCATTGGTGTACAGCAGATTTCCAGTTGATAAGCTTATAAGTGATTCATTTCTTCTTCTTGTTTCAGCCAAACTGATGATATTCCAATTCACATTTTCTAATTCCTTTTCCAGCTCTAATATCCTGTCTTCACTGATGAAATCTTATGTTGTAACAGGCTAAGTTCAGTTTCTGTGCATGGCAGCCTGGTTGTACCCAGAAATTCTTAGCACCCTCTGCTTCCACTCTGATCCTCTCGCTGCCGTAAGAGGGGGTGAAAGCTGCTGGGGACTGAGGGCCATTTGTTTCGTTATGCTGTCATGTGCTGGAGGGTTTGGTCTTTTCCTTTTCACACTGACCAGGTGTCTTGAAGAGAACCACTCTACACATTCGTTGCCACCCAGGTGACATAACAGGGCTTACCATCAAAAAGGTGTGCATGAGTGGATTTTAGGGAGGCAGGCCAACGAGACTTCTCCTAAATCTTCTGAGATAGAAAGATATTGGATGCATCAGTGTTTTAGACTGAGTGTCTGATAACACAGAATACTTGTTCCCCTCTAAGCCCCACCCATTTATAATAGATTGTGCTAACAGAAAAGCCCAATAAACCGGAAAGTGCAAATTGTGTTTGTTTTATGGTCATGACCTCCAGAAATGTTCTTTAGAAAAATATCATCAAAGCCATTCAAAATCGATTCTTATGACGGAACATATGATAACAATGAAAGAGTAGCACTCCATTATAAAAATGACCTTTTAGAGAGATAAATAGCTTAGTTGTATAGCGAAAATTTCACTTCCAAGGTTTTGGAATGGAAAAAAAAAAAAAAAAAAAAAAAGTTGTTTTTGGGTACACATTGCAATGTTTTCGCAATACCTCCATTTATTCCTATGGAATGCAAAATACGGTTCCACGATTTTAAGTTTGCACCGGCTGGCAAAAACTTACATAAAGTCGAATTTACCGAAGTTGAGTATTACGTAAGCCGGGGAGTGCCTGTACTCGCTTCACCCATTGCATCCCCACACCCACCCTTTATGAATTGGGATACATTTCCAATCCATGGGGCTTAGAGGGGAACAGGTATCCTGTGTGTTATCAGACACTCAGCCTAAAACACTGATGGATCCAATATCTCTCTATTACAGAAGATTTAGGAGAAGTCCGGTTGGCCTGCCTCCCTAAAATCCACTCATGCACACCTTCTCGATGGTAAGCCCTGTTACGTCACTTAGGTGGCAACGAACGTGTAGAGTGGTTCTCTTCAAGACGCCTGGTCAGCGTGAAGAGGAAAAGACCAAACCCTCCAGCAATGAGAGCACAACAATACAAATGGCCCTCAGTCCCCAGCAGCTTTCACTCTCCCTCTTATGGCAGCGAGAGGATCAGAGTGGAAGCAGAGGGTGCTAAGAATCTCTGGGTACGACCAGGCTGCCATGCACGGAAATTGAACTTGGCCTGTTATAACGTACGATCACTCATCGGTGAAGACAGGATATTAGAGCTGGAAAAGGAATTAGAAAATGTGAATTGGAATATCATCGGTTTGGCTGAAACAAGAAGAAGAAATGAGTCACTTATAAGTCTATCAAGTGGAAATCTGCTGTACACCAATGGAAACAGTGAAAGGAGTGAAGGTGGAGTTGGGTTTCTGGTCCATAAAGATTTAAAAAACAACATTTTGGAATTCAAAAGTACATCACCAAGGGTGTCAAGACTAATACTCAAGATTTCTAAGAGGTACAAGCTAAAGATTATAATGATTTATGCACCAACATCGAGCCATGATGATGAAGAGGTTGAAGAAATGTACACTGAAATTGAGAGTCTTCTAGATGAGCAGAAAACCCACTACACTATTATTATGGGGGACTTCAATGCTAAGGTTGGAAAAAGGCAAAACAGCGCAGAAAGAGGAACTATAGGAAATTTTGGAATTGGTGAAAGAAATAAAAGAGGTGAAAGACTTGTGGAATTTGCAGAATCTCAAGGACTGTCAGTAATGAACACTTTTTTCAAGAAAAGGGTGAACAGAAAGTGGACATGGAAGATTCCAAATGGATTAACAACTAATGAAATCGACTTCATCCTCACTAACAGAAGATATATTGTGAATGATGTTACCGTCCTGAATAAGGTAAATGTTGGAAGTGATCACAGAATGGTAAGATGTACACTTGATATAGATGTAGGAAAGGAAAGGAAAAAACTGACTCGAGTAAATAATACAAAGGTCTTTGAAATAACAGAGGAGGAGAAAAAGCAGTATGTACTGGAACTTAAGAACAAGTTTGAGCTTCTGCAGACTGCTCAGGACCAAGATATCGACGAGGAATATTACAACTTTCTGAAAGTGATAAAGCCCAAGAAACCTATAGGGAAACAGAAATCCAAAGAAGAAAAAATTAGTCAAGAAACACTTGTCATGATGAACCAAAGACGACAAATGAAGAGCAAGAAAAACACTGACAGGGAGAAAATTGAGTATACTGAGTTATGCAAAGCCATTAGAAAGAGACTCAGAGAGGACATAAGAAGATTTAACACAAGAAAAGTAGAACAAGCATTAAGGGAAAACAAAGGATTTAAATCAGCAGCCATGAGCAGTAATACAGAAAGACAAATGATACTGAAACTGAAGAATAGCGATGGTGTACTTATAAACAGCAGAGAAGGCATAATTCAAATAGCAGAAGACTACTATAGAGAATTATACAAGGAGCGAGGGAATGATACCAGCAGTGGGGAACATGGATTGCAAAGTAGCAACACATACGACATACCCGATATTCTTCCTGATGAGGTAGAACATGCATTGAAGAAAATGAAGAATCGGAAAGCCCCGGGGGAAGATGAAGTTACTGTAGAGTTGTTAAAATTGGGAGGAAGAGACATAACACAAAAACTGGCAAGGCTCTTCACAAAGTGCATTAGAAAAGGTGTGATGCCTAAGCAGTGGAATAATGCAGTCATAGTTTTGCTGCATAAGAAAGGAGATAAATCAGAAATTGGAAATTATAGACCAATTAGCTTGTTATCCCATATGTACAAGTTGTTCACAAGGGTCATTACTAACAGATTAGAAAGAATACTTGATGAGAATCAACCGAAAGAGCAAGCTGGCTGTAGGACAGGATTCTCAACTATGGATCACCTTCACGTAATATCACAGCTAATGGAGAAAGCAAATGAATATAAAACACCATTATGCCTGGCATTTGTGGATTATGAAAAGGCATTTGACTGAATACAGCATAAGGCAATGTTTCGGGCACTGGAAAGACAAGGCATAGATACTCCATATATTATGATTTTGAAGAAAATATATGAGAGTGCTACATCCTTTATTAGACTAGACAAAGACAGTAGCAAATTTAAAATCGAGAAAGGAGTTCGACAAGGAGACACAATATCTCTGAAGCTGTTTACTGCTGCCCTTGAGGAAGATTTCAGAAGATTAGACTGGTCGCAGAAAGGAGTCAGTGTGAACGGAGAGTACCTAAACCATTTACGATTTGCAGATGACATTGTGGTCATAAGCCACGATCCCAAAGAATTAGAGGAAAATCTTAATCAGTTATGCACAGTTAGTAAGGATTTTGGACTAAAGATGAATATGGATAAAACAAAAGTAATGATGAACAAGTATGCCACGGAAAGGGAAATAATGATTTAAGGAGCAGTAATTGAAAAGGTGGAGTCATATACTTATCTGGGACAAGTTATTAGCTGTAATAATGATAAATGGCTGGAAGTCAAGAGAAGAATAAATTTTGGATGGATAGCATTCAGGAAATATAGCCACATACTGAAGAGCAATATCCCAGTTTGTCTGAAACATAAAATAATGAATCAATGTATACTCCCCACCATGACTTATGGAAGTGAAACTTGGGCACTCACAAAAGAATGGAAGAGAAGCTAATATCTACACAGCGAAGAATGGAACGAATTATATTGGGAATCAGACTGTTAGATAAAAAGAGAAACACATGGATTAGGCAGCAAACTCAAGTAAAGGACATTCTTATCAAAACTAAAGAACTAAAATGGTCTTGGGCAGGACACATAGCTCGAAGACATGATGACAGATGGACTAAGAAAATAACAGAATGGTACCCAAGAGGGGCTAGAAGAAAACCTGGAAGACAAAGGCGGAGATGGATAGATGAAATTCATGAGTTTTTGAGTAGTAAATGGATGGCCAGTGCTCAAAACAGAAGGAACTGGAAAGTTGCTGGAGAGGCCTTCATCCTGCAGTGGATTGAAAATGGCTGATGATGATGATTCCAATCCATACACACCTCCCGTGAATCCAAGGATTATCTCATTATGGGATCTATCGAATATATATTGGATCAATCAAATTATTAAGAGGGACTACAGGTGCCTTATTTACTTTGAGCTTCAACAGTTTCTTTTCCACTTTCCTCTCAGTTATCACAAAATCATTTAATTCTCTGGTAGAATTTGATATACTTCTGGCATCCCTATCCCTAAAAAAAGCTCCTCATGTGAAGTATCTCTTCAGTTTGTTAGTAACCTGAGATTGTCAATATCCCTCTAATAATTTTTGTGCATTCCATCTGTTTTTCTTCTTTGTAGCTAGTCTTGTCAATTCATCCAACACCCGTTTAGGTCTAAAGCCTAAAACTTTAACAATATCTCTTAGTTAGTAGAAATAGCCTGGTAGCTTCTACGATTTCTTCCCCGAATGTTTTCCATTTAGAATTTGTGGTTTGTAACATTGTTGTTTGGGCCTGCTGAAAGCATTTAAAAACTGTCTAAGACCAATGTAATCACCTTTATAGTAGTAGTAGTAGTAGTAGTAGTGGCACTTGATGCAAGAAAGCAGTGTAGGAGCTTATGCAGCATCAGCCAAAAAAAAAAAAAAAAAAATCACACCATACCCTCCAATTGCCTGTCCAGTTCCTCCTTAAATTTATTTAACCTATCAACTTCCACAACGACAGATGGAAGTTTGTTCCAGCAATTAACAACCCGCTGGCTAAAGGCAAATTTCCGCACATCTATTCTACATCTATCCTTTCTTAATTTGAACTTATGTCCCCGTAGGTTCGTATTCTGAACAAGTGGGAGGATCCCATCAGAATTCAGCGTGCTCAACCCATTCAAGGCCTTATAGACCTCAATCAGATCACCGCGCAGGTGCCTAGTCTCCAGCCACTGCAATTTGCAGAACTTAAGCCTCTCTTGGTAAGAGGATCCCTTCATTCCCCTCACCAATCGTGTTGCTCTTCTCTGTACACGCTCAAGCAAATCTACATCCTTCCTAAAATGAGGCCTCCAGACCTGTACGCAGTACTCAAGACGTGGCCTGACCATTGCCTTATACAGAGGGACAATCACCTCCTTTTCCCTGCTAGCAAAATTCCTATATATCATTGACAAAACCCCATGACCTGCCCTAGCAGCCTGTCTACATTGCTCAGAAAACTTCATATCTGACTGCACAATTACTCCCAGGTCTTTTTCATTTTCTACCACCTTAAGTGTAGTACCACACAGTTGGTACGTTTCTCTGGGGTTACTTCTACCCATATGCAGTACTTTGCATTTGTCAAGGTTAAACTTCAGTTGCCACTTCTTAGCCCATCTGCCCAAATTATCTAGATCCTGTTGCAGTAGCACACTGCCATTACTGTCATTAACAACCCTGCCAACCTTCGTGTCATCTGCAAACTTCGACATTAAGCCTGATATACCTTCATCAATATCATTGATAAATATACAAAACAACAGTGGCCCCAACACCGAACCCTGTGGGACTCCACTAATAACATTAGTCCACGAAGAGCAGCACCCATTGATTACCACCCTCTGTCTTCTCCCACTTAACCATCCTTTGATCCATTGCAGCAACTTACCCTTAATACCATTCTGCTCCAATTTGTACAGTAGTCTTCCATGCGCAACAGTGTCAAAAGCTTTCCTGAAATCCAAGTATATGATATCAAAATTATTTTTTGCATCCAGTTCCTTTGTGACCACATCATAATAACCAATCAAATTTGTCAGACAAGACTTTCCCTTAACAAACCCATGCTGTGTCTGAATTATTGCTGCAGTCTTGTCTAGATGATCCTGCAATGCATCTTTAACCAGTGACTCCATTATTTTACCCGGAACAGAAGTTAAACTAACTGGTCTGTAATTATTTGTGTCACCCTTCGAACCTCCTTTGTGAATTGGGGATACATTTGCACATCTCCAGTCCGTGGGAACCTCTCCTGAGTCCAAGGATGCTCTCATAATTATGGCTAAGGGTTTGCTTAGTTGCTTTGCCGCCTCCTTTAATATAACTGGATAGATCCCATCCGCCCCAGGTGCCTTTCTTATGTTTAACTTCAACAATTTCTCCTCCACTTTGCTCTCAGTTATTACAAAATCATTAAGCACACTGCTACAATTTGATAACCTTCTTCCATTTTCAAACTGTAATGATTCCTCACGTGTGAATGTAGATGCAAAATACTCATTCAGTTTGTTTGCTATCTGAGCAGGATCATCAACAGTCGAACCATCGATGTCAAGTGGACCAATCATATTCAGCCCCTTCCTTTTAGAGTTTATATAAGTAAAGAAATCCTTGCTGTTTTTCTTAGCATCTTTTGCCAAAGATTTCTCGTAATCCGCCTTTGCCTGCCGAACCTCCTTTGTGACCTGATTACAGACTAGCTTATATCTGCTACAGGCTTCTGCGTCGCCTGATAATTTATATGCATCCCATGCATTTTTCTTCTCTGTCACGAGTCTCATTAGTTCATTTGATAACCATTTAGGCCTAAACCTTGAACAATATTTCTTCATCGGTATGAAAAGTCTAGTAGCTTCCACGATTAATTCCTTGAATGCTTCCCACTTAGAATTTACTGTTTGGAACATCGTCAGTCGATCCCACTGTACAGAATTTAAAAACTGTCTGAGACCACTGTACTCCCCTTTACGGAAGCAAAAACCCTTTCCTTTACCCCTGACGGTAGTTACCTCTTTGAGTAAATCCCACTTCAGCACACTGTGATCACTGCCACCTAGTGGTTCCTTTATCTGCAAATTCTTAATACACGAATGATCACTGCTGATAACCAGATCAAGAGTATTACTTTCTCTGGTTGCCTCTCGAACATGCTGCTGCAGAAAACAATCATCCAATAAATCCACAAAAGTCTGACTAGTGTGTGAGTGACCAACCCACAAGTTCCAGTCAATATCTGGGAAGTTAAAATCCCCCATTATAAGACATTCTGATTTACTGGCCCACTCTATTTCTCTGTACAATTGTTCATTGTACTCATTCGAGTCATTAGGCCTATAACACACTCCTACTCTTATTTTTGCTTTTGCAGTGCTTATGTCACACCAAACTGACTCAACAGTGCAGTTTGGTGTGACATAAGCACTGCAAAAGCAAAAATAAGAAAGAAAAGTCCCTTTTCTTTAACCTCGACAGTAGTTACATCCTTAGCATAAATCCCACATCAGTGTACACAAATCTGTGATTACTGCCACATACTGATTTTTATCTGCAGATTCTTAAGGCATGAAGATTCACTGGTAGTAGTCAGATCAAGAGTATTGCTTTCTCTTGTTGCCTCTCTAATGTGCTGGTGAAGAAACAGTTATCTAATAAATCCCCAAAAGTCTTGCTACTGTGGAGTGATCAAATTACAAGTTCCAGTCAGTGTTTGAAAAGTTAAAATCCACATTATAAGATTTACTGGCCCACTCAGTTTGTGTGTATAATTGTTTGTTATACAGCTGTTTAGCTTATAAAATACTCCTTTCATTTTTGCGTTCATCCCATCAAACTGAATCAACTTTCACTGGTCACCCATATCAACTGGGTGCATTGCACTAATGCTCTAGGTGCTTAACTAAATGGATAACTCCTCTCTCTATTCCCACACTATACTTCCCATATACATTATACTTATCACATTCAAATTCTGCATCACTTTCCAATATCCTTACAATGTCTGTGTTTGATGACTCAACCAGTACTTCAGATTCATCAGAATTGTTTACTGTTCTTCTACCGGTAGTGCTCATACGCAAGTAAACCCGTTTTTATACTTATTAAATCTAACAAGCCGATGTATTTCCTTGTTCGATGAGAATTCCCAACTGGCCTTGTAATCCTTGATACCTTGCTTCCAGGCTGCTGTATGCCCCAATAGAAATAGCCCAAATAACATGTTTCAAAACCATTATGATGATGACTAATTTTACAGCTGAAAGCTTGAAGTACTGTTGATTATCTATTAAAATTCTTAGCAAACTTATCTTAGTACTCACCTCTAGATCTGTATTGGTTAGGGTTAAATTTACATAAAGGAAAGTAAAGAGAGTAAAAGTATAAAGTAAAAGTTCCCAATTATATTAATAGAGTAATTAATTTAAAAACATGTCTCTAGGAAGAGGAAGTGCGCCACTTTTTCCTGGTTGTCATTTATAAAATTATGAAGAAGATTCGCTTGTTTGAAAAACCAAGAGCTGGACTAGAAGCTTTCGATGTCGTCGTCATCAGTTGGTGAATGACACGAGTTGTAAGTGTTTATAAAATGGTTCCGTCGAAATAGCTCATACAAAATTTTAAACACTAAATTATCCACGAATCTATTGCCAATATGGCAGGTCACACAAATCAAATTTCCACGTGTTTAACATGATGTATCCTGGGTACTACGATACTATAAATCATCACTTACAACTCATGTCAATCACCAACTGATGACGACAACATCGAAAGCTTCTCGTCCTGCTCTTGGTTTTTCAAACACGCGAATCTTCTTCATAATTTTATAAATGACAACCAGGAAAAAGTGGTGCACTTCCTCTTCCTAGAGACATGTTTTTAAATTAATTAATCTATTAATATAATTGGGAACTTTTACTCTTTACTTTCCTTTTATGTAAATTTAACCCTAACCAATACGGATCTAGAGGTGAGTACTAAGATAAGTTTGCTAAGAATCTTTCTAAACCATGATAAATTTTCATACTGAACAAAGGCCTAGTAAAGTTTAATTTCAACCCATTTTTAAAGAACATAAAATTATCCCCCCAAAGAAAGAATAAACTAGCAATAAAAAAAATCTCCTTATATTACTATATAAAAAAAATATAGTAATGTAAGTAATAAACAAGGTAGTGTTATCAAAATTTAGAATGGTAATACAAGTTTTTTTTTTTTTTTTTTTAAATTATAGCTTAGGCCAATCACTATATTTAATTATGGCAATACAAGTCTTTGTCCTAAGTCAGTTGAAGGACAAAAGCAGCAATATTTCAGCTACCCAGAACAAAAGAACACCAAATTTTCTGGACAGCAATAATTTTTTTTTTTTTTTTGGCCCTTGAAGAGTACAGGGTGTTCCATTGAGAGGACTTGGCATTTATTTCTTGGTCATAACCACGACATTGCTGCTGTGGGTTAGGTAGTGGCATTGCATTGAAGAAAATTCTGACATGCAGGAACTTGCTGCTTTCTGGGATCATCAATTAGGATGCAAGGTGCAAGTATGACTGAATTACATCACATTATCAGTCATTGACATTGAGTGATGTGAGAAAATACCCCCGAAGATATCTTATTGAGTCCCATAAGAAATACCAATTTCACTAGCAGCATTGTGGATGTTAACTCGTTTGCTGTGTCTGACACACATAAGCATTAAATGGTACTGCAGGTGCTCAGCTATAATGCATATGTGTTCAAAAAAACACGTGCTGTGCTATAACACAGGTAGTTATTGTTACGTGGTCGATATATGAGTGGTGTAAAGCACATGAAATTATCTTTTCAATTCTGTTAACACACCGATTGAACTCTGAGCTATTAGCAGCAGTGATTTGTTTTTCATTCTTCATAGCCAGGTGGGCAGGAGTGGCAGTGCGTAGCACACACTTCTTGATTAGACTGGGGTTTGAGCCCATGATCACCAAATATGGAGGATGCAGAAAGGTCAGGGAATGACCACCGCATATCCCTGGAGCAATATGGCCTTAGTTGCTAATGCTCCTAAAAACCAAATAACAAACAATTGTTTTTCATTTAAAGCTTGGTACACATTTTTATTTGGTTTTTGCTTGTGTCGAAATTAGGTTGTACACATAGAATAAACTTTTGATAAAATTCTGAATTTTGTTCTGATTTACATTTTAGCCCAAAAGTAAGTGTTAGTTTAAAACTAACAATTACTTTTGAATTCCAGTTTTAGTTTTCAACTATTATTTACGAATTTTCAGAATGCTGAGAATTTCAGAATGTTATTTCTTAGCATCCCGGAATTTACAGCACATTGAATGCACTCCTTCAAATATAGGTGGCAGTGCATGTGTTGATCACTCCTGATGAGATCACGAACATGAGTTATTGAATCATTGCTTTTGGAAGCTTTAGGGCAACTGTAGCAAAGATCATTCCTCAAAAGGTGGCTTACTATTAATTTTGCAAACCACTGAAAAATCTTTGCATAATATCTTCTCCAAAAGCTGTTTTTTTAGCATTTTGTGGTTTTCTGTTTGATCACATCTCATATATATGTCTGTACTTAATTACATATATAAATATGTACATAATTACATATATATAAATATGTACATAAGTACATATATATAAATATGTACATATATGTACATAAGTACATATACTACTTCTTTATATATGTACATAAAACAGTTGCAATAACAGTCTCATGGTACTTTAAAATAGTTATTCTGCAAAAACTGTAAAATTTTGCTTCCAAGACTACTCCAGTAGAATTTCCTCCATAGGAAAGTAGAGAAAGTTTCAGTTATTGAACTGGAATGAACAATTTTTGTGTAAAGATTCTTTTTTGTGCTGCACTTGTTAAGCCTTATGTTGCAGCTAATGGGTTAAGAAGAATGAGTTGTGGGACAGTCCACTATTACAATATTAATGTTATTGCTAACCTGTTTTATAAAATACAAAATTACCATGAGTGTTTGCTTTTCTTATTTTATGTAACCTCTGATTATTTTGTGATTTGTGGTGGGCCAAGGTTAATCAAGGACCAGCTTAAAAAAAAAAATAGAAAGAAATGATTCTATTAATATAAATCCACATTTAAATCAAGGTTCGTGAACTAAGTTAATATTTTACTAATAGTTTTAAAACCTTTATTCATTTTGATACCACATAGAAATTTTTGCATTCTAGGAATTATTACTACGACAAAGCCTTGGGGAAGAAATTTCCATACCTACCTCACCTACAGGATCTACTCCTGAATTACCCCCACTATCAACTACAGGAATTGATCCTTTTTTAGGAAATTCTGATTTCCATAGCCGACAAGAGAGTGCAGACAGTGGTCTGGGTTTGGGACCTAATTACAGTTTACCACATACACCTGAAGATTTTCTTAGCAATATGGATGATATAGATGGTAAGCTAAGTTTTCATTCATACTGTATGGGCTTCACCTAAAATTCATTCCTGTTATTGTTTATTAACCTTTATTATCTGGTTATTGTTTATTAACCTTTTCTTTTAATACGCCTTGCCATTGTAAATATAAACTCAATAAGTTTAGTTTTTTATTCATTATAATTAAGTGTGAAGTTTAATACTTAATTAAAATTCTGGGACTAAAGCCTTAGACTGGGAAAATTTACAGACATATAAGTTATGTGCAAGTGCATCATGTTTATATGCAGTAAATTAACTGAAGTTATTGTATATATCATATCACAATATTATCATATTGTGAAGGTGCTTGAAACAAGTTGCCTGTCTGGTTATACTTTGAAAAGTAATGTTTCCCTAACAGAGAACACTTTTGTTATTTATTCTCAGTGGATATGGATACCACCACCTAGATGGCTGTTTCAGGACTATTTGGCCCTTCATTGGTGGGTAGGTGGATACCCAGTGACAACTCGGTTGTGAAAGTGATTCTACAATATGAGAGATACTAAATGGTGTTTAGTAGTTCAATACTTAATAGAAATTTAGGGGTAAAGCCTCAGACTGCAGCAAAATTTATAGACATAATTTAGTGCAAATGCATCATGTCTATATTCAGTAAATTAAACAAAGTTTTATTATAGTGGCATTGTTTCATTACATATCATGAATGCCTTCACAGCAAGTTGTTTATCCGGTTATATACTTCGAATAAGCAATGTTTCCCCAATAGACAAGACTACAGGCTCCTAAAAGCCGGAGGAAAGAAGGATAGTAGGAGACCAAAATTTACCCAGAAAGAAAGGAAAGAAGCCACATCTATATTTTGCTCACATTCATTTATTAATCACTCATTTATACCTCAAACACTTCCCCATTAGAGAAGACTGTTGTTACTTTTCTCAGTCTCGTTAGATACCACCAAAATGGTAATTTCAGAACTGTTTGGCTCTTCATTGGTAGGTGGCAAGGTACCTGATGGTATAACACACTCTCAATTTGTGAAAGCTATTCCGCAATATGAGGGATTCCAAATAGTGTTTAGTAGTTTAATACTTAATATTCAGGACTAAAGCACTGATCCTGTGTAGAGACAGTTTTACTGAGTGTCACCGCCTTGATATGGGCAGTTATACGTGGTGAGGGAACCTCCCAGTGATGCCTCTAGTCCTCTAGGTTAACATCAATCTGCCAGTGGATTCACCTGCAAAGGTTAGCTGAGCTGAAGCCATGCTCCTGTCCTTATGGTCCAAGGGATAGGGTTCAGGCTAGTGGAGTTGCAAGTATGGTGTCTGGGTAGCCCTAGGATCCCACTCCCAATCACATTTTTTGCTTGCCAGGTAGTGGATGTCCCTTTGAACTTTGTGGTGGGCAGAGAGTCTGGTCACTGAAACAAAATAGCTCATTAATCCTGATAATATAAATTCTTCTTCTGGACCTCAACAAACTTCCTATTTAAAGTTATACCACTGATACAGAAAGTCACCTCAGGAAAGAGACTCAGAACCGACAACATATCAGGTCCAATAAGTCAATATCTAATAGTACAGGCAACCTTCTCAAGAACAGTTAAAACAGCTTTGTTTTGGTGATATCCTTGTTGAAACAAAAAGTAACACTGATAAGACACTGAACTCATCCTGAGATGCGATCTCAGATTGGGACCTTCTCAAAATGTTCGAGGAGGAAATTTATCTGAACTAAAAAGCAAAGGAGTGACAGCTGCAAAACAAAAATTTGTATGTAGAAATGAAAATGTGGTATACACTAGAAACCCCATCCTTACCTTTAATTAATCAGTATTAATCTCCCAATTTGATCAAAGCTGGCTATTTTAACTGCACAGTACATCCTTGTGTACCAAATTCTTCAACTTACTTTAAATGCCAGAAATAGGTACGTTCAAAAATGCCTGTTGTGGTACTGCTGAATGCACTCAGGCCTCTGACATTGCATCATGCTTAGCTACAAACCTGTCTGCATTAACTGCCAAGGAGAGTATCCTGTATACTCAGGAGTATGCCAGAGATGGAAGTGGGGGGGGAAATGTACAGAGACCAGGCTGAGTTGAACATATCAAAAGGAGGCAAGGTAAGAAGTTGGTTGGTTATTAGGAGTTTTATGGCGCATCAGCATCTAGGGCTATTGTGCACCAACAAGATAAGCAGTGAAACCTTAAAATAGTAGTATTAGTGGCAAATGATGTAAGGAAGCAAGCTTATATAGCATTGCAAAAAAAAAAAAAAAAAAAAAAACCACTACTACCAGCCCTGATTTGTCCATCCCTTCTAATAATTTATCTAATTTCTTCCATAAATTTATCCAAACTATCCACAATGCAGGATGGAAGTTTGTTCAAACAATGTCACTCTTTTTGCTGAAAGTGACGGATTAGTTTGGTTCGGCCAAAACGAAAAAGAAATATAACGTGCAGAAGAAGCTAAGTTAAAAAGCTAATTAGAAGCTAAGGATTGAGCTTTATTGCTCTTATATATTTTCAGAAGAAGCTAAGTGACCCCATGATCCCATCCAACACTTGGAAGAGTCCTACTGCAAACCCTCTCCCTACAAGGACCACTCTACCAACAGAATCAGAAATCAGTTCTGAAGCAATTAATCTACAGAAAAGTCCAGAAGCAGGAAATCAACATTTCAGCCCTACACAGGAACATTCATAAATGAACTGCATAAAAATATATATGAACAAACTTACAAAAAAAATAACAACCTGTTTGTCCACCCACAGGAAAGTACTAAAACAACTTAAGCTTGACAGCAACATATATATAATCAAAGCTGACAAAGAAAATGCAGTAGTAGTTATAAACACCGAAATTATCACAATAAATCCTAACCCAATTAGCAGATGGAAACATTCCAGAGCTATTAAGATAAAAACAAAATTAAAACTCTTACTCGCACAGAATGAAATTAATGACACCATTTACAAACAACTTTTTGTTATCAAATCCTGAGTCCCCAACATTGTTTGAAATATCAAAGTGTGCAAAGCTAACTTCCCGTCGGACCTATAGGTAATGATAGAAACCATCCAGGGTGAAATGTAGCCCAGTAGTTTGTAAAAACTATCACACCAGCCTTACTTACAAACTTGAATGATTAAAAAAACTCAACATTTACTCAAACTTCTAGAAAACACTGACATCGATAACCAAGATCTTTTAGTCTCTTTTGACATTGGTAACATCTTCATTAGAAGATCTTAGTCTCTTCTAATGTTCCATTAGAAGAGAATAAGACCATGATCCACCAAATACTAGGCAATCAGATGCACACCATCTTCTCTCACCAACTCCTAGATATTTCAGACATTCTTGACCTAATAGATTTGTCCATAGGATAATGTTACTTCAGCTTCAAAAATAACCTATATAAAAAAAAAACAAGGTCTTAGCATGAGAAATCCACTGTCTTTCCTACTGGCTGAGATTTTTATGAATCTCAGACGGGCCACAATGTTGCACATCACATCAGAATACAACCTTGGTGTGCAGAACAAAATATCGCAACGGACAACTAGTTGCAATGAAAACAAGGCCATAGAAAAAGTTATCTTCAAACCAAAAGTATTGATTAGAAGAAGATAAAAACTACCATTTCTTGACCTACTGCTAAGCAGAACCAACAACAGTATTACAACACAAATTTATAGGAATCCTGCTGACACTGGATCTATCCTCCATTTCTCTTCGAACCACCCCCCTTATACATAAAAATAGGTTTCTGGAAGGCCTTTGTTCCATGGGCCTGCCACCTCTGCAGAGGCTAGGCTCTCAAGAACAAAATCCTCCAGATAACATACATCTTTGGTAACTGTAGTTATCCACATAAACTCATATTGAAAACAATAAAAAAACACAACAGAAAAATTCTCAAACAATATTCCTGACAAAGATGAACAATTCGTCGGCATCCCACATGCACCATGTATCAGTAAAGAAATAGCTAAAATAGTCAAAAAACAATTTTTATCAGATATATTAAAACCACAATGATAAAACACATTATAAACTCTCATCTCAATCCTGCCCACCACTAATAACCCTATATGCTAGCTATAATGTAGATATTTCCCTAAAGCCTACATAGAACAAAGCAATGGAAAACTCATAGAGTAAAAGAACAGAAGGAGGACATTGAAAAAGGCAGGGTAACAAATTTAGATCCAGCTTTCCATACGTAGACAGAGGAGCAAAAAATGGACATTTTTATAAAATATCAGTACTGGCCACAGATGGATACCATTAACTGTAGCATCTACAAAGAAGCCTTTTTTAATAGGAGCCACGGATAACATTAATTGCAACAAAGGAATTCATATCAAAAAACAGCCACATACACATGTTTAAGAAAAGTTCTAACCTAAATTAAAAATAAGTTAACTTCTTAACTGCAGCCTGCCCTCCAACCAAACAACCCCCAATATTATAGATCAGTCCTACCAACTACCCTAGAAAAAGATTTTAAATGGTAAAGTTTTTCCAACAATATTATTTAGGTTATATAATTTAGTTTATTTAATTTTGTATAATTCTATTCTATTGTGATTTAAACAATTTTTATTTCTATCTATTTAATTTTTATCATCATCGTCAGCCATTTTTAATCTACTGCAGAATGAAGGCTCCTTTCCAGTTCCTTCTGTTTTGTGCAATGACCATCCATTTACTACCCACAAACTCATGAATTTCATCTGTCCATCTCCGTCATAGTCTTCCAGGTTTTCTTCTAGCTCCTCTTGGGCACCATTCTGTTATTTTCTTAGTCCATCTGTCATCATATCTTCGAGCTATGTGTCCTGCCCAGGATTATTTTAATTTTTATCACATAGCCTTAAATGTGTATCAACACCCACCCCCCATTATCCATTAAGCAAGTACCTGCAGTAATAATATCCTCAGGTACAGCTACACCCTGGGATTGAGACTATAAAGGTAATTCCTTAGACTCTTGCCACCGTACCATGTGGTATTAAGTAATTAAGTAAACCACAGTATATATTTTTCAAACAAATCAAGTTCTTGTGCCCAAAGTGGTCTTTTGTGATGGTGATATTGATTGCAAAGACATCTGGTTAGTGTTTATGTATTATTGTTGTTTATTTTATAAAGTTAACCTTAAAACAAAATTCTTCAAATTAGGTCTAATTTTATATACTAAAATTTTAAATTCTACTAAAAACTTAAGAATTTCATAATAATAACCCTTAGTTTTAACCTTTACCACTTCTTCATAACTTTGCAGTTATGAAGAAGCGGTAAAAAAATACCACAAAACATTTGACTCAATTATATACATATTTCCAATTTGGAAATAAACCTAATTTTACCAATGTAGGTTTGAGTGCTTTATTATCTTCAGACAACTATTTAGTACTGGATAACTCATTCATATACATTTCTTAACAGATTCTACCTCAGCTGTCTATATTTTTGTATGCTCCTCATGCTGTTCCCAACCATAGAGTGGAGAGTACTAAATGACCTCTTGACAGTGATAATTTTCCCCATTATCTGTAAATTAAAATCAGAAATATCATTACATACAGAAAATCGAAAATCTGGAAATTCTCTAAAGCAGATTGGCAAAAATTTTCAGCAACCATTTAATTTCTCTTAAAAATCAAACTATAAAGTATCAATCCGTAGATAATTTGATGAATACCTAACTAAGGAAATATTAGAAGCAGCTACCAAGGATACCTTGTATAATGGAAAATGCAGATGTGTTAATCTTTGGTAGAATGATTCATGCAATAAAGCCAAACGAGAAAGGAATAAAGCCCAGAACTAGTTTTGCAAGTACCCCCATGACAAATCTTGTTAATTATAATTATAAAAGACTAAAAGCCAAGGCAAGGTAAAGAGAACAGAAAAAAAAAGTCATGGTTAAACTTTGCCTCTACTATTACAAAAGATACAAGTACCAAATTAACTTGGAAACGAATCAAACAGTTAAAAACATCCTCACTAATATTCAGTTGGAATGGACAGGACTTGCTTTTTCCATGTTGATAGTAAATGCTCCTGCAGAAACATTCTTTTATGTAACAGCTTATGACTAGTCTTTCCAACATTTTAAAATGTTAGCAAAGATATATAAAATAAACTTTTGATATCAACTTTTCTCTTGATTATAATCAGCCTTTCACAATAACTCAGCTCAAGCAGTCTTTAACCAACAACCAGTAGTGCTGCACATCCAGATAGCATATATAACATTATGGTAAAACACCTAAACAAAATAACTATAAAAAAAACATTCAAGGAATTAATTGTGGATGCTACTAAAAGTTTCATGCCTATTAAGAAATATTGTTCAAGGTTTAGGCCTAAATGTTATCAAATGAACTAATGAGACTCGTGACAGAGAAGAAAAATGCATGGGATGCATATAAATTATCAAGCGACTCAGAAACCTATGGTAGAAATAAGCTAGTCTGTAATCAGGTCACAAAGGAGGTTAGGCAGGCGAAAGCAGATTACGAGAAATCTTTGGCAAAAGATGCTAAGAGCAGCAAGGATTTCTTTACTTATATAAACTCTAAAAGGAAGGGGATGAATCTGATTGATCAACTTGATATTGATGGTTCGACTGTTGATGATCCTGCTCAGATAGCAAACAAACTGAATGAGTATTTTGCATCTACATTCACATATGAGGAGTTATTAAGGTTTGAAAATGCCAGAAGGTTATCAAATTGTAGCAGGATGCTTAATGATTTTGTAATAACTGAGAGCAAAGTGGAGGAGAAATTGTTGAGGTTAAACATAAAAAAGGCATCTAAGGTGGATGTGATCTAAAGGAGGTGGCAAAGCAACTAAGCAAACCCTTAGCCATAATTATGAGAGCATCCTTGGACTCAGGAGAGGTCCCCCATGGACTGGAGATGTGCAAATGTATCCCCAATTCACAAAGGGGGATCGAAGGGTGACATGAATAATTACAGACCAGTTAGGTTAACTTCTGTTCCGGGTAAAATAATGGAGTCACTGTTTAAAAATGCATTGCAGGATCACCTAGACAAGACTGCAGCAATAATTCAGACACAGAATGGGTTTGTTAAGGGAAAGTCTTTTCTGACAAATTTGATAGGATATTATGTGGTTACAAAGGAACTGGATGCAAAAAATAACTTGGATATCATATATTTGGATTTCAGGAAAGCTTTTGACACTGTTGTGCATGGAAGACTATTGCACAAATTGGAGCAGAATGGTATTAAGGGTAAGTTGCTACAATGGATAAAAGGATGGTTGAGTGGGAGAAGACAGAGTGGTAATCATGGGTGCTGCTCTTCGTGGACTAATGTTATTAGTGGAGTCCCACAGGGTTCGGTGTTGGGTCCACTGTTGTTTTGTATATTTATCAATGATATTGATGAAGGTATATCAGGCTTAATGTCGAAGTTTGCAGATGATACAAAGGTTGGCAGGGTTGTTAATGACAGTAATGGCAGTGTGCTACTGCAACAGGATCTAGATAATTTGGGCAGATGGGCTAAGAAGTGGCAACTGAAGTTTAACCTTGACAAATGCAAAGTACTGCATATGGGTAGAAGTAACCCCAGAGAAACGTACCAACTGTGTGGTACTACACTTAAGGTGGTAGAAAATGAAAAAGACCTGGGAGTAATTGTGCAGTCAGATCTGAAGTTTTCTGAGCAATGCAGACAGGCTGCCAGGGCAGGTCATGGGGTTTTGTCAATGATATATAGGAATTTTGCTAGTAGGGAGAAGAAGGTGATTGTTCCTCTGTATAAGACAATGGTCAGGCTGCTAGTGAGTACTGCATACAGGTCTGGAGGCCTCATTTTAGGAAGGATGTAGATTTGCTTGATCGTGTACAGAGAAGAGCAACAAGATTGGTGAGGGGAATGAAGGGATCCTCTTACCAAGAGAGGCTTAAGTTCTGCAAATTGCAGTGGCTGGAGACTAGGCACCTGCGTGGTGATCTTAATGAGGTGTATAAGGTCTTGAATGGGTTGAGCACGCTGAATTCTGATTGGATCCTTCCACTTGTTCAGATTACGAACCTAAGGGGGCATAAATTCAAATTAAGAAAAGACAGATTAGAATAGAGGTGTGGAAATTCGCCTTTAGTCAGCGGGTGGTTAATTGCTGGAACAAACTTCCATCTGTTGTTGTGGAAGTTGATAGGTTAAATAAATTTAAGGAGTAACTGGACAGGCATTTGGAGGGAATGGTGTGATTTTTTTTTTTTTTTTTTTTTTTTTTTTTGGGTAATGCTGCATAAGCTCATACACTTGCTTTCTTGCATCACATGCCACTACTACTACTACTGTTGTTTTTTTTTTTATAATTGAATCTTAACAGAAAACACATATCCAGTCTTTGCAACATTCTTTTGTCTTAGCTCTCTCCAAACCAGTAAAAGATCAATTAGTCCTACAGAACTATATGCTAATATCACTTGCTTAAATAAATCATCAGTTGCTTAAGCAAATTATTAGAAAAAATGGTACGGAAGTGGCTCACTTGGTTTCTGGAAATTAAAAATCTAATAAATGAAAGTCAGTATGGAATTAGGCAAAATAGATGTAGGCTCTGTATGATGATTAAGGCAGAAATAAACATCCGTAGCACATTTATCATAAAGGAACCTTTAGTTATGGTGAGTCTTAATGTGGAAAAGCTCTTAACACAACATGGAGATTTGGTATCCTCTAAGACCTTCTCTCCTCAAGGCTAAGAGGGCAATTATCTTGCCTTACACAAAGTTTTTTTGCATCTGAGAACCTTCCAGGTATGATACAGACATGTAGTCTTAATCATGTGTCCAACAAGAAGGTATTCTGCTTGGGTCAGTTCTTAGTGCTACATTGTTTTTCTATTCAAGTGAATAATATGATACAAGATTATACTAAATGCCATCAAAACACATCTATATGCAGATGATCTCATAGTCTCATGTGAATAAGTCTCACAGAATATGTGAGATTTATTCTCACAGAGTTTAATAAACAGAATAACATTTTGGATTGCATGTCTTTCAGAACAAAAATCCATGGTTATCCACTTTTGTAAGAATTATGGTATGCATCCTGAGCCTGAACTGTGGTTGAAAATTCATACAATTCCAGTTACCAGCTATATCAAATTTTTAGGCCTAATACTAGATAGTAAGCTCACCTTTGCAGCACACATCACATATTTTCATAGGGTATATTTTAAAAGCTGAACATCATTGAAAACCTCTCAACCCCTCTGCAACAACATGGAGTGTTGAAATGTATACAGTGTTACATCTGTATCGTTGACTAATCAGGTTCCATTTCGATTATGGAGTTCCTGTTTATGATTCAGTCAGGCAAAGTATTTTTATAAAATTAAATACCATCAATGCAGTGCCCTGAATTTCTCTGGGAGTGTTTTGAACAATATCTCCAGCTGTTATATGGAATCAAGTGAACCTCCACTACATCTCAGAAGGGGAAAGGCTATTACCGAACTATGCAGCTAAAATTTACAGTCTGCCCTCACATCCCATTCAGAAATACTTTTTGGAACAACAGTTCGTTTAATTTTATGAGAGTAAACCAAATGAAAATAAACCTATTGGCTACCTCACCACGTGGCATTCTCAATGTCGAATAACTCGAATTTGGGGAGGAGAATGTCTACAGAAAGGATAGACAGGATAGGAAGGGAGGAGGGGTTATGCTATTAGTTTTTTTTTTTTTTTTTATGTGAACCCCAAACACGAGAGGTATTAGAACCTATAGTACTTAGTACCATGCTTGGGTTAGGGTTGAAGGAGAGGTATGGGGGAGGGGGATGCCGGAAACTTTGCTCTAGAGACTAAACATGGGTTTTCCCACATCAAGCCTCCAATAAGCAAAGTGGTGGTATTTCACCGGTTGATGAAAGCCATCTACCACCTATTGATTAAGAAATATATAAAATCCAAGGAAGTGAAGCCAGTGGACATCGCTGGACAGTGCAGTGTCGAGTCAGTTTGGTGTGACATAAGCATTGGGAGATCAAAATTGAGAGTAGGAGTGTGCTATAGGCCTAATGACTCTGATGAGTATAATAAGAAACTGTACAGGAAAAGAGAGTGGGCCAGTAAATCAGAGAGTCTTATAATGGGGGATTTTAATTTCCCAGGTATTTACTGGAATTTGTGGGTTGGTCACTCACACACTAGCAAGGCTTTTATGGATTTATTGGATGATTGTTTTCTAAATCAGCATGTTCGGGAGGCAACTAGAGGGAGCAATACTCTTGATTTGATTATCAGTAGTGATTCTTCATGCATTAAGAATTTGCAGATAAAGGAACCACTAGGTGGCAGTGATCACAGTGTGCTGAAGTGGGATTTACTCAAGGAGGTAACTACCATCAGGGGTTAAGGGAAGGGTTATTGCTTTCGTAAAGGCGACTACGATGGACTGAGACAGTATTTAAATTCTATAAAGTGGGACCAACTGATGATGTTACCAACAGCAAATTCAAAATGGGAAGCATTCAAAGAAATTATCTTGGAAGCTACTAGGCTTTACATACCAACTAAGAAATATTATTCAAGGTTTAGACCTAAATGGATGTCAGATGAACTAATGAGACATATGGTAGAGAAGAAAAATGCATGGGATACATACAAATTAACACGTGACACAGAAACCTATGATAGATACAAGTTGATCTGTAACCAAGTTACAAAGGAGGTTAGGCAGGCGAAGGGAGATTACGAGATATCCTTGGCGAGGGATGCAAAGAAAAACAGCAAAGAGTTCTTTACTTAAGTAAACTCTAGAAGGAAGGGGATGAATTAGATTGGTCCACTTGATATCGATGGGTCAACTGTTGATGTTCCTGCGGAGTTCGAACATGAGTCATTCAGCGAGGGGAATGCCAGAGGTGTATTCAACTCTGGCAGTAAGCTAGAGAATCTTGTAATCTCTGAGAGTAAAGTGGAGGAGAAATTGTTGAAGATAAACACAAGAAAGGCACCTGGGGTGGATGGGATCTATCCAGTTATATTAAAGTAGGCAGCAAAGGAAGTAAGCAAACCCTTAGCCATAATTATGAGAGCTTCCTTGGACCCAGGGGAGGTACCCATGGACTGGAGATGTGCAAATGTAACCCCAGTTCACAAAGGAGGATAAAAGGCTGACACAAGTAATTATAGACCTGTAAGTTTAACTTCTGTTCCTGGAAAATTAATGGAGGCACTGGTTATAGAAGCACTGCAGGATCATCTATAGCTCGGACACAGCATGGTTTTGTTAAGGGGAAGTCTTGCCTGACCAATTTGATTGGATACTATGATGCAGTCACAAAAGAACTGGATGCAGGGAATAACTTTGATATTATATACTTGGATCTTAGAAAGGCTTTGATACTGTAGCACATGGAAGACTGCTGCACAAATTGGAGCAGTGTGGCATTGGAGGCAAATTGCTGCTATGGATAAAGGGGTAGTTGAGGGGGAGAAGACAGAGAGTGGTAATCAATGGACACTGCTCATCATGGACTAATGTTATTAGTGGAGTCCCTCAGGGTTCAGTATTGGTCCATTATTGTTTTTTGTATTTATAAATGATATTGATTATGGTATATCAAGCTTAATGTCCAAGTTTGCAGACGATACGAAGGTTGGCAGGGTTGTCAAGGACACTACTGACACTGTGCTGCAGGATCTGGAAAGGTTGAGCAGATGGGCTGAGAGGTGGCAAATGAAGTTTAACAATGACAAATGTAAAGTACTACATATGGGAAACAGCAACCCCAGAGCAACGTATCAACTCTGTAGTACTACACTGACAGTGGCAGAGAATGAAAAGGACCTGGGGGTGGTTGTGCAGGCAGATATGAAGTTCTTTGAGCAGTGTAGATGGGCTGCAAGAGTAGCTCATGGTGTATTGTCAATGATATATAGTAATTTTTCAAGCAGGGATAAGGAGGTGATTATTCCCTTGTATAAGGCAATGGTCAGACCACACCTAGAGTACTGTATACAAGCCTGGAGGCCTCATTTCAAGAAGGATGTAGAGCTGGTGGAACGAGTACAGAGAAGGGCAACAAGAGTAGTGAATGGAACAAAGGGGGTGCTCTTATGAAGAAAGGCTTAAGTTTTGCAAATTACAGTGTCTGGAGACTAGGCACCAGCGAGGTGATCTGATAGAGGTGTATAAAGCCTTGAATGGTTTGAGCATGCTCAATGTTGATGGGATTCTTCCTCTTGCTCAGAATAATCACCTGAGAGGTCATAAATTCAAATTGAGGGAAGACAGATGTAGGATAGACGTGCGGAAATTTGCCTTTAGCCAGCGGGTGGTTGGTTGGTTGGTGGAACAGACTTTCATCCCTTGTTGTGGAAGTTGATAGCCTAAATAAGTTTAAGGCTCAGCTGGACAGGTATTTTGAACGAACAGAGGGGTGAAGTGGAAGTGGGTTTTTTTTTTTTTAAAAATACATTTAGCATTATTAGAGGCATATGATGCCAAAAAAAAAAAAAAAAAAAGCCCTTCCACTTCACCCCTCCGTTCGTTCGAAATACCTGTCCAGCTGAGCCTTAAATTTATTTAGGCTATCAACTTCCACAACAAGGGATGGAAGTCTGTTCCACCAACTAACTACCCGCTGGCTTAAGGCAAATTTCCGCACATCTGTCCTACATCTGTCTTTTCTCAATTTGAATTTATGCCCTCTCAGGTGATGATTCTGAGCAAGAGGCAGTATCCCAGCAGCATTGAGCAAGCTCAAACCATTGAAGGCTTTGTACACCTCTATCAGATCACCTCGCTGGTGCCTAGTCTCCAGACACTGTAATTTGCAAAACTTAAGCCTTTCTTCATGAGAGCAACCCTTTGTTCCGTTCACTAACCTTGTTGCCCTTCTCTGTACTCGTTCCAGCAGCTCTACATACTTCTTGAAATGAGGCCTCCAGACCTGTATACAGTACTCAAGGTGCGGCCTGACCATTGCCTTATACAAGGGAATAATCACCTCCCTATCCCTGCTAGAAAAATTCCTGTATATCATTTACCATGAGCTTCTCTTGCAGCTCGTCTGCACTGCTCAGAGAACTTCATATCTGCCTGCACAATTACCTCCAGGTCCTGATTCTCTACCACTGTCAGTGTAGTACCAAAGAGTTGATACGTTGCTCTGGGGTTGCTGTTTCCCATATGTAGTACTTTACATTTGTCAATGTTACACTTCATTTGGCACCTCTCAGCCCATCTGCTCAACCTTTCCAGATCCTGTGGCAGCAGAATAGCATCAGTAACGTCCTTAACAACCCTGCCAACCTTTGTATCGTCTGCAAACTTGGACATTAAGCTTGATATACCATCATCAGTATTATTTATAAATACAGAAAACAACAATGGACCCAATACTAAACCCTGAGGGACTCCACTTATAACATTAGTGCACGATGAGCAGTGTTCATTGATTACCACTCTCTGTCTTCTGGCACTCAACCATCCCTTTATTCATAGCAACAATTTGCCACCAATGCCACACTGCTCCAATTTGTGCAGCAGTCTTCCATGTGCAACAGTATCAAAAGCCTTTCTAAGATCCAAATATATAATATCAAAGTTATTCCCTGCATCCAATTCTTTTGGGACTACATCATAGTATCCAATCAAATTGGTCAGGCAAGACCTTCCCTTAACAAAACCATGCTGTGTCTGAGCTGTAACTGAATTCTTGTCAAGATGATCGTGCAGTGCTTCTTTAACCAGTGCTTCCATTAATTTTCCTGGAACAGAAGTTACACACACAGGTCTATAATTACTTGTGTCAGCCTTTGATCCTCCTTTGTGAATTGGGGTTACATTTGCACATCTCCAGTCTGTGGGTACCTCCCCTAAATCCAAGGAAGCTCTCATAATTATGGCTAACGGATTGCTTACTTTCTTTGCTGCCTCCTTTAATATAACTGGATAGATCCCATCCACTGCAGGTGCCTTTCTTGTACTTATCTTCAACAATTTCTCCTCCACTTTACTCTCAGTTATTACAAGATTTTCTAGTTTACTGCCAGAGTTGAATACACCTCTGGCATTCCTGTCGCTGAATAACTCCTCATGTGTGAATGTCGATGCAAAATATTGATTTAGTTTGTTAGCTACCCGAGCAGGATCATGAACAGTTGAATCATCGATATCAAGTGGACCAATCTGATTCATCCCCTTCCTTCTAGAGTTTACTTAAGTAAAGAACTCCTTGCTGTTTTTCTTTGCATCCCTTGCCAAAGATTTCTCGTAATCTGCCTTCGCCTGCCTAATCTCCTTTGTAACTTGGTTACAGATCAACTTATATCTATCATAGGCTTCTGGGTCACATGTTAATTTATATGTATCCCATGCATTTTTCTTCTCTGCCATATGTCTCATTAGTTCATCTGACATCCATTTAGGCCTGAACCTTGAACAATATTTCTTAGTTGGTCTGTAAAGCCTAGTAGCTTCCAAGATAAGTTCTTTCAATTCTTCCCATTTTGAATTTGCTGTTGGTAACATCATCAGTTGGTCCCACTGTATAGAATTTAAATACTGTCTCAGTCCATCGTAGTCGCCTTTACGAAAGCAATAACCCTCCCCTTAACCACTGATGGTAGTTACCTCCTTGAGTAAATCCCACTTCAGCACACTGTGATCACTGCCACCTAGTGGTTCCTCTATCTGCAGATTCTTAATGCATGAAGAATCACTACTGATAATCAAATCAAGAGTATTGCTCCCTCTAGTTGCCTCCCGAACATGCTGATTTAGAAAACAATCATCCAATAAATCCACAAAAGCCTTGCTAGTGTGTGAGTGACCAACCCACAAATTCCAGTAAATACCTGGGAAATTAAAATCCCCCATTATAAGACTCTCTGATTTACTGGCCCATTCTATTTCCCTGTACAGTTTCTTATTATACTCATCAGAGTCATTAGGCCTATAGCACACTCCTACTGTCAATTTTGATCTCCCAATGCTTATGTCACACCAAACTGATTCAACACTGCACTCTCCAGCAATTTCAACTGGCTGCACTTCCTTGGATTTTATGTGTTTCTTAACTAATAGCATAACCCCTCCTCCCTTCCTATCCTATCTGTCCTTTTTGTAGATGTTGTACTCCCCAAATTCCAGTTCTGCATTACTTATATCTGTGTGACACCACGTCTCTGATATCCCAACAATATCTGCCTTTGATGCTTTGAGCAATACCTCAAATTCATCAAATTTATTTACCAAACTCCTAGCATTGGTGTACACGCAAGTATACATGTACCTGTTCTTTTTCTTAGCTACCCTAACACAACCCATGTGTTTACTTGTGCCGCAATGACTCCCAGCAGTCTCTGAAATATCCTGCCTCTTGTTTTTCAGGTTTCTGCTCATTTCAATAGAAGCAGTGCAAGAATCACTTTCACTTCTGCCAGTGGCTACTATTAGTCCTTGTATCCTCCCAATCTAGCAGTTTTCCGACCCACCTAACACTGCCTTGATAGCATCAGCAAACATTCTTGCACCCTTTCTATTTAACTGTATCCCATGCCTGTAGAAGCAGTCTCTCCTGTTAACAAGTATAGACCAGGCTGAAAAAAAATTTAGTGAATATATACTTGGTATATATTCACTTCTTCTCTTGTGTATTATTACCCCTTGCTTTTGCTGTCTAAGTGTGAGTATGAGTAGATATTTTTATAAATATTCATATACTAATTGAGGGTTATTTATTTACTTTATGAATTTTCGAATTGTGCAGAGCATTTGAATGTTGGTTTTATTAAGTAAAAATAAAATTTATTTTTGAGAATTGATAAAGCTTAATCTGATGTTAATAGTAGCTTGATATATTAACCAGGTAGAGCAAAAGGACATAATCAGAATTTTTGAGCTCCTGCAAATGGATAAGTTTTTTTAGAAATTTTTACCATCTTCTTGATTAATTAACATATTAAATTGTGTTGTGTTGTGTTTTTTGTACAAATAGGGTGAATGGTCTTAGTCATGTGTGTTAGCTTATCTATATATATAAAACGCTTAGGTATTACTGCCCAAATATTTTTATTTATTTATATATCTTTTTTATTGAAGATACGATGGTGGTGACCATGACAATTTTTTTTTTTACCATTAACAAAATTAATATTCTATATATTTACCAAAAAAATAGAAAAAAAATATTTATATTGTAAAAAAGCCGGTTTATCAAAAAAAAAAAATTAAAACAAAACAATTTAAAAAAAAAAAAAAGAAAAAGATGGGAAAACATAATCAATTTATGTTTTAAGAAGTGTAAAAATGGCCGAACGGTGTGTAAGAACTTTGAGAAAACGTAGAAGAAATGCTAATGAATCATTAGAGGAAAGATGTAATAGACTAAGAGACTCTGACTATGAAGACAGACAGAAAACATTGAAGAAAGAGAAGCAAGATTGGAAACAAGATGGGCAAAATGGTGTAAGGATAATCAAATAGAATACCGAATGCGAATAATCAACAAGCTGTAATTAATGTGGAAGAGCATGACATAGGAAATATGTGTTACAACTGTATTTCAATGCAAGATATTGGGTACATGAGTTAAACACATTTAATAAATACACTAAATGCTGTCATGATGGAAAGGGTTCACTTGACCCGCTGTCTGAAACACCTACTCTATTACGAGAGCTGGTTACAGGGGATACACATGAAGCAAATAACTACAGAGAACATATACGAGAGTATGACTCAACAATGGTATTTACATCAATGTGCGCAGAGATTAAATCATCGCCTGGAAATGGTCCATACTGTTTTAAAATGTGGCCAGATTTATCATTTGGTCTCACTGCTATATCCAGATGAGGCAAATAAGCCAGGATATGGACAACTTTATATTTTAGATTATCCTGAAGCAAAACAAAACTACAGCAGGCCCCCGTTATAACGCAGGTCGCTTTACGCTGATTCGCTATAACACTGTTCTTACATTATAACCTGTATCTGACTATAACGCTGTCAAAACTCACTGTAACGCTATTCTACTAGCATACAGATTAAATTTTTGGCAAATCCATCTTCAGTCCAGTCTGTTTTGAGCTTTTTTTTTTTTTTTTTTTTTTTTTTTTTTTGGCAAAAGGAGAAAATAGCCACCATGAAATTAACTACAGTAATTATTTTTATAATTTCTACTCTATGTACAAAATTGAAACTTTCAATATGCTCTTATTTTCTTGGTGTGGATAGTTTCAAGGGAGAAATTCTTTTTTAGTACACAAGTTGAAAAAATTTACCATCCAGTGTCATATGTTGTTACGAAGTCTGCATTTTCTGTTCTGACCTGTAATAGAAAGATACTAAAAATAGATTTACTCCCTATCTCTTCTTTTGTTTTACTGTGGGAACTATAACTTGCAAAATGTTTTTCACACAATCAATCCCATGAGTGCTAAATGCGGTGCTGTTTCTTGTACAGTATTCTCTTGTCTTCTGAACTCCTCTGACCTTTTGGTCACCCGAAGTACATAAAATTTGTTTGTTTTACTGTTTTGGAAATTCCATAAACATTCTCCATGAGTCACGCCATAATTGAATTACAGTACTTTTCCTGCAATAAATAACCATTTGATTTTACTGCACGGTAAAATCGAACTTTTCAGATAAATAAAACATTTGTCACCATCTTCAGCTCACTTGCCAGAGGAATTCTAGATATCATTCAGTGCATACAGTGTTAGACATACAGACAGTTTACTGTACTCGAACATCATATCACACTCAGTGCAACGCAGTTACATTTGCAGAGAGTTATGGCAGATAAGAATGAAAAAGCAACAATGTCTGGACACAGTGCAAAGATTGGAAAGGTAAGAAAAACATTGAGTTTGAAAATTAAATTAGACGTTTTGAAGAGAATTGATTCCTGTCAAAGACAAGTGGATGTGTACAATAATTTAGGACTGGCAGGTTCAACTGTAAGAACAATCATAAAAAATAAAGAATCAATTTTAGCAGCTGGAAAAACAGCTGTTCCCCTGCAGGCAACTAAATTGACCAGGGCTAGGTCGGCTATTATGATAGACATGGAGAAACTTCTACATAATTTTATTGAAGACAACATTCAACGTAGAATTCCGTTAAGTTCAATTATTATTAAAGAAAAAGCGAAGAGCCTATATGAAGATTTAAAGGAAGCTCACCCCGAAAAAAATGTGCAACCATTTAACGCTAGTAAGGGCTGGTTTGATAGATTTAGAAAGCGCTATAACCTGCACAACGTAGCAATACAGGGAGAAGCTGCAAGTGCAGATCAACAAGGAGCCGAAACTTTCAAAAAAGAATTTGTTAAAATGATTGAAGAGGGATGTTATACTGCTCAACAAGTTTTTAACATAGATGAAACAGGTCTTTTTTGGAAACGAATGCCTAAAAGAAGTTTCATATCGAAAGAAGAAAAAACATGCCAGGCTTCAAAGCGGCGAAGGATCGGTTAACTTTGTTGTTGGGTGGTAACGCTGCGGGGGATTTTAAATTAAAACCCCTTTTAGTTTACCATCCGAAAATCCAAGGGCTCTTAAAGGTTTAGCTAAATCAAACCTACCTGTAATCTGGAAGGCTAATAAAAAAGCTTGGGTAACCAGGCTGCTTTTCATTGATTGGTATGCTGAGTTCTTCTGTCCTGCAGTGGAAAAATATTGTGCAAAAAATAACATTGGTTATAAAGCTATTCTAATCATGGACAATGCGCCAGGACACCCAAGCAAAGAGAGCTTAGAAGACTTGAACAATCACATAAAAGTTTTTTACATGCCTCCAAACACTGTCTCTGATCCAACCAATGGACCAAGGAGTAATTGCAACATTTAAAGCGTACTACATAAGGAACACCTTTTCCCAAGCTATTAAAGCCATCAACACTGAAAATGTACCGAGCTTAAAGGAGTTTTGGAAATCCTATAACATTAAAACCGCCATCTGCAACATTTCAAGTGCCTGGGATGAAGTGACTCAGAAAACCATGAATGGAGTGTGGAGGAAAGTTTGGAAAAATTGCATAAAGCATTCCCAGGAACCTGATGATTCCGTTGAAAATGTTAAAACACAAATTGTTGAGCTCGGAAAAGAAGCAGGATTACACGAAATTAACGAAGACATCTTACAAGAGATGATCGACAACGACAGGGATGGCCTCTCTAATGAAGAACTAATGGAAATTATAAAAGAACAAGAGCTTGCTATTGAGGGAGATGATGATCAAGATACTATAGATGAAGAACCGATGAAGTTGCTGACTGCAAAAGGACTTAGTGAAGCTTTTGAACACTTCGAAAAAATGTGTGATTATTTCCGGGAGAACGACCCTGACATGGAACGAAGTGCCAAGGTAATAAGAAATTTGAAGAAAGAAATTAATCCCTACATGATGTTGTACAATGAGAGGAAGAGGGCCAAAGCACAACCCAAAATTGACACATTTTTCAGTCCAAAGATACGAAAACTCGAGAGCACAGGGCCATCGAATTAATAAATTCATGATTTTCGTTAGTTAATTACCTCATAATTATGTGTATATAATGTAGAATATTTTATATGTACAAAATTTTGAATATTAAATATTTTTAATCGACATTGGTGCATATTTTCATTACCATTTATTATTATTGATTAGAAAATATCCTATGGAATAGACCGCAACTCACAAATACATATGTTACCTTATGGGAATATGGCGCTCGCTTAGCGCGGATTCACTTAGCGCTCTGTTTTCCCGGAACGAACTATCAGCGTTAAGCGGGGGTCACCTGTACTTGAAAAGCAATCAAACCAAGGTTGTATGGCCAAAGTAATGCAACAATTGGACAAGATGCTGTGACAAGTTAACCCATTTGCTGAGTCATATAAACAAATGCATCAAATAACCTAGACCAATCCAACAATGAATGTGCGCATGGTATTTATAGAAGACCCTGACTTAGATAAGCGATTATATAATGCGCCTACATCCAAAATGGAGGTTACTGCAGTATTTGTTGGAGAAGATGGGGAACTGCTTGCAAATAGACATATGACTATATCCCACAGGTGACTGTTGTAGAATTATATCACTGCTAAACAAGAATGGAGACCCTATGGTGTATCCGTTGCTATTTCCGTGTAGAGAGGGTGGTTGGCACGAGGAACTACGACACGCAGATGAGAGAAGAACCACTAAACGTATTAGAGTAACACAGTTGCAATTCTTTGCTTATGGACTTGCTTTGAGACCTGGTTT
Source organism: Mastigoproctus giganteus (assembly GCF_048544385.1). NCBI lineage: Eukaryota > Metazoa > Arthropoda > Arachnida > Uropygi > Thelyphonidae > Mastigoproctus > Mastigoproctus giganteus. The sequence goes on from NC_143575.1 coordinate 134,943,984, forward strand.
TAGCCTGATTCATAGCGATGGGAAATTATTTCAGCAATACATTGTAGATGCCTATGTGAAGACTGAAAGATCTAGATTAAACTATTTATACTATAATCAGAAAGATCTAAGAGTGGAAATGTACCATTGACTATTGGATGCTGTAGAATCAAGAGCTCAGAACCAAAACTTGAGAGCAGGGAAGATGATAATTCTGCCTTTGACTTTCCAAGGTACATGCAACAAAACTGTCAAGATGTTATAGAAATTGTACGAAAGTTTGGGAGACCTGATCTATTCGTTACATTTACTTGCAATCCTCCCTGGTCTGATATTGTGAATGCAATCGAATGAAAACAATGACCTGAACACAGACCAGACATAACTGTGCGAGTGTTCAAAATAAAACTTGCAGAACTGCTTGACAACATTTTCAAGCAGAATATTTTTGGTACCATGATAGCCTTCATCTACGTGATAGAGTTCCAGAAACATGGACTACCACATGTACACATACTCCTCACTCTGTCTGCAGCTACCATTGTTAAAAACAAATCCAAGGTTATTTGATATCATCACAAAGTGCATGTTACATGGTCCCTGCGGCACACTCAATCGATCTCCTTTCACGAAAGAAGGTGTATGCAGTATGGAATTTCCGAAAGAGTTCTGAGATACAACAGAAGAGAATGTTAATGGCTATCTGATGTATAAGAGAAGAGAAGGACCTGCTGTTAAAGTAGGAAAGTATGATGTGGACAATAGATGGAATGTACCTTATAATCCATGGTTGTCGAAGAAATTCAATGCACCCATTAATGTTGAAGTGTGTGTGTACTTCTGTGAAGAGTGTAAAATACCTCTATAAATATGTTTATAAAGGTCATAATGCAGCATCTGTACGATTACAGAGGGAAGGTACCGATGGTAGTTTGGTCTTTGTTTAGATTCAGACTTTCTTACATGGATGGTACGTTAGTGCACCCGAAGCAATATGATGTTTGAATGAGTTTCCAATGTCAGAGATGTTGCACTCCATTATAAGATTCGCAGTGCACCTACCTGATCAACAACAAGTGAGCTTCCAAGAGGGCAGAGAAGAGGAGAGGAGGCTTTGCAGTGGGAAATGTTTACAAAGACCATGCTTGAGGCATGGTTTGAATTAAACAGAACAGATGTGCAACAATGCAATTCAGTTATGCAGAGATACCAAAGTACTATGTATTTTATAAAAAATCAGGCAAATGGAAACGTAGGCAAGGAGGTGGAGATGGTGTTATTGGATGTATGCCTGTTGTAAGTGTTCAAGACAGCAAGCTCTACTATCTACGTATGCTTCTTACAGGAGTTACAAGTTTTGAGCATTTGCAAACAGTCAATGGACAACTCTGTGAAACATTTCAGCAAGCTTGCAGAGAACGTGGACTTTTGAAAGGAGACAGGATATGGCACAACACATTTTCTGAGGCAATCGAGGCACGTACACCAAGTTATATACGGTTACTGTTTGCAATGATATGTGGATTTGGAGGGCCAGAAGATGTACCTTAACTATGGGAAAGACATGAGCAGGGCATGAGTGAAGATTTCATAAGACGTTATTCTGAAGACACTCGCCTTCTCTATGCTCTTGCAGATATAAGTGAAATGTTGAAAAATTATGGTCTAAAGCCTTCGAAAACTGCATCTACCAGCTGTTGAAATGATGACAGCACCTCTGCATTTGCAATCATTTGACATTTTGGAAGAACAAGCCAAAGCGATCGCAAATACAGAAAAATTAAACAACGAACAAAAAATGGCATTTGATATTATTCTCGATGCCAAATTCAATAAGTCAAACACTAATCATAACTGGTTTTTTTTAGATGGTCTGGCTGGAACTGGAAAAACATTTCTTTATTCAACTATACTACACACCATACAAGGAAAGAGAGATAGTGTTACTCCTGTTGCGTCTACAGGTATTGGAGCAACATAGTTGTTGCAATACTTGTAGATGGTACATCACTCTTCTTTCCAGACCATCTAAAATGGACTTGGACCATCTAAAAAAACAGTTATGTTTAGTGTTTGACTTAATGTAAATGGCATCAAGAATGTCAAATGCCATTTTTTGTTTGTTCTTTAATTTTCCTGTATTTGCGATCGCTTTGGCTTGTTCTTCCAAAACATCAAATGATTGAAAATGCAGAGGTGCTGTCATCATTTCAACAGCTGGTAGATGCAGTTTTCAAAGGTTCAGACCATAATTTTTCAACATTTCGTTTATTTCTGCAAGAGCATAGAGAGGGTCAGTTTCTTCAGAATAACATCTTATGAAATCTTCACTCATGCCCTGCTTATTTCTTTCCCATAGTTCAGTTATATCACTCTATGTTCAAGATATCTCTGCTTCTGAATGCAATTTAAAGCCGAACACAGAGGAAGCTAAGGCACTTTTACAATCAAAACTGATAATGTGGGACGAAGCACCAATGACTTAGGTTCATACCTTTCAAGCAGTAGACAGACTACTGTGTGATCTGACAGGTTTAGACAAGTCTTTTGGAGGGAAAGTTTTATAGTATTAGGTAGAGACTTCAAGCAAGTCCTACCAGTGATACTATGATGCTCAAGAACTCTAACAGTTGCTATGTTTGTATAAAGAAACATAGGCATTTGACCCAATTCCATGTCGAGAGGCTTAAGTTCTGCAAATTGCAGTGGCTGGAGACTAGGCACCTGCGCGGTGATCTGATTGAGGTGTATAAGGCCTTGAATGGGTTGAGCATGCTGAATTCTGATGGGATCCTTCCACTTGTTCAGATTACGAACCTAAGGGGGCATAAATTCAAATTAAGGAAAGACAGATGTAGAATAGATGTGCGGAAATTTGCCTTTAGCCACTGGGTGGCTAATTGCTGGAACAAACTTCCATCTGTCGTTGTGGAAGTTGATAGGTTGAATAAATTTAAGGAGGAACTGGACAGGCATTTGGAGGGAATGGTGTGATTTTTTTTTTTTTTTTTTTTGCTGCTGTTGCATAAGCTCATACACTTGCTTTCTTGCATCACATGCCACTACTACTATAAGAAAGGCACATGTGGTGGATGTGGTCTATCCTGTTATATTAAAGGAGGCAGCAAAGGAAGTAAGCCAACCCTTATCCATAATTATGATTGCATCCTTGGATGTAAGTGAGGTCCCGATGGACTGGAGATGTGAAAATGTATCTTCATTTCACAAAGGGTGATACAGTTAATTACAAATGTGTTAGTTTAACTTCTGTTCTGGAGAAAATAATAGGGTCACTGGTTAAAGCAGCATTGCAGGATCATCTAGAGAAGACTGCAGTTATAGTTTGAACACAGCATTGGTTTGTTAAGGAGAAGTCTTGTCTGATCAGTTTGATTGGATACTACAATGTAGTCACAGAGGAACTGGATGAAAAAAATAATTTTGATAAGATATACTTGCATTTCAGGAAAGCTTTTGATACTGTAGCACATAGAAGACTGCTATACAAATTTTAGTGTGGCGTTAAGGGCAAGTTGCTGCTATGGATAGAGGGATGGTTGACTGGGAGAAGACAGAGTGGTAAATCAATGGAAATTGCTCTTTGTGGACTTATGTTATTAGTGGAGTTCCTCAGGGTTTGGTCTTGGCCCATGTTTGTTTTCAATGTTTATCAATGATATTGATGAAGGTATATCAGGCTTAATGTCTAGGTTTGCTGATGATGCTAAAGTTCACAATAATGATGGTAGGGTGCTGCAAGACGATGTAGATAAGTTGGGAAGATGGGCTTAGAGGTGACAACTGAAGTTTAATATTGACAAATGCAAAGTATTGCATATCATATACTTGGAAAGCAGTAACCACAGAGTAATATACCAAAAGTGCAGTAGTGTACTCAGGGTAGTGGAGAATGAAAAAAGACCTGCAGTAATTGTGCAGTCAGGTATGAAGTTTTCTGAGTATTGCAGACAGGCCCAGAGCAGGCCATGGGGGTCTTGTCAATGATATACAAGAACTTTCCTAGTAGGTATAAGGAACTGATTATACCTTTGTATAAGGCAAAGGTCAGGCCACACCTTGAGGTCTGGAGGCTTCATTTTAGGAAGGATGCTGCTGGAACGAGTACAGAGTAGGGTAACGAGATTGGTGAGGGGAACAAAGGGTTGCTCTTACCAAGAAAGGCTTAAGTTCTGCAAATTGCAGCATCTGGAGACTAGCCACCTGCGAGGTAATGTGATTGAGGTGTATAAGGCTGGACTTGAATGGTTTGAGCAGACTCAATGCTGATGGGATTCTTCCTCCTGCTCAGAGGAAGAATACACCTGAGGGATTAAAAATTTAAATTGAGGAATGACAGTTATTGAACGGATGTTTGATAATTTGCCTTTAGCCAGCAGGTGGTTGATTGCTTGAATAAACTTCCATCTGTCATTGTGGAAGTTGATAGCTGAAATAAATTCAAGGAAGAACAATACAATACAAAGTTTTGGAGCAATTGGATGTGTGAATTAGGAAGTTTTTTCTTTTTCGGGCTGATGCTGTATAAGTTTGCTTTCTTGCATCAAATGCTCCTGCTAATGCTAATAATGTACTACATTGAAACAGCAGTCAGATGGCAGTGGTATCTTACTGAAAGGAAATTAGAATTGTTTATTTGGATTGTTTATATTCCAACATAGACGGTGACCATTAAGCATTAAAAAAATTATCTTAAATTAAGGTTGGTTTATTTGCCAAATATAAAATTCATAAACTTGAATTAAAAGAATATATTTGGTTAGAAGGAGATGAGTTAATATAATAATTGCAGTTTGTTATATTTGTTTATATTTTTGGATAAATATGCTTTTTAAAACCCAAGAATTTGTCTTTTTCTGGTGAAAATGGTTCATGGTTTTTTGTTGATTATTCAGATTTATTTTTCTCAAAAAGTGAACTTTTGAGAATGTCAAGATTAATTTTTTCAGGGTATATCCCACGTACTTCTAATGTACCTATTATCATCAGTGTTATTTCATTATCTGTATCTGTAAGTTTCGGTTTCGTGGCTTTTTACATAAAGATGCACTGTATGTTTACTCCTTTTGCGGTTTACTGTGCAGTATATAGACTTTAAATACTGATTTTTTTTTATACTGATATTTTAATTACACTGTGCAGTATAATATTGTTAACTTTTAAAAGAAGGAGAAGAGATAATTGAAATAAAAAGTAGACTGTTTCTTAATGCAGTTATTAGCTGATATATATACTGTGAGATCACTGTAAAAAGGGGAGATGAGGGGATCTATTTATATGTTGAATATATGATTAAGTACAAAGTTTCAAGGTAAAAAATAGAATTTGACCTATATGACAGAATATACTGTGTGCAAGACAAAACAACTCATTGTGCAGATATTCTATATATAAGATCAGTGGCAATACTAGAAAAGCTGCTTTAATTTAGTTTGCCTGTTGAATGATGTCTTAATAAAATAATAAAAAGATTCATGTTCTGCTATCATTAATTTATTTATATGTTTTCTATGCAGACGTTTTTTTAACCTGTTATTTTTCAAGTTTATGCAGCTACCATTTGCCATCTCTGATACTGCAGCTAATATTCCAGTTATTTTACTAATTCATGATATAGCTAATAATATTGGTATTGGAAACACGATGATGCAAAGAAGTAACATTTATACAGAACTAGCAGAGGGAGGGTGAGAAAAGTCATTTATTCAGTTTCTTGCCAATAATTTGTCCAAATCTTCCTTAAATTTATTTAAACACACAAGGAGACATAAGTCTGGTACTGGGGTGATTCATAGTGATGTGTTTACAGATGGATGAACTGTGTAGTTTTTTTTTTTGGCTGATGCTGTATATGTTTGCTTTCTTGCATCATTTGTCATTACTACTGCTATGACTACATATTTTGCTTTATAAACTGATTTGGGAAAATTGAGCCCTTTTCTTTTTCTGAGCTAATTTCAGCAATATGATCAAAACAGTGATTAAAAATGCCACCAGAAAGGGCTTCGTGGTTTTTTTTTTTTTTTTTTTAGTAATCATTTCTGCTGCTACATAGCTGGCTTTGACAGTGGATTCAATTTGGATGTTCATAATTTGTAAGAATGACTGCTGATCAGTGCAGATAGTTTATATTTGTGAAATTTTTACAATTGTCTTGAATATCTAAATGTAATATTTCTAGCATCAGAAACTGACTTGTTAGATATAAACCATAGGTGTATTTTCCATTTCAGTGAAAAAGTATCAATCAGTTCGTTTCTCCTGACATTCTTTCCCTTCATGAGCAGTTTTTCTTGATAATGCTAACCGCAGTTGGGCTTAATGTCTAGTGACTGACATTGCAGCAGCATGTGATAAAATTTCAATAAAAGTAAAGTCAGTTCAAGTGACCAATTATTTATGATTCTTGTATGGATCTGATGGAAAAAGGCATTAGAGTTTCCAGTACATCTACCAGGGAAAGCTGAGGGTGTGTTGTATGTTAATGAAAACTATGTACAGGTAGTTCCCCACTTTGCAAAGTTAATTTGTTCCTAGCTCGCTCGTAAAGTGGGAATTTATTTCCCATAGATATAATGTTAAAAACAGGGGTTACATTCTCAACATGAAATTTGACCATAGTAGTGTTAAATAAAGGTAAAAAAAAATTGTTTATGCTGAAACAACGATTTATTTATCCAAAGAAATTAAAACTTGGCCTTTACAATGAAGCAAATTGTAATAATAAAGAAATTATTTATGTCATACAAATGTTAAAGAATGTTTATTCTTCATCATCATCGACTTGATGATTATGAAGAATAATGAGATCATGTTTACTTATGATCTCATATTTTGTTTCCAATATTATTCCTCTTCGCTGTTTCTTTTTATTAACCATCACTCTTCATAGTATTACTTTGTTTTGGCATACTGTACAGTATTAATAAGGGGGATAAATTTGAAATAAGACAAGACAGCGAAAATGAAGAGCATCACAACTGCTCTTTGTAACATCAGCGTGGTAACTGCTTTATGTTATGTGAGTCAGTGAGATGCTCTCTTCCGCCTACACACACACACAGTTGTACTGTATTTTATGACTATGTGCATGGAAATGTCATAGTTATGAATGTAATTGATGTTCATATTTTCGATTTTGTTGATACAGTCAGTCCTCGTATAACACGTGTTTACACTACACGAATTCGATCATACACTATTTATAAATAGGGGAATGAAATCTTATATAACACGAACCAAATTTGCTTATGCACGATTTGCCTTTGTATTTACAAGAATGGCAGTTGAACGCAGAATCACCCCAACTAAACGCAACACGATAGGAATGAAGAGAAGATTCTGAAAATGTATTTTTTTGTTTTTTTTATGTCAGTGAAGGGGAAACACATTTCACCCTAATAATGTAAAAACCAACACAATTCCAGCTATCGATATAATTGCAAATGCAGTTAGATCGAGTTTACTACCAGTTTATAACAGATTCCACTAGCAGAAACGCAACTGGAAATTGTTTTTATTGTTTTATGGTAGTAACCCCAAGAAATGTGCTTTAGTAAAATGTGAGGTGTTAATAGTGTATCTCTGCCTTTACTGTGTTGTGTATTCAGTTGCTACATGCGCGCAGCTTTGTTCATGTGTATCAAGCGTGCCTCCTTTGTAATTGTGTTTTTTTTAAATGAGTAAAATAACTAAAAGGTGTGAAAAGGAAGCGTCCTGGTGAAGACACTGCAGATTCAGAGAGAAAAAGAAAAGAAATATCGATAAAACAGAGGTGGACTGGGTCAAAAATTCTTACCCGGGAAAATTTATAGTGGCCTCATACTAGCGTTTATGGCCAAAATCACACTGGCCTCCAGCCCACCGGGATTTCCCCGGTAAGGCTTATGGCCAGTCCGCCTCTAGATAGAGAAAAAATATGAAATTGTGAAACGCTTTGAGTGAAATGAAAGACCATATGTGATATTGCACGTGCTACAGACCTAAATGAGACAACACCGAGAATTACAAAGAATGCAGAGAAAATAAATAAAAACAACTTTCATAGCCGGAACAACTCAAAGTGTAATTAAAATCCATTAGATTAAGACACTGGAAGAATTGGAAGAGATGGAACGGCTGTCATCTGTTTGGATAGAAAATCAAACAAAAAACAAGTTTTCTTACGATAGAAGCAAAAGCATTAGCAATATTTTATTACGTAATAATTGTAATAAAATACAAAAGTATTTTATTACGATTATTTATTGTGTTTGATAATGTTTTGGTTACTAATGTGTGTTCAATCTTGAGTGGTCGGCACCTAACCCTGTTTTTCCCATAGGGCCTGTTGTTTATATTGCACGAGGGTTTCTAGGAACACAACTATCGTGCTATACAAGGACTGACTGTACTTGAAAAAAAAAAAAAGGAACTCGTAAAGCGAGAACTGCCTGTATTTAAATACACAGATGGAGCTGGTTTGATATATTGTGTGTTGGGGAAGGGCATAATATATTTAATTGAATTACATATAACATAGTTCAAAAATGCAATAAAACCATAATGATCACTGAAGTTTTACTTTTTTTTCTTTTCTTTTTTTTCCTTTTTTTTCTTTTCTTTTTTTTTTTTTTTTTTCTTCTTTTTTTTTTCTTTTTTTTTCTTTTCTTTTTTTTTTTTTTTTTTTAATTCCACCTAAGACCACCACCATTGCTATACATGACTCTCATCAGTACTTAATTAAAAACATACTATGAATAAATCTCTCAGTTAATGCAAAATATGCTTCAGTACTTCTAATGTTGAATTACATTAGAATTCATTCCAGAACATTTATAATACTGATAAAATTGTTCTGATTCTCTTGGTCAACCAAATAGGCCTGATGGGATTTACAGCTTGGACTCAAAAGGGATTACAGCACACACACAGGCATGCCATTCTGGTTCATCACTCACACGTTGCTAATGTTATGTGAATACTTGATTAGTAAAATTAAGATTTTATTAACAAATGTTCCGTTTTGTAAAACTTTCAACCACTGTTTACAGTTTAATAACTGATTATATCTTTAGGAGCATGCCTTGCTGATCTGGGAAAATAAAATAATGAGAATAGGAATTCTTGGTGTTGTGTTATCAGCTTCTAAAAGAACATCCTGAAAGTTAATTTTTTGTTCACTTCTGATATTTTCATTTATAATAATTTATATTAGTAGTGCTTTGCTAGCCAAATGGAATTGTATTATTCTGTGCACTGGAGGGAGTGTTATATCTCTGCTAGTGGGGGGGGGGTGAAAGGTACAACCTTGGAAAATGGTAGCAGTTCCCAACCTTTTACAGCTATAAAAATAGAAAGTTATTTCTAAAATTTTACAGTAAAACACAAGATTGTAAAATTGTCATTCTTATAAAGTTGCCGCTCACTGTAAACCATATTTCCAGATTCATTGACTTTTTAACTAACTGTTCACATGCACTGGCTCCCTCCTGATAAAAGTGTTATGGAGCCAGTAATGTTCCATGTAATATTCATTTACTGAAATGAATATCGTTTGCATAAACATAGAACATTTCATAACAACACTTTAGAAATATAATTTGTATATTGTCTATATTAACTGTATTTTTTGGTGTGCTAGTTTTAAACTTGAACATGCATATGACATAGGACTGAGTATGGCTGAGATCCACACAGTGTGAAGGAGTAGGTCATGGGTTAATGTTATTAGTAGTGGTAATTGATGCAAGAAATAAAGCTTATACATCATCAGCCAACCCCCCTTCCTACATCATCCATTCCCTTCAGTAGTTTTGTCTAGTTTTCCTTCAATTTCTTGAAACTACCCACTTCACAACAACAGATGGAAGTTTTTGTTGCAACAATCAACTACCCACTGGCTGGAGGCAAACTTCCAGACATCAATCCTACAATTCTTCCTCAATTTGAATTTATATCCCCTCGTTTGTAGTCTGAGCAAGAGGAAGGATTCCATCAGCATTTAGCTTACACAATCCGTTCAGACCCTTAAACACCTCAATCAGTGCTTCAGATCTGCTTGCAGGTGCTTAGTTTCCAAATGCTGCAATTTGTAGAGTTGAAGCCTTGTTCTTCCCACTGATCCCATTACTCTTCTCTTGATATCAACTGGATGCACTGCCTTAGGTTTTATAGGCTTCTTAACTAAGTGAATATCTGCCATTCCTGCCTCTGTGCTGTCTCTCCTTTCTATGCACATTGTACTCCTGATATTCAAATCCTCCATCCTTTGTGTCTTAGTGACACCATGTTTCTAGTATCCCTACAATGTCTGCATCTGACTTTACCACTACTTCAGATATATCAGATTTATTTAAGGGTACTTATGCTCCTAATATTAGTGTACATGCCCCTGTTTTTACTTTTAGTTACACTAATAGAGCCCATGCATATACTTGTTTCATGAGGATACCCAGCAGGCTTTGATATCCTCTACATCTTGCTTTCCAGGCTGCTGTATGTTCCAATCAAAGCAGTGCAAAAATCACTTACACCTCTGCCTGTGGCTGTTGTTAATCTGTTAGTATGTGTATTCCTCAAAGCTAGCAGTTTACTGACCTACCTAGCACTGTCTCAATAGCATCAGCAAATATTCTTGCACTTCTTATATTTAAGTGTACTCTCCTCCTTGTAAAAACAGTCACTCTTGTGTGCACCCCAGGTATTTATTATAAAATTGATTAGCATTAAGTAAAATTTAAACCTTCATGATGATGATTATTTTTCTAATTGCTAGAATATTTTCTTGATTTTTCTTTCTCATTTTAGATCCTGTTTCTCAAGCCAGTGCAGATGTAAATCTTGACCTTCAGGGATCCAGTTTAGATCTTGGAGATGAAACCATGGATTCTGATGATTTGATTCCAAGTTTACAGGTATTTTATTTTATTTATTTTTTTGTGCAGTGTGCATTTTAAATGGCTTATTTAATGTATAATCAGTCTTTCTGTAAAGAAGCTCTGGCATTAATATGAACTGGATCTTTGTAATCAGCATAATATATTGTGTAAAATAATGCTTAAAGAGATTACCAAGTGACTTAGCATAGAATAAAGTGCAACTAGTATTTGTACTTTTTTCTGAACTGGTAGAACTGGAGTTATCACCTTGCTTAGAATTAATTGATTACTGATATCATCCCTTGTGCCTCCTGGTTGGGAGGAAAAACAAGTTACTTTGTTATAGAAAAATACAGCCTTGAAGTGAACAAAAGAATTTACTTTTGCTGTAACTTTTTTTTTTTAAAACAACAGTGCACAGTTAAATGAGTTGTGCATTTTTTGTTAGTGGTATATTGATTCAGAGTTAGAATATGCAAAGTTTTTCATGATATAGTGCAGGGAGCTGACAAATAATTCTTGTTTGTAAAAATTAGATAGAAATACACTTGCAAAAAAAAAAAAAAAAGTTGCTCTTTGTTGAGACCTTGGTTTATTTATAAAAATAACTCATGAAAAGGTTGAGTCCTGGTATAGCGGTTTTGCTACTTTTCATTAATTTGGAAAGGTCCGGATTTTAATTCATTCAAAGATTGGAAGAATTCTTCAAGACTTCTGTTGAAGGCTGTAGTTAACCACTCACAGGCAGAGGGAGTATTTTCTTGAAGAGAATATACTCCCTCTTCTGTACATGTAAATCAGCTCATTCGTCCCATGCACAGGCATAATATACTATTGTAATTTGACTTCAGATGCTCACATTTTATACATTTAACAAGCAATTCTTCAAATAGGCCTCTGGGGTTGGGTATACTCATACTATGATTTTTAGTGTTTTCCACCAACCATGGAATAAAACGAAAGACGAAAAACCCAAATTTTTAAAATATTTTTAATATTTACAATAAATTATTTACAAACAAAATATTACTGATAGTAATTTTAAAATAAAACAACTGTGATATACAGGATAATAATAAAATGCCGAATTTAAAATGCAATAAAATATACTAGGTTAAAAGCGTTAAAATACTAACTGAAGCTTTCAAAGGCTTCTGCCTTCTTTCTCAACAGTGTAATTTCTATTCTGCGGTGCATCATTAAATACCAGCAGGTTCACGGTGCGTCTCACGTGAACGTGTACTGTTCCCGTCAGAACCGGAAGTGGCTCAGGAGCGTTTCAGGCAAAAATGTTCATCCCCTCCAAGGATTACCGCCTCAAAGAGGGGATGAATGCGTGTGCCCCTATCTCTATTTATATTTTTCTCAGTAGAACTAATTCGCAAGCTCTCGAGCCACTTGCGGTCCCAAAATCTATGCGCCCGATCAGTGATGACCGCTTCATCTGGGGAGATTTGATGTTGCTTCTCCCAGAAATGTTCAGCTATGGCAGATTTGCCATAGTCTGCATTTCTTATCGCATTTGTGTGCTCTCCCCCAGACGATCTTTGAGACGCTGTTTTGTTTCTCCCACATAACACTCCCCACATTCCGGGCATTTAATACTGTATACGACCCCACTTATATTCTCATTTAAGACAGGGTCCTTCACCTGTGACACGATTGTGTGCAGCTTCCTGCCTGGGAGCTGCACACAACGTGTCTGGTAATTCCTTAATACGCGAGCTAAACGCTCGGATAAACCCGGATAGTAGAGAATGTATGCGGTGGCTATTGGCGTGAAGGACTCACTTCTACTCTGCCCTCCACTAATGTATTTCTCTATGATCCTCCGGGGGTAGCCACACTTCAAAAGATCCGCCGTAACACGTTCATACTCCAAGTTTCTAATTTTTTACCTGCATTCCAATGGACCATGGGATACATTGTGCGTACATGGCTTTAGAAAGAGACACCACCTTGAATAATAAGACGCAACTAAACTTAGAGGACATATGTAAAGGAATAGAGTTATGTCTTTCGAATACTACCATGGTGTTTAATAACACCATGTACAAGCAGGTTAACGGTGCAGCTATGGGATCCCCCATCAGTGCCATCATAGCTAATTTAGCGATGGAGGAGCTAGAGTCCAGACTATTTAACACTACAGTTCTCCCTATGTTTCCGTGGAAAAGGTATGTTGATGATACGTTTTCAGTTATTCGGGAAGGGAGTGAGGATGATACGTTGAATTTTCTTAATAGCTTCTCCCCGTTCATACAATTCACCTCTGAGGTAGAGGAAGTGGGGGTTTTGCCGTTCCTGGATGTGCTGATTTGTAGAGAAGGCCAGCATTTGAAAACAAAAGTATTTAGAAAATCTATGTACAGGGGCCAATATTCACACTACAACTCAGCGCAGACTAATAATCACAGGAACAGTGTAGTAAGAGCATTAGTGAATAGGGCAAAATCCCATTGTAGTACCTCAGAGGATAGAAACTTGGAGTATGAACGTGTTACGGCGGATCTTTTGAAGTGTGGCTACCCCCGGAGGATCATAGAGAAATACATTAGTGGAGGGCAGAGTAGAAGTGAGTCCTTCACGCCAATAGCCACCGCATACATTCTCTACTATCCGGGTTTATCCGAGCGTTTAGCTCGCGTATTAAGGAATTACCAGACACGTTGTGTGCAGCTCCCAGGCAGGAAGCTGCACACAATCGTGTCACAGGTGAAGGACCCTGTCTTAAATGAAAATATAAGTGGGGTCGTATACAGTATTAAATGCCCGGAATGTGGGGAGTGTTATGTGGGAGAAACAAAACGGCATCTCAAAGATCGTCTGGGGGAGCACACAAATGCGATAAGAAATGCAGACTATGGCAAATCTGCCATAGCTGAACATTTCTGGGAGAAGCAACATCAAATCTCCCCAGATGAAGCATTCATCACTGATCGGGCGCATAGATTTTGGGACCGCAAGTGGCTCGAGAGCTTGCGAATTAGTTCTACTGAGAAAAATATAAATAGAGATAGGGACACACGCATTCATCCCCTCTTTGAGGCGGTAATCCTTGGAGGGGATGAACATTTTTGCCTGAAACGCTCCCGAGCCACTTCCGGTTCTGACGGGAACAGTACACGTTCACGTGAACCTGCTGGTATTTAATGATGCACCGCAGAATAGAAATTACACTGTTGAGAAAGAAGGCAGAAGCCTTTGAAAGCTTCAGTTAGTATTTTAGCGCTTTTAACCTAGTATATTTTATTGCATTTTAAATTCGGCATTTTATTATTATCCTGTATATCACAGTTGTTTTATTTTAAAATTACTATCAGTAATATTTTGTTTGTAAATAATTTATTGTAAATATTAAAAATATTTTAAAAATTTGGGTTTTTCGTCTTTCGTTTTATTCCATGGTTGGTGGAAAACACTAATACATTAAAAATCATAGTATTTAACAAGCAAATTTGAACTAATGGTGTGTTATACCACAGTATAACAGTTATTAATATGAATTCGTTGATATTACTTTTGCTGACAGTAAAATTAATATTAAATATCCTTTTGTTTCCTAATCAATAAATGAAACTGGTTTTGCTATTCACATGTCTTTTTCTTTTTTTTTTTACAAAAAAAACCTTTTGGAATTAACTGTGCTGCATAAGGTGGTTGTTGTTGTTTTGTACTGCATGATTTATATTAATATAAAGCATGCAGTACAAAGTAGACAACTTAAAAAAACTGATATGCATATTATATGCTGATTTAACTTAATGTTATATTTTGCTTAGCTCCTTTTGATTAACCCAGTTGGACAACTTACTATTTAAGAATTCTATTTGGAGCCAGTAGACTCTCAGCTGCTCCAAGGAAATATGCTTTAGTCTTAAGAATTTCCAGTAAAGTTAGTTTGCTGCCGGGCTAAGCCACAATTTACCAAATTTATTCATAAAATCCTACAGCTTCTGCTGTGAGCATTATTCAATATTTGAAGTTGTAACAATTCATTGGATCATGTTTACATACGGTTCGACTTGAAAGCACAATGTTGATAGAATTGCACTAATGCCTCTTTACCACATGTATTTAAAACTTAGGATAACTTTTGCTGTTAATGTTGTGGTGTGTTACTGATCAGTTTATCATCAATCAACTTGTTTTGATGTTCATATTAATACTATTTGTTATACCATCTCCGTACTCATCTCTCAATGGTCTTTTATAATTATGACTGATAAGGAATGTCACCTTTCTAATTTATTGACAGGAGAGACTATTCTTGGTGTATTTCTGCACTATCAGCAGTGTGAGCTAGAAGAGAAGATGCCATCCAATACATTTATTTTATTAATTTTATTTATGGTTTTGAAAACAAATCTCTATTGATATTAGTCTTTAATAAATTTTAACTGCTTTTATTAATTTTATTGCTTTCTAATTTGAGAGAAAGAGAGGGGTGTATCACTCCTATTTCATACCTATTAAGAAATATTGTTCAAGGTTTAGGCCTAAATGGTTATCTAATGAACTAATGAGACTCGTAATAGAGAAGAAAAATGCATGGGATGCATATAAATTATCAAGCGACTCAGAAGCCTATGGCAGATATAAGCTAGTCTGTAATCAGGTGACAAAGGAGGTTAGGCAGGCGAAGGTCCTTGGACTCAGGGGAGGTTCCCACGGACTAGAGATGTGCAAATGTATCCCCAATTCACAAAGGGGGGGATCGAAGGGTGACACGAGTAATTACAGACCAGTTAGTTTAACTTCTGTTCTGGGTAAAATAATGGAGTCACTGGTTAAAGATGCATTGCAGGATCATCTAGACAAGACTGCAGCAATGATTCAGACACAGCATGGGTTTGTTAAGAGAAAGTCTTGTCTGACAAATTTGATAGGATATTATGATGTGGTTACAAAGGAACTGGATGCAAAAAATAATTTTGATATCATATATTTGGATTTCAGGAAAGATTTTGACACTGTTGCGAATGGAAGACTATTGTACAAATTGGAGCAGAATGGTATTAAGGGCAAGTTGCTACAATGGATAAAAGGATGGTTAAGTGGGAGAAGACAGAGGGTGGTAATCAATGGGTGCTGCTCTTCGTGGACTAATGTTATTAGTGGAGTCCCACAGGGTTCGGTGTTGGGTCCACTGTTGTTTTGTATATTTATCAATGATATTGATGAAGGTATATCAGGCTTATTGTCGAAGTTTGCAGATGATACAAAGGTTGGCAGGGTTGTTAATGACAGTAATGGCAGTGTGCTACTTCAACAGGATCTAGATAATTTGGGCAGATGTGCTAAGAAGTGGCAACTGAAGTTTAACCTTGACAAATGCAAATTACTGCATATGGGTAGAAGTAACCCCAGAGAAACGTACCAACTGTGTGGTACTACACTTAAGGTGGTAGAAAATGAAAAAGACCTGGGAGTAATTGTGCAGTCAGATATGAAGTTTTCTGAGCAATTCAGACAGGCTGCCAGGGCAGGTCATGGGGTTTTGCCAATGATATATAGGAATTTTGCTAGCAGGGAAAAGGAGATGATTGTCCCTCTGTATAAGACAATGGTCAGGCCGCTAGTGAGTACTGCATACAGGTCTGGAGGCCTCATTTTAGGAAGGATGTAGATTTACTTGAGCGTGTACAGAGAAGGGCAACAAGATTGGTGAGGGGAATGAAGGGATCCTCTTACCAAGAGAGGCTTAAGTTCTGCAAATTGCAGTGGCTGGAGACTAGGCACCTGCGTGGTGATTTGATTGAGGTATATAAAGCCTTGAATGGGTTGAGCACGCTGAATTCTGATGGGATCCTTCCACTTGTTTAGATTATGAACCTAAGGGGGCATAAATACAAATTAAGAAAAGACAGATGTAGATTAGATGTGCGGAAATTTGCCTTTAGCCAGCGGGTGGTTAATTGCCGGAAGAAACTTCCATCTGTCGTTGTGGAAGTTGATAGGTTGAATAAATTTAAGGAGCAACTGGACAGGCATTTGGAGGGAATGGTGTGATTTTTTTTTTTTTTTTTTTTTTTTTGGCTGATGCTGCATAAGTTCATACACTTGCTTTCTTGCATCAAATGCCACTGCTACTACTACTCCTGGAGTATTGTGCACATTGTATTGGAAATGAAAAACTTGCAAAATAAAGTTTGCTTTTTGTATGGCTAACTGAACAATTATAGGGAATGGTACTCAATTCCCCATAATTAGTATTACTATTGGCAGATTGTGCAGAAAGCAAGTTAATATGGCATTAGCTGTGGAAGTGGGGGGGGGGGGGGAACCACATCCTACATCACCTTTTCAGCTTCTCTAAAAAAAAAAAAAAAAATTGTCTAGTTTCTCCTTAAAATTTTTTAAAACTATCCACTTACAAACCCCAGGGGAAGAGCGTTCCAGCAGTCAACTACCTGGTTGAAAGCAAATTTCCAGACTTGTATTCTACAACCATTCTTCCTCAGTTTAAATTTATGCCCCCATTTGTTGTCTGAGCAAGAGGAAGGTTTCCATCAACAAATAGTTTACTGAATCCATTCAAAGCCTCTCACAGACATTCTCTCAGATAGGTCAGACAAGCTGTATTTGCTACCTGGGAGTCTAAAACACTGAAGGAACTGATATTCGGGTGACACTCAAGTCAAGTGGACCCAATTTCGGCGAAGTCTGGACGGTCTGTGACAGTCTGATCCTCTGCTTGCACCTTCACGATGGTGGGACTGTTAGTAATCCTGGGTATAACCTCCATGCACAAGTACGTGGTGAGTGACCACCCAGGTGTGAACCAACGTAAGCAGGGGTCGAGGTGTGGCGCCTACACCACATTGAGGAATGCCGCCCCTCTAAATTACCAGGCAGTACTAGGTGGTAGATGACTCTCATCAACCGGTCAAATACCACCACTTTGCTTATTGGAGGCTTGAAGTGGTGGAACCCATGTTTAGTCTCTAGAGCTAAGTTCTGGTCAACCCTTCCCTATCTCTTCCATCATGCAGTATGATTGATGACTTTTGAGGTTATGATGAACGTCGTGGTGAGATCCAATATTCCTTACATTTCGAGGATACAGCTCTAAAACGGTGTTCGCAGGCCGGCCGCTAGTTAGTACACCGGACTGAACCTATTGGTAACTCTCTAGGAGGCTTCCGGATCAGCTAGTGTATAATCTTGCTACCTCTACTCTGCCAGATAGTGACTCAAGGGAGTCTGAGTAGTGTGTATCCGGGGAGCATTGTCGAGGCCACATTATGTCAAGGATCTGGGTATATTCTTGCTATGTGTACGCCATGTGTACGCCATATCCAAAAATTTCATTACTTCATACAGCATGTCCCACCCACCTTTTTTTACTGTTGAATACACCATGAATTGTCAAACTAATAGAGCAAGCTTATCTGCGAAAAGATCTAAACCTCTGAAGCACTTCCTAATTCATTTCACAAATATACGTGGTCTCAGTTTTAATCTCAATGATGTCCATTTCCACTTGCAGTCTGCCAAACCCCATGTACTTTTTCTGACAGAATCTCAGTTATCGGTTGATTCAAATACTGCTCATCTCAGATGCCCAAGCTATTCGCTGTATGATTCCTTTTGCCTCAAAGGTGGTACTTGCACATATGTCCATTCTGATATTCCCTGTCAGAGACTTGGCAATTTGGAATCTCCTCTCTTTGATCTTCTCTGGCTAAAAATCACTCTACCTCATTGTGTCAAATTCATCTGTTGTCTCTACTGTTCTCCCAACTCCACTAATCACTTGGAGCTCTTTGACTTCCTCTCTTTGCAACTTGACTTTCTCCAGTCCAACTTTCCTAACAGTTAGGTAATTTTCCTTGGTGATTTTAATATTCACAACTCCAGCTGGCTTCCGTTTTCTAGTCACACCGACCCAACAGGTCGAGATGCTGAGGCTTTTGCAATGACTAATGACTTAGCACACACTGTTCATTTACCTTCAAGAATACCGGACAATCCTAATCATACAGCCAATACGCTTGATCTTTTTCTCACAAACAACCCTTCTAAGTAAACGGTCGAAGTGAGAGGTCCTTTAGGCACTTCAGATCACAACTTGGTGATTGTCTCTTCTCCAATGGAACCTTTATCTCATGGCTATTCCCAACCTCGTGTTTGGCATTACAAGAATGCAAAATGGGATGACCTGTGAGACTTCTTTTCCTTGGTCGGATTATTGTTTCAAAACTTCTGATGTCAACGTTTGCTCAGATCGTGTCAGTGAAATTATTCTTGCAGGAATGGAATACTTTATCCGACACTCCACTTTAAAATCTCGTCCTTTATCTAAACCTTGGTTTTCCAATAAATGTGCTAAGGCTGTTCAAGAGAAGAATGTTGTTTATCGTAATTGGCTTGTTTCTAATTCTTCAGTTTCATTTTCTGCCTACACCAAAGCTCGCAACAATTGTAAAGCAGTTATTAATCAGTCCAAACTAGAGTTTGAACAGGCTAAGAGTAGAAAACTTGCTTCTTGCCCTAATGGTAGCCAAGCATTCTGGTCTCTTGACAAATCTATCGGCCGCAACTTTTGCCCATCTCTGCTCCCACCTCTGTCCAAACCAGATGGTTCTGTTGTCACTTCAGCCAAGGATAAAGCTGACCTGTTAGCATCCGATTTTTCTTCCAACTCATGTATTAATGATCTTGGTAAAACACCTCCCATAATTCCCAACATGCTCCATTCAATGCCTCCTGTGGTCTTCCGTCAAAAGGATATCAGAAGGATTTTGATGAATCTTGATGTTAAGAAAGCTCCAGGTCCTGATGGTATTTCTCCACTTGTTCTCAAAACCTGTGCTCCTGAACTTAATCCTATTCTTTGCCGCCTCTTTTCACTTTCTTATTCCAAAGGTGTTTTTCCTTCTTGGAAACTTGCTCATATCCAGCCAGTTGCTAAAAAGGGTGACATCACTCCCATCCAATTATTGTCCCATCGCAATTACTTCTACTCTTTCTAAAGTAATGGAGAAATCTATTAACTGCGAAGTCTTAAACTACCTAGAAACCTTCCGTCTGATCAACGATCGCCGGTATGGATTCCGTCAGTGTCGATCCACTCGTGATATTCTGGCTTATGTTACCCATTTATGGACTAATTCAATGGAAAAGTTCGGTGAAACACAAGTAGTTGCTCTTGACATCTCAAAGGCTTTTGATTGTGTTTGGCATAAAGGTCTTCTAAACAAGCTTCCATCTTATGGTTTGTTTTTAGTAATTGGTTATCCAGTTTTCTCTCTGATCGCTCACTGAGGGTGATGGTAGATGGCTCTCTGTCTTCTAACTTCTCCACTAATGCCGGTGTCCCCCAAGGTTCAGTTCTTCCCACCACTCTTTTCCTCTTGTATGTTAATGATCTTCTTCCACTCTTGATATTTTAAGGTGTCCTTATGTGCTGTAATGTAATAACTAGATCTATGTATAGCTTAGCTTAATTTTCAGCACTCACCTCATAGTAATCCACTTAGCTGGTGGAGGGTTTTATCACATAAATAGTGGTTATAGGATTCTAATACTTTACAGGGATTATGGGTTTTAAAATTAAGTTATGGGCTGTAGAAAAATTTTTAAGAAAGGAAAGTGCACCTTCCATGGTTGCCTAATTAAATTAAATTAAGAGAAAAAAAGGGAAATATATTTCCCTTAAATTAAGAGAAAAAAAGGGAAATATATTTCCCTTTTTTTCTCTTAATTTAATTTAATTAGGCAACCATGGAAGGTGCACTTTCCTTTCTTAAAAATTTTTCTACAGCGCATAACTTAATTTTAAAACCCATAATCCCTGTAAAGTATTAGAATCCTATAACCACTATGTATGTGATAAAACCCTCCACCAGCTAAGTGGATTACTATGAGGTGAGTGCTGAAAATTAAGCTAAGCTATACATACGATCTAGTGATCTTCTTCCATTGACTGGAAATCCTATCCATAGTTTTGCTGATGATAGCACATTGCATTCCACTTTCTATTTTGAGAAACCTTGTCCTGCTCAATCAGCCTCAACTTCTTGAAAATCTGCTACCACTTCCTTAAATGCCGATCTTCAGGTAATTCTCCAGTGGGGCAAAGACAACTTAGTTGATTTCAACCCTTCTAAAACTCAGTCTTGTCTTATATCTCGCAAAAAGGATTCTTCTGCTCCTATGCTTATCTTTAGTGACACTCTGATTTCTAGGCAAAATGATGTATCTCTTTTGGGGATTACACTGACTTCTAATCTCTCTTGGCACAAGCACATTATAAATATTGCTTCCTCTACATCTAAAAAACTTGGTTTTCTCTTTCACTCTCGGCATTTCCTTTCTTCCAAACAGCTGCTCACTCTGTATAAATCGCAAATCCCCCCTGCCATGGAATATTGTTCCCACATCTGGGGTGGTGCCCCCAAAACCTCTCTCAGGCTTCTTGATTCCATTCAGAAGAGGGTAGTTAGGTTAATCAATGATTCATCTCTAACAGAGTCTCTCCACTCGCTTTCTTATAGATGTACTGTTTCTGCTGCATGCCTCTTCTGCAGATACTTCCATGGGCACTGTTCTTCTGAATTGGCTTCTATAATTCCCGCTCTCTCTTTCAAAACAGTCCGAACATGTGCCGCCACCAGCCAACATCCATTTACTGTCCAATTTCAAAACCACAGAACCAACTTTTCATCTTCCTCATTTATTCATTCAACTGCCGTTTTCTGGAACTTTCTGCTGTTTCCTTCATTTGTATTTCCTGAAAATTACAATCTACAGAAGTTCAAGTCCGATGTCAACAAATATCTTCTTTCGTCTTCTCAATCTCCAACCCAAGCATGGTACTAAGTACTATAGGTTCTAATACCTCTCGTGTTTGGGGTACACATTAAAAAAAAAAAAAAAAAAAAAAAAAAAAAAAAATGCCTCAATCAGTGCTTCAGATCTGCTTGCAGGTTCTTAGTTTCCAGACGCTGCAATTTGTAGAACTGAAGCCTTTCTTTCTTTCTTGGTAACAGTAACCTAGTGTTCCTCTCAATAATCTCATTGCTCTTCTACACACATTCAAACAGATCATATCCCTCTACACCCATTCAAACAAATCACATCCCTCCCAAAATGCTTCCAAACTATGCAGTATGCAAGATGTGGCCAAACTATTGCCTTATGCAATGGGATAATCACTCTTATTCCTGCTGGCAAAATTCTCTGTATATCATTTATAAAACCCCACAATTGTCCTAGCTGCCTGTGTGCACTGTTCAGGGAACTTCGTGTCTGACTGCACATTTATCATTGGATATTTTTTTTCTTCTCCACTGCCCTCAGTGTGGTACTAAACATTTGGCATGTTGTTCCGGATTAATGCTACCCACATGCAGTGCCTTATGCTTTTAAATGTTAAACTTCATTTGCCACTTCTCAGCCCATCTGCCTAATTTTTTAAGATCTTGTTGCAGTAGCATACCTAACCTGATTACTGCCATTGACCATCCTGCTAACTTTTATATGATTGGAAAACTTAGACATTAAGCCTAATGTGCTTTCATTGGTATTGTTTATAAATATTAAAAACAACAATGGGCTCAGCACTGAACCCTGGGGATACCTCTAAATAATAGTCAAAGCACAGCAGTAATTGTTAATAACTATTCTCTGTCTCATCCCACTCAATCATCCTGCTAACCTGCATTTATCCAAAGCAATAACTTGCTTCACTGCCACACTGCTCCAGTTTGTATAGCAGTCTTTCCTTTCCTTTTTCAAAAAAAAAGCTTTCCTTTTTGCAGACGGGCTGCCAGGGCAGGTCCTGGAGTCTTGTCAATGATATATAGGAATTTTGCTAGCAGGGACAGGGAGGTGATTATACAAGGCAATAATCAGGCCACACCTAGAGTACTGTGTACAGGTCTGGAGGCCTCATTTTAGGAAGGATGTAGAGTTGCTAGAACGAGTACAAAGAAGGGTAACAAGATTGGTGAGGGGAACAAAGGGGTGCTCTTATCAAGAAAGGCTTAAGTTCTGCAAATTGCAGAGCCTGGAGAGTAGGCACCTGGGAGGTGATCTGATTGAGGTGTATAAGACCTTGAATGGGTTGAGCAAGCTGAATGCTGATGGGATTCTTCCTCTTGCTCAGATTAAGAACCTGAGGGGCACAGATTCAAATTGAGGAAAGACAGTTGTAGAATAGATGTGCGGAAATTTGCCTTTATCCAGCAGGTAGTTGATTGGTGTAACAGGCTTCCATCTTTTGTCGTGGAAGCTAATAGCCTAAATAAATTTAAGGCTGAGCTGGACAGGCATTTGGAACGAACGGAGGGATGAAATGGGAGGTTTTTTTTTTTTGGCTGATGCTGCATAAGCTTGCTTTCTTGCATCGTACGCATCTACTAATGCTAAAATAGCAAAATTATTTTTTGTGTTTAGTTCCTTTGTTGCTGATGGTTTTGGCACATTATAGCCTTAGTTGCTAATGTGCCAATAAAACCTAAACTCACACCAAACGAATCCTTTGTTACTGCATCATGGAAGAGAAGATGATTGTATTGGTTAAGAAGAAGGTGGGAGAATGGAAACAAAAAGCAGGCACACGAGGAGAAAGGGGTGTCGTAGTAGAAAAATTTTTGTTTGTGAATGTCCGAAAAATAGTTCTAACGTTGTGTAGGGAAGAATGGTCAAGCAGAAGTGTCTGATGAATGGTCTGCTGAATACTCAAGGAGTCTGAGCCTCGTCATAATAAGAAAGTAAATGGATGCAGACTGTCGCCATTGATTCCTTTAAAGCCAAGCCAAGGAAGACGGCCACAGAGAAAAACCAGAAGTGGAGGATCACTCTACTAGTGGCTGCGAAATAAAGAAAGGGCAAGGAAAAGCAAGTCCCCAACTATTATAAAGGTTAATTGTTAGAATTCACTCAGCACTGATAATTGTTAACTTTGTTGACAGATAACTTGAGATAAGCCTAGAACACTAATAAATAGCAAGAAACTGGGTTAGGTGGGAAGATAGAAAGAGAGAGAGTAAGAAAATACTATCTGTCTCTGCTATAATGTCATTGTGTAGAATATATGTTATATGCTCAGGATTATGTT
Source organism: Mastigoproctus giganteus (assembly GCF_048544385.1). Classification (NCBI taxonomy): domain Eukaryota; kingdom Metazoa; phylum Arthropoda; class Arachnida; order Uropygi; family Thelyphonidae; genus Mastigoproctus; species Mastigoproctus giganteus. The sequence goes on from NC_143575.1 coordinate 134,967,909, forward strand.
GCATAAGTGCTCTAGGAAGAATATATGTATCCCCAAGTTGTATATGTTTGTGAAAGAAAAAAAAAAAGGGGGTAGATATTTGATTGATAATTTGCTAGAGGAGCAGTATTTTGTAAGGGTAAAAGGATTGTTTTCAGAGAGTTGTATAGTCTGAGATTGTTAGAGGAAAGATGTTGTGTGTACAAAAAGATTTAAAAGAAAATTTTAGATTAATTGGAAAAAATGTATGAAGAATATGTATAAAGGAGGTAGAAGGAAAGTTTTTATTGTTCCTCTAGTTAACTTTAATTAAAAGTAGTGTCGTACAGTTTGCAGAAGGAAAGGGGTGATTATAATTTTTAACTAAATGGTATAATTAAAGATACTTATGAAAAAAATGTAAAAAGGAGGTAGAAGGAAATTTTATTGATCCTGAAGTTAACCTTAATTAAGAATAGTTATTGTAGTTGGAGGTTTTACGGCGGCAGCTAAAGGCCATTATGCACCATTAAGAGTAGGTTGTACGATTTCAGAAAGAAGGTGGGGATAATATTTCTTAACATTAAATGAGATAATACTGTGTAAATTTTGATATGGAAATAAACTTTTGTTATGTTTAGAAATTTAAATAAGTGCTTCATTGTCTAAGAGAAATATACACTGCCCCTCAAAAAAAAGTTTTGCTTGAAGTTCAAACCTATACAAGGGGAATAAATATATCCTCTGTGTCTAGAATCTTCTGTGACAGAAAGAATAAATAAAGCAGTCAGGTAGCTTGTGAGATTTGGAGGAGTGAGGAGCCAGTTGTGTTTTAATCGAGATAATACACAACTACCTAAATTGGGTTCCAAAGCACTGGGTATAACAACATTTAATAAATACAGTAAACCCCCGCTATTCGCGGTATCTGTATTCGCGGTTTTGCGTATTCGCAGTCGCTGATTTAATAAAACCTAAAAAAATGTGAATTTTAAAGTGCCGTGAACATTTTCCGCCATAAAAAAAACGTGGGCGTGGCTAAAATTATCTTTCTCGGTCAAAACAGCACTCAGTGGGGGGAGAGGGGTGACAAAATCGCGATCGTAGATATTTCTCGCTAATCCTTGTTCAGTATGTGTTATGCGCTTGTCGTGGAAGGTTTCATCATTTGCTTTTAATTTATATGCTTAAAAATTGAATAAATTTATAAATTGATATGCTTGCAAAAGTGATAAATGTACCGTTTTGCAGTGTAAAACAGACTTTTTCGAGTGTGTTAACGGACGAAAGTGACTTTATTGTGGACAAGTTCTTTCTAACCCGTACAAAAATTTGGCTACGAATAACAAGGGAAATGTGAAAATATCAAGGAAGGTGATGACATTAGCGAATAAAATTGAGTTATTAGACAAAATTTCTAATGGTGAAAATGTCTCCTCAGTGGCAAAACATTATAAAACCAATGAGTCAACGGTATGATCAATCAAAAAATCGGAAGGAAAATCCACCGTAGTGTCCGTGAAAATTTGCTCTGTAACTCGTGAAGTTAAATTTTAAAAAATGGAAAAAGCTTTAAATCTGTGGATAGAAGACCGAACTCAAAATACAATTCCGTTAAGTTCGCTCATCATTCGTGAAAAGGCAAAACTCCTTTATCAACACTTTAGCAAAACTGGTGATAGCACTGGTGGGATAAGTTTTTTAGCTAGCAAAGGCGCTGGTTTGAAATTTCTAATAAATATTACATTTAATATTAAATTGTTTCTTATTTTCATTTCGATGCCATATGCTTGCATTTCACTATGTACTGTCAATGTACAGTCATGTTATGAAGGTACATATGTATGTATTATATGTACCTTCATGTTATGAAGGTACATATAATACATACATAATAGACACACAATTTTAGACTAGTTTTTCTTATATATTTCATACTTTGGAACGGAACCCCTTTATTACTATGGGAGCAATAACTCACTATTCGCGTTTTCGGTATTCGCGACATTTCTCAGGAACGTAACCCCCGCAAATAGCGGGGGTTTACTGTATATGAAATATATATGATAAATAAAAAAATAAATAGTAAGAAACCCCGGTTCTCACAAAACTGAATGCAAAATCTTTGCCCTCAGAGGTAATTTAATCTGGTTTGCTCTATTGAATTTCTTTGGTAGTCTATTGTTTTTAATTTGCTCAATGGCCTGAAATTTCACTGAAATGCCACTGAAATTTTGTTGAATCCAGAAAAAAAAAGATTGTTTATCAATCAAGAAATCGATTTTAAGTTTCAGCATTCTTAAGTATCAATTTTATATTAAAAGATTTGTGAATGGAAAATTTGCCAATTGGTACTAATGCATATCAATGAATAAAGGCCCTTTCTGTAATTCCCTTCCCTTCTCTTCTACTTGTTCCACCATCCTCTGCGCTAGAGAAATCACTCATCCACTGTGTAGCCATTCATATACCTTTACACCAAATACGGAGGATGCGGAAAGGTCAAGGGAATGACCACCGCATGTTCCCGGAGCAATATGGCCTTAGTTGCTAATGCTCCTAAAAACCAAAATAACAAACAATAACATATACCTTTTAAATATTGTTAATAAGAGAATCTCCAATAAAATATGAACGTTAGACATTGTAGATCTAGTTTACTTTTTATTTAGGAGCATTAGCAACTAAGGCCATATTGCCGCGGGAATATGCGGTGGTCATTCCCTGACCTTTCTGCATCCTCCGTATTTGGTGGTGACGGGCTCGAACCCGGTCTAATCAAGAAGCGTGTGCTACGCACTGCTGCTCCTTCCCACCTGGCTATGGAGGCGCCTAATAGATCTAGTCCCAGAGGCAAAATCCAAAAGGCTGCTGCACAGAGAAATAGCAGTCAAACTTCTCTGGAACAGCAACATGTTAAGGGGTTTATTTGGTTGATAGACTGCGTCAAATATTTTTTAAAATAGTTGGGAATTGGGGGGGGGAATTAGGCAAAAAGTATCTTGGTGTACTCAAAGATTATTCCCCTATATGGCTTGAACAGTTGAAAATGTTTACTGACCTGATTTACCGATTAACCAAACAACCCAACCGAAATAAAGATGTACGCTGTTCTTATTAAACATCATGACAATGTTACTTGTTCACTGCACTTTTTCTTTTTAATAATGCTGCAGTTTTCTTTTATTATGCTGTCAGAAGATTGTTCAAGGACCTGTCTGTGAAGACGTAATGAGTGGGTGTAGCTGTTTGATGGCTTGTGACCTAAAGTACATGACTATGTAGGCGAGGCTGCAAACTCACATAAAATTGATTGCCCCATATATTAAAGGAGTTAAGAATGAATTCGTTTCCTTTGATAAATGCATATTTCGATGTTTCCATACCCATCAAATTACCAGCAAAACTGGTAATTTGATGGGTATAAATTATTTTTATTTCCCTTAGGGGTTGTTTTCGTAAGGCAGAGAGCGAAGCTAAATAACCAGTGCTGTATTTAAGCCTAAGCCAAATAGCCCATGGCTTGGATCTTTTCTACCTGAGGAGAGTTCGCTGTTCCATTTGTGAGAACAAAGGTCTATAATTACGTGTTTTGGGGCTACTTCATGTGCTTTGGCTTAGGACCGCAACATGAATGCCAGATTTAGATAGTCTGTAGGCCCTGGAGCACATATTTTTAGAGGCCATAAAAATAAGGTTGTGGAGGCTTGGACCAATAACAGTTACATTGACCTGAGGCCCTCACATTCTTTTGCTCTGAAGCAGTGACGAAAGTGCAAATTCTGCCTCTCCCTTGCTCTTTGAAAACCATGCCAAGCCAACCATTCGGATCTGCCTCTAGCCCTTTGAACCGACAATGACGGAATGGTAGATTCCACTAAACTATTGTAAATCCAGCCTTGGTCATCATGTCTAAATCGGGCTGCATCTGTAAACAGCTGTGCATCTGGTTCCCTCAAAGTACAGGGGTGGAAGAAGTAATGGAAACCCCCACCCTGATATGAAAATAGTGGGTTTTGTAATGGCAGTATGACGTATTTATGAACATGAAGTGATGATATTTTTTGTTTGTTTTTTTGCATGTAGTGCTGTGAAGATATAAAAATGTACACGAAGAAAATGACCAACCCATCTGAATTCCAAAAAGTCAAATTGTTGGTGCATGTTTAGCAGGGGCATCAGTAACTAAAACTACTGGTTTGTTTATGTATTTAGAGGAACTGTGCCAGAAAAAAAAAACTCTTTATTACTGTCACCCAGAAAGTTACTTCATCTACTCATGTGTATTGTGTCTGTAAATTGTGTATGTTCTCTGGTCGATTTGCCTGCTTTGCTAGGTGAAAAACCCTAGGTTATGTGGGGGGAACCTTGCTATCTATGCCTGAGACTGACTAACTCAGCCACGGAGTGAAAAAAGCCCATTAATGTTCTTCGCGTCATCGATGGGATTTGAATGTGGGCCTTTTCCACCGGGTGTGAGGCGGATGGTGACGATACCACTGTGCTACCCGTGCAGACTCAATTGTGCCGAAAGTGATATCTGCATTCACCAAGCAGGGAAAAACAATATCTGATAGGACAAATTGTGGTAGAAAATCGAAGCTGAATGAAAGAATCTGCCAGACACTGACAGGGATTGTAGTCCGAAAATGTAAAAATACTGCCAAAAATGTAAAAATACTGAAAAATAACTACAGAATTTAGTGTGAGTCTTAGTAATACAGTTTCTAGCAAAACAGTTTGGTGAAAAATTCATAAAGCTGAAATTTGTGGCAGAACAGATATTACTAAGCCAATCGTTACTGATTCTAACGATTGGGGGGATGCAGTGGATCACAAATATTGGACACCTGATGATGGGAATAATGTCATATTTCCAAACAAATCATTATTCACACTTTTTCCAACATCAAAGAGTTTAAGTTTGGCAAATGTGAAAGGAAGCACATCATCCTAACTGTTCTTGTGCTAACCACCAAACATGAAGGAGGATCAACAATGGTTTGTGCATTAATATCTTGGTATTTTTTGGGTCTTATCGTCATCCTGAATGGGTGAATTACTGCCACTGATTACCTTAATATTCTGAATGACTAGGATCCTCTGCTGGTGCAAACATTGTTTCCCACAAACGATGCCATGTTTCAAGATGATAATGCTCTAATATACACAGCCAGATATGTCCAGTCTTGGTTTGAGAAGCATGAAACTCAGGCTAGGCATTTCCCATGGCCTGCACAATCACCAGACAAACATTATTGAGCCATTGTGGGCATATTTGGAGAGCAGAATGAGAAGCAGATTTCCACCTTCATCACTCATGGAGCTGGAAACTTTCCTCCATAAGGAATGGTGCAATATTTCTCTTAAGACAATTCAAGATTTATTCCAATCTGTTCCACGTAGAATACAAGCTGTTTTAAAAGCAAACGGCAGCCCAACATCATATTAATACATACCTGTAGCTCTTATCACGGGTGTTTCCATTATTTTGTCCAACCCCTGTATACTGATTGGTGGTGGTGCTACAGGCCCAATTACATAACTTTATGTTCTAACTTTATATTAGTTTATGAGAGAGATTTCACCGGTGAATTTAGCCACGGGTTGCATGTAATAGAATATATCTGTCCAAAAGATTTTTATGGAATTTGGTGTCTGATTTTTTTCATAAAAGAAAATGTCCATTGTGAGATAGTCGGTTTTAGGACACTATTTTTTATTTATATTGCCAGTTTAATGGCATTATAGAACCTTATATGAAATACCTAAAGAGAGAGTACAGCGTTCTAGGCCCCAGGAATATCATGTTGGTGACATATTCTAATGCAAGGTCTTGGACGGAGCTCTGATGATAGAAGCATCAACTTGGAGGTGTTTCCTCTCTGCTTTGGGGTGTCCTCTATGACCTGGACAGTTGCCAATCTACTGCTTTATTTATGGAGAGTATCTCTTTGATGGCAGTGCATGTTCTGAAACAATTCTAAGTGGCAATAAGAATTGGCAACTTCATGAAGAGGGACCCACCAGTAATCTCAGGTGTATCATCCTTGACATTTACAGCGAGCAAGTTAATTGAACACGATGCCGATCTAGTATGTATAATATTAAAAGTATTAACTGGGAAAAGTTTAATTCTTGTCACAGGGATGGATTCCAGTATTTGGAGGTTTAGGACACCAAGACTGTGAACAGTAAATTTGATTATATTCAAGGATCGGTTGCTGTTGCATCTCAGTGCTCAATGAAAAAGAAAAAAACTTTGTGCCCATAAAGTTCCTTGATGGAACAGCGAATTGATTGGCAAAGGAAACTTCTGCAGAAAGCTAGAAAACTATAGAGATACCAAAGGTGTGGACAATGAATTTATAGAGGCACTTGATATTGAGGTTTTATACATAGGAACTTAACATTTTGAATAAAACTCGGTCTCTTTTCCAAGCACAGACCAGGGTAGTACCTACTGTCTTAATACACCTCAGAGAAAGACCCCATATCTAACAATGTGCGGTTGAGTCTAACTTAACTTACCTTTCAATAACATGATTACTGACTCTCAAATCCGCAACTTGTTCTCTTCAGACCATATATATAACCATGCTAAAGTAGCAGCACCCTATCTATCACAATTTCCTTGAACTCTCCATAAATGCTAAATTATCAGCATATGCCACAATATTAATGCATTCAAAGTCCAGTAACGCCTTCACACTCCAAAAACTGATCAAGTACTGCACCCCACATTGTTCGGCCAAACTGACCTTTGAAGATAGCAACATTCCATGATGTATGCCTCTTCCATATATCTAGATCTTATAACATAGATATATGGAGGAGGCAATCTAGATCTTATAACATAGATATATGGAGGAGGCAATCTAGATCTTATTAGCATGCATTAGTAGAGGCATACGTAGCAAGAAAGCAAGCTTATGCAGCACAGCCAAAAAAGAAAAAAAAAAAACCATTTCACTCCTCCATTAGTTCCAAATGCCTGTCCAGCTCAGCCTTAAATTTATTTAGGGTGTCAACTTCCAAAACAAAAAATGGAAGTCTGTTCCACCAATCAACTACCCGCTGGCCAAAGGCAAATTTCCGCACATCTATTCTACAACTGTCTTTCCTCAGTTTGAATCTATCCCTCAGGTTCTTAATCTGAGCAAGAGGAAGAATCCCACCAGCATTCAGCTTGCTCATCCAATTCAAGGCCTTATACATCTCAATCAGATCACCTCGCAGGTGCCTACTCTCCAGATGCTGCAGTTTGCAGAACTTAAGCCTTTCTTGGCAAGAGCACCCCTTTGTTCCCCTCACCACTCTTGTTTCCCTTCTTTGTACTCATTCTAGCAACTCTACATCCTTTCTAAAATGGGACAATCACCTCCCTGTCCCTGCTAGCAAAATTCCTATATATCATTGACAAGACTCCATGACCTGCCCTGGCAGCCCATCTGCACTACTCAGCGAACTTTATACTTGACTGCACAACTACCCCCAGGTGTTTTCCACTTCCCTGAGAAATGTTTTTCACATTTCTCTTGGGTTATTGCTACCCATATGCAGTACTTTGCATTTGTCAATGCTAAACTTCAGTTGCCACTTCTCAGTCCATTTGCCCAACTTGTCCAGATCCAGTTGGAGTAGCATACTGCCTTTACTGTCGTTAACAACCCTGCCAACCTTTGCATCATCTGCAAACTTGGACGTTAAACCTGATATACCTTCATCAATATCATTGATAAATGTACAAAACAACAGAGGACCCAACACCGAACCCTGGGGAACTCCACTAATAAAATTCGTCTATAGTCTTGCGTTACTTCTTTTAGCACTAAGTGAATTATTTTCCCTGGAACAAAGTCAAGCTTACAGCTCTGTAATTACTCACTTCACCCTTTGCTTTCCCTTTTTGAATTAGGGATACATTTGTACATCATAGATGGATTTAATCTTAATTCAAGGATCTAATGTTTTGCTGCCTCTCACAAAATCTGATAGTACTATCTTCGCCATATGTCTTTTATATGTTTAGCTTCAGCGGTTTCTCTACCACTTTTCCTCTCAGTTATGACGAAATCATTTAGCTGCCTGTAATTTGTTATATTTCATGCACTCCACTACTATAAAATTCCTCATCTGTTAATGTAGATGCAAAAATAATTTTAATTTGTTGGCAAGCTGAGCAGGAGTATCAGGTGTCATAGCATCTATATCTAGCTAATCAGTTTGATTAATCTCTTTCCTTATAGTGTTTACCTGAGAAAAGAAGTGTTTTTTTCTGCTTTTATTTGCACTCTTTGCCAGATATTTCTTGTAATCTGCCTCTGCTTACTTATTAACCAACTTCGATTTGATTGCAGCAAAGTTCATACTTGCTATAGGTTTCTGTATCTCCTGGTAATTTATAATTGTACTGTGCATTTTCCTTCTCTGCCAATAGTTTCAGCAGTTTTTCTGACATCTGTTTATGTGTAAACCCTGAACAGTATTTCCTAGTTTGTTGTAAGCCTTTTAGCTTTGTAATTACCTCACCAAATGATTTCTCTTTAGAATTTGTTGTTGGTAACATTATCACTTGGTCCCACTGAATAAATTTTGAAAACTGTCTGAGGTGATTGTAGCCATCTTTATGAAGGCAAAAGCCCATCTCTTCCATTTGTCATTCACTGTAGTTACATCTTTAACTAAATCCCACATCAGTATGGTGTGATCACTGCCACTTAGTTTTTCTTTTATTTGTAGATTCTAAAAGCAAGAAGAGTTGGTGCTTGCATTGACTTAGCTTGTTGCTGTTCTAACATGCTGTGTAGAAAACAGTCATCCTGGAAATCTAGGAATACTGTGTGTGTGTCTGTGTGTGTGTGTGTGTGTGTGTGTGTCTGCGTGTGTGTGTGTGTCTGCGTGTGTGTGTCTGCGTGTGTGTGTGTGTGTCAAAGTTTATATTCTTGTAAATATTTGCAAAATGAATAAGACATTCTGATTTACTGGGCTTCCAGTACTTACGTCACACTAAACTGACTCAGCATCACATGGCCACTCCTGTTGACTGAATGCACTACTTTAGATTCTGTGTGGTTCTTAAATAAGCACATAACCCCCCATCTTTTCTGTACACATTGGGCTCCAGTCTGAGTGACACTATGCCTTCGATATCACATCTGCATTTTGATGATGTAACTAGTACTTTAAATTCATTGAATTTGTTGAACTTATTCAGTTAGCTATTAAAAAACAGTCATAATAAATACACTAAGAAATATATAAGTGATAATGTTTGTTATTACCATATTTGTTAGTGAATATAAGAAAAAAATTATGATTTTAATATAGGGTTTTTTTTTTTTTCCCCTTTTTACAAAAATATAATGATGAAGAAATGTTATTTTATTCTGGTGAGACCAAGAAGTAAACTTGGATAGACTATTACAGTAGGACCTTGTTAGTTACTGTTAAGTGCAAAAGACCTAAATTTTTTTCAGGATTCGTAACAACGAGCTGCAAAATGTCACCATTTTCCCTGGTATATATGTGCAACTTCAGCCTTATCTAACAATCATAGCCAAGTTCCTGACGCATGTCACACATTATTCCAGATATGACACCTAGAATTTACTACCCAGGAATCTAATGCTGATAGAACTGATATTATCATCCCACAACTGGTTCAATTGAACTGAATGTTGGTAGCAATTGGTTGTTCTGTGAGACCCATCCTTTCCTTATGCTTTTATGATGGTGGGATGATATCCATATCACATAGAGGATATTCTGATCCTGGTCCTCAGTGATGCAAGGCAATAATGCTAGGTTGTAGCTGATTATCATTGCCCAGAATACCACCACTTTGCTTGTGCAGCTTTAAAATGCTTTTCACAGGTCGGCTGATAGACATTCCACTAGATCGAACTATTTGTAACTCTTGAGGAGGCATGCAGTTCAGCTAGTAACTGCAGGGTCTGAGTAATATCGGTTTGCTTCCCCCTGTGTACTCCAGGCTAAATCACATAAGAATGGCATATTAGATCACTACATTGCTACTTTTTCGTAGATGTCATTACCTCTACGCATACTTCTTTATGCAAAAGCCCGCCAAAATAGTGTTCTGTGGTCTATTGCATTATTAGTCTATGCCCAGTATATTGATAACCTAAAAAAAAATGAAGTTAAAAATTATAATGATACAAAAGTGATGTCCTCTACAAATATGCAAAATTGATTTATTTTATTTATTTATTTTTAATTATTAATTACAATTTTTCACGGAACACTTGTTCGCTTCTCAAAGAACAATTTTTTTTTTTTTTTACAAAAACCCCAAACACGAGATAGTACTGTGTTTGGGTTGGAGGTTGAGAAGACGAAAGAAGATATTTGTTCACATTAGACTTGAACTTCTGTAGACTATAATTTACAGGAAATATGTATGAAAGATGGTTGTTCCAGAAAACGGCAGTTGAATGAATAAACGAGGAAGATGAAAAGTTGGTTATGCGAGTTTGAAGTTGTACAGTAAATAGATGTTGGCTGGTGGCACCACGTGTTTGGACTGTTTTGAAAGAGAGAGAGAGCGGGAATTATTGAAGTCAATTCAGAAGAACAGTGCCCATGGGAGTATTTGTAGAAAAGGCATGCAGCAGAAACAGTATGTCTATGAGACAGTGAGTGGAGAGAGACTGTTAGAGAGGAGTCGTTAATTAACCTAACTACTCTGTTCTGAATGGAACCCCTCAACGTGGGCACCTGTATGTGGTGAGGGAACCTCCCAGTGATGCTGCTGGTCTTCCAGATTAGCATCACTGGGATCTAATGCCCATACCTTGGTTCCAGGGTTACGTCATTGGAATCCGGCGTGTGTAGCCGTGCGCCGCAACCAGTGGAATTCGGAAAGGGGGATCCTGGTGGTTGAGGGGCCCAGCCTTAATACACCACTTTGGCCCCTGTTTCGACAAGACGGGTGGTCCCGGACCGGCTCGACTGGGATCAATCGGCGAGTGGTTCTTACTGCTAGGGTCAACTGCGTTCCAATAAGTCTCCCTCCCTTAGGTTCTGGGACGGGATCAAGGCTTATTGGAAGCGTGGGTATGGTGCTCCTAAGAGAACTTGGCATCCCATTTGTGTACGCAGTCCCTGCTAGTTCACTAGTGGGTGTCCCCTCATAGGGCTCCGTGGTGGCTGAGTTACTTAGGGCATCGGAAATTTTTTTATCTTACTCCTATGAGTAATTTAAATCCTTCTTCTGGGGCCCCAACAAGGCCCCTACCTAATTGATCATCAGATGAGAGTCACAACAATTCTCTTAAAAGAGCGAGAACTGAGGAGAAAACACCATCTATGACACCTCTTTTCCTCATTCTCCATTCTACTGGAGAGCAGTCAATTGGGAAAATGTCACCTTTCTTTATCCAGAAAATATTAGAAGGGATGACAGGTTCACCCAAATCCGTAAAACGGCTGCATTCTGGAGATATTTTAATTGAAGTATCAAACACAAAGCAAGCTGAAAAAATTTTGAAAGCCACATCAAAAGGGGGAATACCCGTCATCGTAATCCCTCACGAAACTTTGAACTCTTCACAAGGTGTCATATCAGAGTGAAATCTTCTTCACGTTTCTGAAGAAGAAGAGATCTGCTCTGAATTAAAAGAACAAAGAGTGACAGCTGTCAAGCGAATATCCATGCGTAAGGAATGGGAATCTTGTCCCTACCTGAGTTCTCATCCTAACATTTAACACCCCACGGCCTCCAAGTTCCATCAAGACAGGGTACTCAAACTGCCCAGTGAGGATTTACGTTCCAAACCCACTGAGGTGTTTTTAATGTCAAAAGTACGGCCACTCACAAACAGCTTGTCGTAACCTTGCCTGTGCTTGATGTGCTAAAGATCATGAGAGCAAGGAATGTCTAGCTCCTAAGCCTAATTGTACTAACTGCCAAGGAGAGCACCCTGCATACTCTCGAGCATGCCAGCGGTGGAAGGACGAAAAAGAGATTCAAAAATTAAAAACTGAGCTGAACATCTCTTACCCAGAGGTCAGAAAACGCATCCAACCAATAAATAGCAGGAAGCTTTCATGCGCCCAGAAGGTTTCTGGTAAAATTACCATTTGGACCCAAATTGATATGACTGTTCCCCCCAAGGGACTCTTTTACTCCCATTGCCCTTTACTTATTGAGTTCACTAAAGCCCACCCAAAAATCGCAGTCAGCTGCCACTCCAATATCGGTACCTCCCAGTGCTCCAGCATTAACAACAGTGAGCACTAAATTAACATCACAGAAAAGTGAACTGCCCACTTCAGGGCAAGAAATAATGGATGTCAAGACCAAGGAGGTACATGATGAGTCAGTCTTGGAACTCTTTGCGGAGGAAGAAATGGACACAGGACAGCGTCCATACTTCCCCAGGAAAGATAAATCCAAGACTGACAAAATTAAGCCCTCAGCACCTCGGAAGCTGCCTGATTGACCCACCAAGTCCAAATAATGGCTAAATTCCTACAGTGGAATTGTCGTGGATTCCGGCAAAATACTGATGACATCAAGGCACTCCTGCAAAAGCACAAACCAGCTTGCTTTTGCATACAGGAGACTTATTTAAAGGCAAATGATGACCCCGCCATGCATAACATTACCATCATTCGTAAGGATAAAATTGTGGATGGTCCTGCTCATGGAGGAGTCGCAATCCTCGTCGGCAACAAGATCCCATCTCAGCCTTTGTAGCTTACAACTAGCATTGAGGCTGTAGCAATTTGCCTTACTGTGGGGTTCTTATTAACTGTCTGCTCTGTTTATTTGCCACCTGGGATTGATATCCCCAGAAAGACCTTGATGATCTTATCATGCAGTTTCCTTCCCTTTGTTTAATTCTTGGGGATTTCAATGGACATAACACTCTATGGGGTAGTGCTAACATCAATGGAAGGGGACGAGTCATAGAGCATATGCTCACTGACAATGACCTCTCCCTCCTAAATGTGAGAACAAACACATTCTTCCACGTGCCTACCTGTACATTCTCTGCCATTGATCTTTCTATCTGCTCCTCTTCTCTCCTTCCTTCACTTACTTGGGAGGTAGAAGAAAACCCATATGGAAGCTATCACTTCCCAGTGATAACCACCCTAACTAGTGGTAGACCGTGTCTACCATTTAGTTTACCGCGGTGGAAGATTGATCAGGCTGACTGGAATGCCTTTCAATATCTGGCAAATCTTGACATCGCTACAGTCAGTCAGGAGCCAATCAATGATGCAGTCATGTATGTCACAGAAACGATTGCAATCCCTAAATCATCCAGCCGGTTCCCACTATTTCCCAAACCTTGGTAGAATTCAAAATGCTCAGCAGCAAAAAAAAACACAAAACAAAGCCTGGGGGATATTCTGCCGATATCCCACGACTGAAACTTTAATATCATTTAAACGTGCATGTGCGAAAGCACGTTATGTATGACGTCAGAGCCAAAGGAAATCTTGGATTCGTTTTACATCTTCCATAACTCAGGCTGCTAGCTCGAAAGTAGTCTGGTATCCGGAAAATGAAGGGAAAATATCCACCATGCCCTTCAGTGATCCTTGAGCACAATGGATGTCCAATTGCAGATCGAACTGCAGTTGCAAATACTGTAGAGGAAACATTTGCAAAAATCTCTGCAGTAACATCTTTTCCCGCAGAGTTTTTGGCCCTGAAAAGGAAAAGTGAGAAAACACACTGAACTTCTATTTAAAAAAGGGCTTGAATCGTATAACAAGCTTTCGTATAACAGTTTTCACAGGAAGAGTTAAATGCAGCACTCTTTCTCATGCATGCAAGTGCTGTGGGGCCCGATGACATCCGCTACGAAATGTTAAAACACCTCTCACCACAATGTAAGGATCACCTTTTAATTTTGTTTAACAGAATTTTTATTAACAAACAATTTCCGGATTCCTGGCGAAAGGCTATTGTTCTTGCTTTCCCAAAACAGAAAAGGATCCTAGAAATCCAAGTAACTATCATCCTATCGCTCTGACAAGGTGTTTGTGCAAAGTCCTGTGTTGTTGTTGTTTGTTATTTTGTTTTTATGAGCATTAGCAACTAAGGCTATATTGCTCCGGGAATATGTGGTGGTCATTCCCTGACCTTTCCGCATCCTCCGTATTTGGTGGTGATGGGTGCGAACCCGGTCTAATCAAGAAGCGTGTGCTACGCACTGCTGCTCCTTCCCACCTGGCTATGGGGGTGCCTGTGCAAAGTCCTGGAAAGAATGGTTAATGCATGCTTTGTATGGTATTTGGAAATAAATGGTTAGCTTTCCAGGACTCCTTGCGGCTTCCGAAGAAAAAACCACTTTGGATCATTTAATCCGATTGGAAACGTCCATTCGTGATGCTTTTATTAAATCCGAGCATCTGGTAGCAGTTTTCTTTGATATTGAAAAAGCGTATGACACAGCCTGACGATTTGGAATATTAAAAGACCTCTATAACTTTTGGTCTTAATCTTCCTCTTTTTATTAAAAACTTTCTTTTGAATTGCCAATTTCAAGTCTGTTTAGGATCCACCCTCTTGTGCGTGTTCTCTCAGGAAGAGGGAGTTGCACAAGGATCCGTTCTAGGTGTTGCGCTTTTCACAATCAAAATAAACTCCATCACAGAACAACTTCCACTCACGGTAAACAATGCCCTGTATGTTGACGATTTTTCTATATTTTGTCATTCATGCAATATGAGGGTCATTGAAAGGCAACTGCAGAAAACCATTGATCATCTTACAGCTTGGTCTTTGGCTAATGGGTTCAGATTTTCATCACTGAAGACTGTGTACACTTCTGTCACAAACGTAATCTTCATCCTGACCCAGAATTAAGGCTTGGGCAAAACAACATCCCAGTTGTAGCAGAATTCAAATCCTTGGACTTATTTTCGATAAGAAGCTGACATTTTTACAACATATTCGTCAGCTTAAGACAAGGTGTGTTAAAGGGCTTAACATCCTTCGTGCCCTTTCGTCAACTTCGTGGGCTGCAGATCGTATTACCCTTCTTCGTCTTTACCGAGCACTTGTCCGTTCCAAACTTGATTATGGGTCTCAGGTTTATGGTTCTGCTAGAGATAGTGTACTTTGGTGGTTAGATCCAATCCACCATCAGGCCATGCGGACAGCTACTGGAGCATTTCGCACATCTTCTGTCCAAAGCCTTTACGTTGAAGCTAATGAACCATCTCTAGATCTTCGATGTAAGCAGTTGTCCTTACAGTACGCCTTCAAATTGAAAACCCTGCCCGATCATCCCACGTGGGCATCCGTGTTTGAGCCACGCTGGGAACACCTCTACGACACCTGTCGGACTTCCAACAAACATTTTGATAGTCAGATTCCTGGCGAAAGGCTATTGTTCTTGCTTTCCCAAAACAGGAAAAGATCCTAGAAATCCAAGTAACTATCGTCTTATCGCTCTGACAAGCTGTTTGAATGAACTAGACATGACGGTAGACAACGTTACCCAGGCAATTCCTTCCCCCGGCATGCCTATTTTCCAACTTGTGACTTCTCCCTTAAGATCTGGGAGAAGGCTACTACACTGCCATCTGTCTACCAGCAACTCTTTGCATCACATAGACAGCAGTATTCTGACTTTCTGCCAGTCTATACAGATGGCTCAAAGTTAGAATGTTATTGTGGGATCTGCTGTTGTGTTCCCTCACAAGACATTATCCAATAAGATCCCACAAGAAACTAGCATTTATACTGCAGAGTTGCATGCAATAGAAACAGCCCTAGATCACATTAAAAATCGTGACTACCAGAGGTATATCTTTATTGTGATTCATTAAGCGTGTTACAGGCTCTAGTATCGGTGAGGTGTAACCCTCATCCAATCCTGTCCAGGATACGGCAGATTCTTTTCTCTCTCGTAGAATTAGAATTTGATATTCGCTTTTGCTGGATCCCAGGCCACATTGGGATCCGGGGAAATGAATTAGCTGATACCGCTGCCAAATCAGCCATTTCCCTGGATAATCATTGCCTGTCAGTCCCCTATACAGACTACAAGCAAATAATACGCTCTAAATTATATTCCCAATGGCAAGATTCTTGGCATGGATGGGCCACAAATAAACAACATCACATAAAGCCTGTAATTACGCAATGGCAGTCTAGTCTATGAAGGGTTCGAAGTGAGGAAGTTGTTCTTGCTCGGCTCCACATAGGTCATAGTCATCTAACACATTCCTATTTGCTGAGGGCGGATAATCCACCTATGTGTGAGATGTGTAACATTATTTTAACCGTCAGTCATTTTTTTTTTTATAGAATGTCCTGTTTTTATAGAAGCACGATGCTTGTGTTTTACCGCTTTTAATAATTTGACTGAACCATTTACACTCAGTCAGATAATAGTTGACAGAGACAATATGTCCAACGTTTTTAACTTTTTACAATCTATTAATTTGTATACAAATATCTAAGTTTTATGCTTTATATGCTTTTACTTTATACCTTTTTTATTACATAATAGCTAATTGCTTGACGGTAGCCTAAGTTACCAAAATGTTTAGTAGCCTTTTAAATTTGACCAGGTGCATTATGGCCTTAGCTGCCCAATGCGCCATTAAAAATCAAACCAAATCTAAATGGAATCTAGAAGCCTGAGAGAGGTTTTGGGAGCACTGCCCCAGATATCGGAACGATATGCCATTGTTGGGCAGATTTGCGATTTGTACAGAGTGAACAGCTGTTTGGAAGAAAAGTAACACCGAGAGCGAAAGGGAAAATCAAGCTTTTTAGATGCAGAGGAAGCAATATTTGTAATGTGCTTGTGCCAAGAGAGAAGTCAGGGTAATCCCCAAAAGAGATATATTAACTTGCCTAGAAATCGGAGTGGCACCAAAGATAAGCATAAGAGCAGAAAATCCTTTTGCGAGATATAAGACAAGACTGAGTTTTAGAAGGATTGAAATCAATAAAGTTGTCTTTGCCCCACTGTAGAATTACCTGGAGATCGGTATTTACGGAATTGGTAGTGGATATTCGAGAAGTTGAAGCTGATTGAGCAGGGCTAATTGTTTCTCAAAATGGAAAGTGGAATGCAATGTGCTATAGTAACAGTGGCACATGATGCAAGAAAGCAAGCATATGAGCTTATGTGGCATCAGCCAAAAAAAAAAAAAAAAAAAAATTCACACAACCAGTCCCTCTAATGTTTGTCCAGTTCCTCCTTAAATTTATTTAACCTATTAACTTCCACAACGACAGATGGAAGTTTGTTCCAGCAATTAACCACCTGCTGGCTAAAGGCAAATTTCTGCACATCTATTCTACAGCAGTTTTTCCTCAATTTGAATTTATGCTCCCTTAGGTTCGTAATCTGAACAAGTGGAAGAATCCCATCAGAATTCAGTGTGCTCAACACATTGAAGGCCTTATACACCTCAATCAGATCACCTCGCAGGTGCCTGGTCTTCAGCCGCTGCAATTTGCAGAACTTATGCCTCTCTTGATAAGAGGATCTCTTCATTCCCCTCACCAATCTTGTTGCTGTTCTCTGTACACGTGCAAGTAAATCTGCATCCTTCCTAAAATAAATCCTCCAGACCTGTATGCATTATTCAAAGCGTGGTCTGACCATTGCTTTATACAGAGAGACAATCGCCTCCTTTTCCCTGCTAGCAAAATTCCCGTATATCATTGACAAAACCCCATTAACTGCTCTTGCAGCCTGTCTGCATTGTTCAGAAAACTATGCGTAATTACTCCCAGGTCTTTTTCAATTTCTACCACCCTAAGTGTATTACCACACAGTTGGTACGTTCCTCTGGGGTTTCTTCTACCCATATGCAGTACATTGCATTTGTCAATGTTAAACTTCAGTTTCCACTTCTCAGCCCATCTTCCTAAATTTTCTAGATCCTGTTGCAGTAGCACACTGCCATTACTGTCATTAACAACCTTGCCAACCTTCCTATTATCGGCAAAACTATTTATAGGATTTCCAGTCAATGGAAGAAGGTCATTAATATACAAGAGGAAAAGAGTGGGGGAAAGAACTGAACGCTGGGGGACAACAGCATTAGTAGAGAAGTTAGAAGAAAGAGAGCCATCTACCATCACCCTCAGTGATCAGAGAGAAAACTGGATAACCAATTACAAAAAACAGTTGTCAAACCATAAGTGGAAGCTTGCTTAGAAGACCTTTATGCTAAACACTATCGAAACGAGATGTCTAGAGTAACTGCTTGTTTCATCGAACTTTTCCGTTGAATTTGTCCATAAATGGGTAACATAAGCCAGAATATCACCAGTGGATTGACACTGACAGAATCCATACTGGCGATCGATGATCAGACAGAAGATTTCTGGGTAGTTTAATAAGAGTTGGCTGTTAATTGATTTCTCCATTACTTTAGAAAGAGTAGAAGTAATTGCAATGGAATGATAATTGGGTGGGGGAGGGATTTGTCACCCTTTTTAGGAACTGGCTGGATTTGAGCAAATTTCCAAGCAGAAGGAAAAACACCTTTGGAATAAGAAAGTGAAAAAGGTGGCAAAGAACAGGAGTAAATTCAGGAACACAGGTTTTGAGAAAAAGTGGAGAAATATAATCAGGACCTGGAGCTTTTTTCAACATCAAGATTTGTCAAAATCCTTCTGAAATCTTTTTGATGGAAGGCCACAGGAGGCATTGAATGAAGTGTGTTGTGAACGATGGGAGGTGTTTTACCAAGACCATTAATACACTAGTTGGAAGAAAAATGGGATGCTAGCAGGTCAGCTGTATCCTTGGCTGAAGCGACAACAGAACCATCTGGTTTTGACAGAGGTGGAAGCAGAGATGGACAAAAGTTTTGGCCAATAGCTTTGGCAAGAGACCAGAATGCTCAGCTAACATTAGGGCAAGAAGCAAGTTTTCTACTCTTAGCCTGTTCAAACTCTAGTATGGATTGATTAATAACCGCTTTACAATTATTGCAAGCTTTGGTTCAGGCCAAAAATGAAACTGAAGAATTGGAAACCAGTCAATTATGATATGCAACGTTCTTCTCTTGAATGATTTTAGCACATTTATTGGAAAACGAAGATTTAGGTAAAGGATGAGATTTTAAAGTGGAGTGTGGGATAAAGGATTCCTTTCCTACAAGAATAATTTCACTGACACGATCCGAGTAAACGTTTACATCAGAAGTTTTGAAACAGTAATCTGACCAAGGAAAAGAAGAAAAGAAATCTCGTAGGTCATCAAAGTTTGCATTCATTTAATGCCAAACAATACGAGGTTGGGAATAACCAAGATAAAGGCTCCATTGGACAAGAGGCAATCATCAAGTTGTTATCTGAGGTGCCTAAAGGACCACTCACTTCCACCATGGACTTAGAAGGGTTGTTTGTAGAAAAAGATCAAGTGTGTTGGCTGTATGATTAGGATTGTCCTGTATTCTTGTAGGTAAATGAACAGTCTGCACAAGGTCATTAGTAATTGCTAAAGCCTCGGCATCTCGACCAGCTGGTTCGGTGTGACTAGAAAACGGAAGCCAGCTGGAGTTGTGAACATTAAAATCACCGTGGAAAATTACCTCACTGTTAGGAAAGTTTGACTGGAGAAAGTCAAGTTGCAGAGAGAGGAAGTCGAAAACCTCGAAGTGATTAGTGTAGTTGGGAGAATGGTAGAGACAACAGGCGGATTTGACAGAATGATGTAGAGAGATTTTAAGCCAGAGAAGATCGAAAAGAAGAGATTCCAAATTACCAAGTCTCTGACAAGGAATATCGGAACGGACTTATGCACAAGTACCACCTTTGAAGCAAAAGGAATCATGCAGCAAATAATTTTGGCAACTGAGATGAGCAGTAGTTGAATCAACTGATAACTGAGTTTCTGTCAGAAAAAGTACATGAGGTTTGGCAGACTGCAAGTGGAAATGGACATCGTTGAGATTAGAACTGAGACCACATATATTTGTGAAAAGAACTAGGAACTGGTGGCTCACATCTGGTGAGTATGGGCTTGGCACACCCAGGGTCCTGAGCTGGATATCATCCTTCTCTTTCTTAGTGATTCCCTTCTTCTTCTTCTTCTTCTTCTTCTCTCTCTCTCTCTCTCTCTCTCTCTCTCTCTCTCTCTCTCTCTCTCTCTCTCTCTCTCTCTCTCTCTCTCTAGGTAATTCAAATTTTTTTTTTTTTTTTTTCTGGTGCAGCATAAGCCTCAGGCTTCCTTGCACCATATGGCTAATAATAACTAGTGTTTCTCGGAACACAGTTTGGGAAATGCTGTCTTAAACCATCTTTGAAACTTTCATCTGATCAGTGATCCATTTGGATTCTGTTCTTGTCAATCCACTGGTATATGTTGGCTTATGTTTAGTATTAGTTGTGCAAATATATAAGGAAGCAAGCTTATACAGCATCAGACACAAAAGGAAATATATAAAATAGTCATTTGGCACAACTTGCTTAATTACCAGAATAGTAGGAACTTTTCTACGCACCCAGTGCTCTTGATATTTTCCTCAAAACAAACCATTAATATACAATATATGGGCAGTGCTAGTGGCAAGAATCTTAGATCACAAGTAATGATGGTTTCTTCTCCAGTGGTTTCTATTCTGATCTAAATATATGCTCATTGTTCTGGTAGGGATGAATTTCACCCTAAAACCCTGTCCTTTATCTAAATCTTGATTTTCAAATAAATATGCCAATGCTATACAAAATAAGAATGTAGCATATTGAAACTGCATTTTTCAAAATGTCCTTCATTTTACACTTACATTAAAATTTGCAACAGTTCTAAATCAGTCATTAATCAGTCCAACTTTGATTTTGAACAGGTTAAGAGTAGAAAATTTCTTTCATGTTCAAATGATGAGCATCCTGGTATCTCACAGAAGCTATTGCTGCAGCTTCTATTACAACTTGATACACCAGCTTCTGTTAAATTCTGATTATTCTATTGCATCTTATCTAAAGATAAAATTGACTGACTAGCATCCTACTTTCTTCTAACCCTTAATGATCTTCATAAACCACTTGCTGCCATATCCAGTACACTAAACTGATTGTCTCCTGTGATGATATTAGATGAATTCTGAACGATCTTGATCACAAGAAAGCTGATGTCTTTTCTCTACTTGTTATTTGAACCTGTGCTTCTGATTTTTCATGTACTTTATTTTAACGGTGTTTTTTCCCTTCTCCTTGAAAATTTGCTCATATTAGGACAGTTCCTAAAAATGGTGACAAATTGCTCTCTTTGAGTTATTGATCTATTGTTCTTAACTCTACCTCTTTCCAAAGTAATGGAGAAATCCATAAACTGCCAATGTCAGTGTCAATCCACTAATATATTAGCATTAGCAGAAGCATACAATGCAAGAAAGCAATCTTATGCAGCATCAGCAAAAAAAAAAAAAAAAAAATACCCTCCCATTTCACTGATCTATTCACTCCAAATGCTTGTCCACCTCAGCCTTAAATTTATTTAAGCTATCAACTTCCACATCAAGAGACGAAAATCTTCCAGCAATCAATTACCTTCTGGCTAAAGGCAAATTTTCACATATCTGTTCTACAACTGTCTTTTCTCAGTTTGAATCTATGCCACCCCCCCCAGGTTCTTAATCTGAGCAAGAGGAAGAATTGAGCTTGCTCAACCTGTTGAAGGCCTTAGCACCTCAATCAGATCACCTTCATTTGAAGTCCACAGGTGTTACAATTCGCAGAACTTAAGCCTATATTGGTAAGAGCACCCTTTTGTTCCCCTCGGCAATCTTGTTGCCCTTCTTTCTACTCGTTCTAGCAACACGACATCTTTCCTAAAATGAGGCCCTCAGACCTGTACACAGTATTCAAGGTGTGACCTGACCGTTGCCTTGTACAACGGGATAATCATCTCCTTGCAAAATTCCTATATATCATTGACAAGACTCCATAACTTGCTCTGGCAGCCCATCTGCATTGCTCAGTGAACTTCATATCTGACTGCACAATTACCCCCAGGTCTTTTTTACTCTCCACTTCTCTGAGTGTAGTACCACCCAGTTAGTACGTTTCTCTTGGGTTACTGCTAACCATATGCAGTACTTTGCATTTGTCAATGTTAAACTTCAGATGCCACTTCTCAGCCCATCTGCTCAACTTATCTGGATCCAGTTGCATACTGTCATTAACAATCCTGCCAACCTTTGTTAATAAGGCTTAATCTACAAACATTAAGCCTGATATACCCTCATTGATATCGATGAGGCCCAGCACTGAACCTTGGGAACTCCACTAATAACATAAGTCCACGAAGAGCAATGTCCATTGATTACCACTCTCTGTCGTCTGCCACTCAACCATCCCTTTATCATTGTAGCAACTTGCCCTTAATGCCATACTGCTCCAATTTGTGTAGCAGTCTTCCATGTGCAACAGTATCAAAATCTTTATTGAAATCCAAGTATATGATATCAAAATTATTTTTTTCATCTAGTTCCTTTGTGACGACATCATAGTATCCAATCAAATTGGTCAGACAACACCTCCCTTTAACAAACCCATGCTGTCTTAACTACTACTGCAGGTCTTATCTATGCAATCCTGCAATGCTTCTTTAACCAGTGACTCCATTATTATTTTTCCCCCAGAACACAAGTTAAACTAACAGGTCTATAATTACTTGTCATGTTTTGAACCCTCTTTGTGAATTGGGGATGCATTTGACCTCCCCGAATTTAAGGAAGCTCTTATAATTATGGCTAAGGGTTTGCTTACTTCCTTTGCTGCCTCTTTTAATATAACTGGATAGATCCCATCCTCCTAAGGTATCTTTCTTATGTTTAACTTCAACAATTTCTCCTCCACTTTGCTCTAAGTTATTACAAAATCGCTTAGCTTTCTGTTAGTTTGATGAGTTTCTGGCATTTCCTCTCATTGAATGATTCCTCATGCGTGAATGTAGATGCAAAATATTCATTCAGTTTATCAGCTATCTGAGCATGATCATCAATAGTCAAACCCACTATATAAATTGGTCAAAACTGATTAATCCCTTTCCTTCTAGAATTTACATAAGTAAAGAACTCTTTGCTCTTTTTCTTTTCATCCTTTGCCAAAGATTACTCGTAATCTGCCTTTGCCTGCCTGACCTCCTTTGTGGCTTGATTACAGACTAGCTTATATCTGCCATAGGCTTCTGTGTCACCTGATAATTTATATACATCTCACGATATCCTGAAAAAGGCCTCTGAGGTTGGGCAAATTCATATTTTAACATTAAATCAGCTCACACACCAACCATAAGAATAAGTATTTACTGTAATTAAAATATTTACAAATTAAAATAAAATAAATATTTACAAAAACTAATATTATATTAAATTAAATTATATACATGTAAAAAAACATTAAAACTGTGTGATAAAATCCTTGAGATAAAATACACTAAAATAAACCGGATTAAAAGCGATAAAAATCTCTGGAGCTTTAGGAAGCATCGGCTTCCTTCCTCAACAGTAACAAAACTTCCTGCAGCACGTCCATATATAACAGGCTCACGGTACTTATACACGTGGTGCAGTCGGCGCATGGTCTGAACTGGAAGCGGAAATAGCTCGGGAACGTGTTAAGCAAAACCGTTCATTCATACTTAGGATGATAGTTTCAAACAGAGGATGCATACGCATACCTCTGTCCCTATTCATAATATTGTGGTCGGATGAACAGATTCGTAGGCTCTCGAGCCATTTACGGTACCAGAACCCATGCGCTCTCCACGATAACCGCATCCTCTGGGGAGATTTGATGCTGCTTCTCCCAAAAATGTTCGGCCACAGCAGACTTATTGTAATCAGCGGTTTTTATAGCATTTGCATGCTCCCCCAGACGATCCTTGAGCCGTCATTTTGTCTCGCCCACATAACATTCCCTACAATCCGGGCATTTTATCCTGTATACTACTCCACTACTCAGGTCCTTTGTTATTGGGTCTTTTACCTGAGACAACACTGTGTTCAACCTCTGCCCGGGAAGCCTCACACAGCGTGTTTTATAACCCCGCAAAACTCTAGCGAGATGCTCAGTAATGTCCGGATAGTAAGGAATGTATGCGGTAGCCACAGGAACAAACGGTTCCTGATGGTTAGACTCCATTCCTCTACTAAACCTGTCTATGATCCTCTGGGGGTATCCGCATTTTCTAAGGTCTGCTGTAACTCGTCTAATTTCACATTCTTTGTCCTCAGAGGTGGTGCAGTGTGACCCTGCTCTATTTAGTAGAGCTTTCACTACACTATTCTTATGCTGCCCAGCTTGTGCTGAATTATAATGGGTGTACTGGCCTCTGCACATAGGTTTTTTAAACACAGAAGTTTACATAGGTTTTTTAAACACAGAAGTTTTGAGCCTAGGGCCTATCCTAGAGACCAGTACATCCAAGAAAGGAAGGGTACCGCCTGTCTCCACCTCTGAGGTAAATTATATAACTTGGGAGAAGCTACTAAGCCAATGGAGTGCATCATCCTCTCTCCCCTTCTGGACCATGGTGACGTATCATCAACATACCTTTTCCATTTCTTTATGGGAAACTGACATCCACTAAAAACCCTGTCCTCTAACTCCTCCATGGCCAGATTGGCCATGATGGCGCTAATAGGAGATCCCATGGCTGTACTGTGAACCTGTTTGTACATAACACCTTGATGCACCATGGTGGTGCTGGCCAGACAAAGTTCCACACCAGAACAAATATTCTCTACATTTAAAAGCGATCTATTATCCAAAGAGACATCATTACTCAAAGATTTTCTAACACAATATATTCCATGTTTAATTGGAATGCATGTGAATAGTGACACCACATCAAAAGAAATCATGCTCTCGTTTTCATTTACAATCAAACCTTTCACAAAATCACAAATTCTTTACTGTCTTTTATGACATAGTTGGACTGGCCCACTATAGGCGAAATCAGTTTAGCCAAATACCCTGACAAAGCAGCCAAATACCCTGACAAATCATATGTGGGGGCTTCCTATAAATGATACAATAGGTCTGAGTGGGACTTCTGTCTTATGAGTTTTTGGAAGTCCATAAAACCTAGGGAGTTGACATCCAGTAGCATGTAAGAACCAAAAGGTCTCCCTGGAAATCTTCTCTGCCTTTAACCAGTCCTGTACCAGTTTATTAACGTGCCGCTCTAGGCCAACCAACGGGTTTCTCTGAGTAACTTTATACGTGTTATTGTTCTGTAAAAGGTCCATTGCTTTTTTGTGATAGTCTTCTTTGATTAGGACAACCGTCGATCTGCCCTTGTCCACAGGTAAAACCACAATTCCATCTTCTCTTCTCAGTTCATTCAAGCCTTTTCTTTGAATAAAGTTAAGATTCGGAGATGCTTTCTTTACCTGGCTCAAAATAACGGCAGATTTAACTCGGATCTCATTAGCTAGGGCCTCCGGTAGCTTGCTGATGGCCCATTCAATACCCATTGCTATCTCCGCAATGGGAGGTACAAGCGTAAATTTAGGACCTAAATTTAAAACTCCCTCTTGCTCTTCCGTAAGTTGCCTATTACTCAAATTGTAAACAAAATGAGTACTTCTATCGATACATTGTACTGTACCTTCTCCCAACAACTTATTAAACTTCATAATCTGCCTCTGTCTATAGGTGTCCGCTATCCTAATAACTTTATCCAAAACTAATCTTCTAATAAGAGCCAAATGTCCGGAAGATACACTACTACTAATAACATCCAGGTACATACCTATTTGCCTCCTAGTGTCTCTTAACTCCTCATGTAACTTACGGATCCAAATATTCATGATCTTCCTGTGATAACACAAAGTAACCCACTTTAATCGGTCATCCTGAAATGGTGTTTTGACTCTAAACTCATATGGTATAAGTCTATGCGTTTTGCATCGATGTGCAAACCTTAGGTGCTGCTTCTGTCTGGCCTCTTTTATGCAATACTTTTGATATTGTCGGACATGTTTCACTGAAAATTGGCCATAGCTGCTAACGATATCCTGAAAAAGGCCTCTGAGGTTGGGCAAATTCATATTTTAGCATTAAATCAGCTCACACACACACCAACCATAAGAATAAGTATTTACTGTAACTAAAATATTTACAAATTAAAATAAAATAAATATTTTATCTATTTCCGCTTCCAGTTCAGACCATGCGCCGACTGCACCATGTGTATAAGTACCGTGAGCCTGTTATATATGGACGTGCTGCAGGAAGTTTTGTTACTGCTGAGGAAGGAAGCCGATGCTTCCGAAAGCTCCAGGGATTTTTATCGTTTTTATCGCTTTTAATCCGGTTTATTTTAGTGTATTTTATCTCAAGGATTTTATCACAGTTTTAATGTTTTTTACATGTATATAATTTAATTTAATATAATATCAGTTTTTGTAAATATTTATTTTATTTTATTTTAATTTGTAAATATTTTAGTTACAGTAAATACTTATTCTTATGGTTGGTGTGTGAGCTGATTTAATGCTAAAATATATACATCTCATGCTTTTTTATTTTCTGCTACAAGCTTTATTAATTCATCTGACTTCCATTTATGCCTTGAACAGTATTGCTTAGTTGGTATGAAAAGCCTAGTAGCCTCCGAGATTAAGTCCCTGAAGGCTTCCTATTTAGAATTCACCGTTGGTAACATCAGTTGATCCCACTGTATAGAATTTTTAAAACTGTCTGAGACTACTGTAGTCATCCTTACGTGAGCAAAAGCCCTTCCCTTTAGCCTTCATATTAGTTACATCTTTAAGTAAATCCCACTTCAGTTCCTTTATGTGCAAATTCTTAATGCATGAATAATCACTGCTGATAATCAGATCAAGAGTATTGCTCCCTCTGGTTGCCCCTCGAACATGTTGCTGTAGAAAACAATCCTCCAGTAAATTCACAAAATCTTGCTAGTGTGCACGTGACCAACTCTCAATATCTGGAAAGTTAAAATCCCCCTTTATGAGATTTCTGATTTACTGGCCCTTTTGTTGGTCCCTTGATGCACGTTATAACCAAATTCGACTGTAGTTCTCTTCTTTTGGATGCAACTTTTTTGTTTACAATTGTTCCTCCATTTTTTGGGATCAGAAAGCAAAATTTCCATTTTGGTTCTGTTTCTTCAAAGTTCTCAGCTAATGAAGGCATTCCTCCAACTTCAATTCTTTACTCTCCCTTTTCTCTTATATATATTAATGATGTTCTTCCAGTGACTAGAAATCCTATCCATAGTTTTTCTAGTTATGCCACAACTGCATTCCACCTTTAAGTTTGAGAAACCTTACCTAGAAAAATGCAGGAAATTCTCTCATAATCACAAAAAGATCCTGATCTCCAGGTAATTCTCAGTGGAGCAAAGATAACTTAGCTAACTTAAATCTTTTTAAAACTTAGTCTGTTTTATTTATTTCTAAAAAGAATCTATTACCCTTGTGCACACCTTCAGTGATGTTCAGATTTCTAGGCAAGATCACATACCTCTATTGCAGGTTGCTCTGATCTCTCTCTCTCTCTCTCTCTCTCTCTCTCTCTCTCTCTCTCTCTCTCTCTCTCTCTCTCTCTCTCTCTAAGTACAAATAATAAACACAATTGTTGCATCATCTAAAAAAAAACCACCTCTCAGCATTACTTTTCTTCTATACAATAGATACACTGTACAAACCTGAAATCTGTTCTGCAATGGAATTTTGTTCATATGTCTGGCATGATGCTCTTAAAAATTCTCTGAGGCTTCTAGACTCTGCTCAAAAGAGGGCAGTCAGCTTAATTAATGACCTATCTCTTACAAAGTATCCACTCTCTGCCTCCTAGAAATTCAAAGTCTGTTGCCTTCGTTTCTGTTGATACTTAGCACTAGCATTCGTAGAGGCATATGATGCAAGAAGGGGTTTGAGAACAAGGGTAGCCTGTGTGGATGTAGCTTATTGCCGCTCCTGGAACAGAGAAGTTTTTTCTGATTTATTTTCTGTTTTATTAGCTTAAATTGGCATATTAACTTATTTTCCAGAGTAGCTTTATATTCCTAGTTACGATACTTAGTTTAAAGTTTAACTTAGATGGAGATTTTGTAGGTATTACTTAGTATCGGTAAGGGTATCAAATCCACGTGTTACAAGTTGCAGCTCTGTTGAACGAGAGGTTTTTTTTTTTAACCATATTTAGCCGATTTATTAACCAATTGTTATATCAAATTATTTTCTGTAAGTAGCTAGTCAGGATCCTTAGTTTTTTCTGAATTGAGACAGCGAGATTTGGAAGTTAATCGATACTTAAGTGTCCGTAGATTTACCGTTCGTAAATTGCCGCCATTGTTACGCAATACAAAATATCTCGAACTAGATAGCATAAGCTTAGTATAGTATAGTACATAATATAATATTGTCAGTTAATCAGTAAATCTATTAATCTTGTTGAACTTCATTGCCAATTAAATTGTACTTTTAACTATATACATATAACAACTTAAGAAAATAACAGAATGGTACCCAAGAGGAGCTAGAAGAAGAGATGGATAGATGAAATTCATGAGTTTTTGGGTAGTAAATGGATGGCCAGTGCTCAAAACAGAAGGAACTGGAAAGTTGCTGGAGAGGCCTTCATCCTGCAGTGGATTGAAAATGGCTGATGATGATGATGATATAGCGACTTAGATTACGTAACATAAATAATTAGCAAAAATAAATAATTAATACTTAACTTGATATGGCAGTTATATAAAGGGATTTCGTAGATAACACTCGATACTGAAATATAAATATAGCGTTATAACTGTGTTGGGATACAAGTTTAGGGTTTTAATTTTGTACTCAAATTGAAATTTTATTGAAATTAAATTGAAATCATGACTCAGACCAGAGCAAGAAAGTAAAAGGCTCAAGCTAATGGAAGTGCTGTGGCTCAGGGGAGAACTGAGGGGGGCAGTTGCCCTCTGAATCACAGCCTTTTAAAATGCACTATTTGCTTGATGTTTGTGGAGCAGTTAGGTACGGGACATGATACTGCCATGGGGATGTCTTTGTATGTGCAAGGAGTGTAAGGAAATCAGGCGACAACTCAGCGTTGTTATGGGCCTATATGAGAGCTTGAAGGATAGGGTAGATGTCCTCGAAGGATTAAAATTGAGGGCCCATCAAGCTCTCAGCTGCCCACACCAATGCCAGAGCTTGCACTTGGGCATCACGCAACACAGCGGCAACCCCCAAGGCAGAATGCGCTGGTCCCAAAGGAACTAGTAGTTGTTGGTGACTCTATTGTCAGTGAAACGGGAAACATGCTTTGTAAAAAGGATAGGTGGAACAGTACCAGGGTACGTCTGCCAGGGGCAAAGGTTGATGACGGTGTAGAGCGGATATCATCTTTTAAGGGTACAAAAGGTGATATAGTTGTACACGTTGGCACTAATGGTATTAAGAGTAGGAGACCGGTGGAATTACTTAACAAGTACAGGTCACTGTTGAAAAAAGCCGTGAATTAAGGTTGAATTTGAAAGTTCTGCAATTCTGCCCAGACACGATAGGAGGGAGTATATGATGAGAGCCCTATTGATCAATTCGGCCCTGGAAAGATTGTGCAAGGCTCAAGGGGTAGAATTTTTTGCAGCCTGGTCTGTACTTGTTAACAGGAGAGACTGATTCTACAGGGATGGGATACATTTAAATAGAAAGGGTGCAAGAATATTTGCTGATGCTATCGAGACAGTGTTAAGTGGGGCAGAAAACTGCTAGATTGGGGGGGATACAAGGACTAATAGATTAACAGTAGCCACTGGCAGAGGTGAAAGTGGACCTTTGGTTGACCTTAAAACTGTGGAATCTGGCAGCCGGAGGCATGTAGACGCCAGCGCACGGATTCGGTGACTTTCCCCAATCGAAACCAACTTGATGAGGTTGTTTACTTTGGACTTCCAATGCTCCAGAATCTTGACAGTAGGGATGAGCACATGTTGGTAGACAGAGGTTTCAGGCATCCTGCCTGAGGGATGTCTGAAAACCATGTCAGGGTGCGTGTCAATGACACTTCAACACCCAAAGCAATCTCAGTGATGAGTGGTCTGTGGGGAAGAACGCCAAACTTCATTCCCAGGGTGAATAAATCCAATTGTTCTGCAGGCAAGCGCATGTCATTTAAATTCACTACAAAGTGTGAGCAGTCTGTTGCAGCTGCTCTTTGTTGGTAACTGGAGTTATAGAACTCAATTTGTAGAGGCTTGAAGTGGTGAAACCTATGTTTAGTCTCTAGAGCAAAGTTTCTGGCATCGCACTCCCCCCATTCTTCTCCTTCAACCCTAACCCAAGCACGGTAGTAAGTACTATAGGTTCTAATACCTCTCGTGTTTAGGGTTCACATAAAAAAAAAAAAAAAAAAAAGTTGTCGGGTACAATAACGCTCAGATTCCCTGACGGCCTGGGAGCACGAGGTCTGGATCTGGATCTGCTGAGTTAGAGCACGAGAACCGTTTTATTGGAGGAAGCTCCTTGCAAGTCATGGTGAAGGCAGCTAATTCAAATGTTTAGGGTCCTGTAGCTGATGTTTTGGCAGGTGCTCTGCAAACGCTCATTTGGAAAGGGCGTCTTTAGCATTAGTAGAGGCATTTGATGCAAGAAAGCAAGCTTATGCAGCATCACCCAAAAAAAAAAAAAAATAATAAAGTAAAATAAATAAATAACAAATAACCACTTCCCCCCTCCGTTCGTTCGAAATACCTGTCCAGCTGAGCCTTAAACTTATTTAGGCTATCAACTTCCACGACAAGGGATGGAAGTCTGTTCCACCAACCAACCACCCGCTGGCTAAAGGCAAATTTCCGCACGTCTATCCTACATCTGTCTTTCCTCAATTTGAATTTATGCCCTCTCAGGTGATTATTCTGAGCAAGAGGAAGAGGAAGAATCCCATCAACATTGAGCATGCTCAAACCATTCAAGGCTTTATACACCTCTATCAGATCACCTCGCTGGTGCCTAGTCTCCAGACACTGTAATTCGCAAAACTTAAGCCTTTCTTCGTAAGAGCACCCCTTTGTTCCATTCACTAATCTTGTTGCCCTTCTCTGTACTCGTTCCACAGCTCTACATCCTTCTTGAAATGAGGCCTCCAGACCTGTATACAATACTCTAGGTGTGGCCTGACCATTGCCTTATACAAGGGAATAATCACTTCCTTATCCCTGCTGGAAAAATTCCTATATATCATTGACAATACACCATGAGCTACTCTTGCAGCCCATCTGCACAGTTCAGAGAACTTCATATCTGCCTGCACAACCACCCCCAGGTCCCTTTCATTCTCTACCACTGTCAGTGTAGTACTGCAGAGTTGATACGTTGCTCTGGGGTTGCTGTTTCCCATATGTAGTACTTTACATTTGTCAGTGTTAAACTTCATTTGCCACCTCTCAGCCCATCTGCTCAACCTTTCCAGATCCTGTTGCAGCAGCATAGTGTCAGTAGTGTCCTTGACAACCCTGCCAACCTTCGTATCGTCTGCAAACTTGGACATTAAGCTTGATATACCATCATCAATATCATTTATAAATACAGAAAACAATAAAGGACCCAATACTGAACCCTGAGGGACTCCACTAATAACATTAGTCCACAATGAGCAGCGTCCATTGATTACCACTCTCTGTCTTCTCCCCCTCAACCACCCCTTTATATGGCGCCTCCGTAGCCAGGTGGGAAGGAGCAGCAGTGCGTAGCACACGCTTCTTGATTAGACCGGGGTTCGAGCCCGTCACCACCAAATACGGAGGATGCGGAAAAGTCAAGGGAATGACCACCGCATATTACCGGAGCAATATGGCCTTAGTTGCTAATGCTCCTAAAAACCAAACAACAAACAAACAAACAACCACCCCTTTATCCATAGCAGCAATTTGCCTCCAATGCCACACTGCTCCAATTTGTGCAGCAGTCTTCCATGTGCAACAGTATCAAAAGCCTTTCTAAGATCCAAGTATATAATATCAAAGTTATTCCCTGCATCCAGTTCTTTTGTGACTGCATCATAGTATCCAATCAAATTGGTCAGGCAAGACTTCCCCTTAACAAACCCATGCTGTGTCCGAGATATAACTGATGTCTTGTCTTGTCTAGATGATCCTGCAGTGCTTCTTTAACCAGTTCCTCCATTAATTTTCCGGGAACAGAAGTTAAACTCGCAGGTCTATAATTACTTGTGTCAGCCTTTGATCCTTCCTTGTGAATTGGGGTCAAATTTGTACATCTCCAGTCCATGGGTACCTCCCCTGAGTCCAAGGAAGCTCTCATAATTATGGCTAAGGGTTTGCTTACTTCCTTTGCTGCCTCCTTTAATATAACTGGATAGATCTCATCCACCCCAGGTGCCTTTCTTGTGTTTATCTTCAACAATTTCTCCTCCACTTTACTCTCAGTTATTACAAGATTCTCTAGCTTACTGCTAGAGTTGAATACACCTCTGGCATTCCCCTTGCTGAATAACTCCTCATGTGTGAATGTCGATGCAAAATATTCGTTTAGTTTGTTAGCTACCTGAGCAGGGTCATCAACAGTTGACCCATCGATATCAAGTGGTGGACCAATCTGATTCATCCCCTTCCTTGTAGAGTTTACATATGTAAAGAACTCTTTGCTGTTTTTCTTCGCATTCCTTGCCAAGGATCTCTCGTAATCTGCCTTCGCCTGACTAACCTCCTTTGTAACTTGGTTACAGATAAACTTGTATCTATCATAGGCTTCTGTGTCTCGTGTTAATTTGTATGTATCCCATGCATTTTTCTTCTCTGCCATATGCCTCATTAGTTCATCTGACATCCATTTAGGCCTGAACCTTGAACAAAATTTCTTAGTTGGTATGTTAGGCTTTCAAGATAAAGAACTTATCTTGGAAGCCTAGTAGCTGCCAAGATAAGTTCTTTGAATGCTTCCCATTTTGAATTTGCTGTTGGTAACATCATCAGTTGATCCCACTGTATAGAATTTAAATACTGTCTCAGTCCATCGTAGTCGCCTTTACGAAAGCAATACCCCTTTCCTTTACCCCTAATGGTAGTTACTTTTTTGAGTAACTCCCACTTCAGAACACTGCGATCACTGCCACCTAGTGGTTCATTTATCTGGAGATTCTTAATTCGTAAAGAATCACTACTGATAATCAAATCAAGAGTATTACTCCCGCTAGTTGCCTCCCGAACATGCTGATGTAGAAAACAATCATCCAATAAATCCACAAAAGCCTTGCTAGTGTGTGAGTGACCAGACCACAAATTCCAGTCAATATCTGGGAAATTAAAATCCCCCATTATAAGACTCTCTGATTTACTGGCCCACTCTATTTCTCTGTACAGTTTCTTATTATAATCATCAGAGTCATTAGGCCTATAGCACACTCCTACTCTCAATTTTGATCTCCCAATGCTTATGTCACACCAAACTGACTCGACACTGCACTGTCCAGCGATGTCGACTGGCTTCACTTCCTTGGATTTTATGTGTTTCTTAACTAATAGCATAACCCCTCCTCCCTTCCTATCCTGTCTATCCTTTCTGTAGACATTGTACTCCCCAAATTCCAGTTCTGCATTCCTTATATCTGTGTGACACCACGTCTCTGAAATCCCAACAATATCTGCCTTTGATGTTTTGAGCAATACCTCAAATTCATCAAATTTATTTACTAAACTCCTAGCATTGGTGTACACGCAAGTATACATGCACCTGCTCTTCCTCTTAGCCACCCTAACACAACCCATGTGTTCACTTGTACCCCCATGATTCCCAGCAGTCTCTGAAATATCCTGCATCTTATTTTCCAGGCTGCTGCTCATTCCAATAGAAGCAGTGCAAGAATCACTTTCTCCTCTGCCAGTGGCTACTGTTAATCTATTAGTCCTTGTATCCCCCCAATCTAGCAGTTTTCCGACCCACCTAACACTGCCTCGATAGTATCAGCAAACATTCTTGCACCCTTTCTATTTAAGTGTATCCCATCCCTGTAGAAGCAGTCTCTCCTATTAACAAGTACAGACCAGGCTGAAAAAAATTCTACCCCTTGAGCCCTGCACAATCTTTCCAGGGCCGAATTGATCGACAGGGCTCTGATCATATACTTCCTCCTATCGTGTCTGGGCAGAATTGCACACACTTTCAAATTCAACCCTAATTCACGGCTTTTTTTCATCAGTGACATGTACTTGTTAAGTAATTCCGCCGGTCTCCTACTCTTAATATCTTTAGTGCCAACATGTACAACTATATCACCTTTTGTGCCCTTAAAAGATGATATCCGCTCTACAACGTCATCAACCTTTGCCCCTGGCAGACATACCCTGGTCCTATTCCACCTATCCTTTTTACAAAGCATGTTTTCCGTTTCCCTGACAATAGAGTTACCAACAACTACTAGTTCCTTTGGGACCAGCGCATTCTGCCTTGGGAGTTGCCGCTGTGTTACGCGATGACCAAGTGCAAGCTCTGGCATTGGTGGTGGCAACTGAGAGCTTGATGGGCCCCTCACTTGTAATCCTTCGAGGTCATCCACCCTGTCCTTCAAGCTCTCATATAGGCCCATAAAAACGCTGAGTTGGCGCCTGATTTCCTTACACTCCTTGCATCGCGCACATACAAAGACATCCCTCATGGCAGTATCATGTCCCATACCTGACTGCTCCGCAAACATCAAGCAAATGATGCATCTTAAAAGGCTGTGATTCAGAGGGCAACTGCCCCCCTCAGTTCTCCCCTGAGCCACAGCATTCCCATTAGCTTGAGCCTTTTGCTTTGCTGCTCTGGTTTGAGTCATGATTTCGATTTACTTTCAATAAAATTTCAATTTCAGTACAAAATTAAATCCTAACAGTTATAACGCTATATTTATGTTTCAGTAACGAGTGTTATCTGCGAAATATTTGTTTCAGTAACGAGTGTTATCTGCGAAATATTTGTTTCAGTAACGAGTGTTATGTACGAAATATTTGTTTCAGAAACTAGTGTTATCTACGAAATCTACGAGTGTTATCTACGAAATCCCTTTATATAACTTCCGTATCAAGTTATGTATTAATTATTTATTTTTACTAATTATTTATGTTACGTAACCTAAGTGGTTATATGTATAGTTAGAAGTACAATTTAATTGCCAATGAAGTTCGACAAGATTAAGAGATTTTACTGATTAATTTTCCCGTAACAATGGCAGCTATTTACGAACGGTAAACACGTGGATTTGATACCCTTTCCGATACTAAGTAATACCTACAAAATCTCTATCTAAGTTACTTTAAACTTAAGTACCGTAAATAGGAATATAAAGCTACTCTAGAAAATAAGTTAATATGTCAATTTAAACTAATAAAGCAGAAAATAAATCAGAAAAAACTTCTCTGTTCCAAGAGCGGCAGAAAGGCACGTCCGCACCGGCAACTCTCGTCCTCAGACTGTCTTATAGAGGAAGCCCTTCAGGATCACCTGGTGAGATTTACATCTGTGGGTAAATCGGAGATGCTGCCCACCTCTGGCTATAAAGATGAAATCCTTCTGTAGTTTCACAACTACACTGTGTGTTGGCCAAATCACTTCAGGTGTAAACAAAAAGGCCCATGTGCTCTGGATTCATATTCAATAAAGTATTGTGCCACAGAGCAAAATGGAGAGAAGGGTAAAAAAAACAGGAAAGTAATACATAGCTTTCGGATGGGGGTGTCCCATCTAAATGCTCTAACTCAGGAGTTCGAACGCTGGCCAGTTCACCGACTACCTATCAGCACATGCACGCATGCAGCCGTCTTCTTGGCATGGTGCGAGCCCTACTGCGTCTTCTTGGCATGGTGCGCCTGGACCCACTCTAGTTCTGTGGAAGAGAGGTGCACTGAGATTACTAGGGTTAAGGCAGATCTGACAAGGAGCGGATACCCCACCAGTGCCCTAGATAGGTATGACCTACAGGACCATGTGCAGTAATGACTCCGCCTCGACCGCCTTTATCCTGTTCTACCGGAACCTATTGCAACAAATTTCTAGAGTCTTAAAGGGATCGTGTGCTTACAACTCCCAGGCAGGAAGTTGTGATCCCTCATCTCGAGGGTTAAGACATCAGTTCCTCACCTGCTACAGAGTGGATTAGTGTAGCGAATTTCCTGCCGTGACTGCACTGGCTGCTACGTTGGGCAAACCGGCAGGAGACTCAGTAGTTGTGTCTCTGAACACGAGAAAGCTATCTGTTTAGCGGATGTGGAGCACTTCTGGTCAACCCAGCACAACATTGATCCATGGCGCAACATCATGATTATTGATTGGTCCCACCATTACCATTGCCACGTCTGGTTGGAATCGCTGCACATCTCTTGCTGTAGCGGTTCCTTTAACGGGAACAGGGGATGTCACGTGCATTGCATTACTGAGATGACCATCCTCTTGGCTGACAAATGTTGCCTGCAGTTCACCATACATGACTGCCATGGCACTCACATGAAGTTCTGTATTTTGCAAATGGTGTTCTGTATATTTCCATTAATGGTCACAGCTGATGAAGGATGGTACTGTCCGAAAACTATGTATTTAGCATTAGTAGAGGCATTTGATGGAAGAAAGCAAGCTTATGCAGCATCAGCCAAAAAAAAAAAAAAAAATAAAAAAATAATAATAATAAATAAATAAATAAAAAAGAACTACTTCCACTTCATCCCTCTGTTCGTTCGAAATACCTGTTCAGCTGAGCCTTAAACTTATTTAGGCTATCAACTTCCACGACAAGGGATGGAAGTCTGTTCCACCAACCAACTACCCGCTGGCTAAAGGCAAATTCCCGCACGTCTATCCTACATCGGTCTTTCCTCAATTTGAATTTATGCCCTCAGGTGATTATTCTGAGCAAGAGGAAGACTCCCATCAGCATTGAGCATGCTCAAACCATTCAAGGCTTTATACACCTCTATCAGATCACCTCGCTGGTGCCTAGTCTTCAGACACTGTAATTTGCAAAACTTAAGCCTTTCTTCGTAAGAGCACCCCTTTGTTCCATTCACTAATCTTGTTGCCCTTCTCTGTACTCGTTCCAGCAGCTCTACATCCTTCTTGAAATGAGGCCTCCAGGCCTGTATTATACAGTACTCTAGGTGTGGCCTGACCATTGCCTTATACAAGGGAATAATCACCTCCTTATCCCTGCTAGAAAAATTCCTATGTATCATTGACAATACACCATGAGCTACTCTTGCAGCCCGTCTGCACAGTTCAGAGAACTTCATATCTGCCTGCACAACCACCCACAGGTCCCTTTCATTCTCTACCACTGTCAGTGTAGTACCGCAGTACCGCAGAGTTGATATGTTGCTCTGGGGTTGCTGTTTCCCATATGTAGTACTTTACATTTGTCAATATTAAACTTCATTTGCCACCTCTCAGCCCATCTGCTCAACCTTTCCAGATCCTGTTGCAGCAGCATAGTGTCAGTAGTGTCCTTGACAACCCTGCCAACCTTCGTATTGTCTGCAAACTTGGACATTAAGCTTGATATACCATAATCAATATCATTTATAAATACAAAAAACAATAATGGACCCAATACTGAACCCTGAGGGACTCCACTAATAACATTAGTCCACGATGAGCAGTGTCCATTGATTACCACTCTCTGTCTTCTTCTCCCCCTCAACCACCTCTTTATCCACAGCAGCAATTTGCCTCCAATGCCACACTGCTCCAATTTGTGCAGCAGTCTTCCATGTGCAACAGTATCAAAAGCCTTTCTAAGATCCAAGTATATAATATCAAAGTTATTCCCTGCATCCAGTTCTTTTGTGACTGCATCATAGTATCCAATCAAATTGGTCAGGCAAGACTTCCCCTTAACAAACCCATGCTGTGTCCGAGATATAACTGATGTCTTGTCTTGTCTAGGTGATCCTGCTGTGCTTCTTTAACCAGTGCCTCCATTAATTTTCCGGGAACAGAAGTTAAACTCGCAGGTCTATAATTACTTGTGTCAGCCTTTGATCCTCCTTTGTGAATTGGGGTCACATTTGCACATCCCAGTCCATGGGTACCTCCCCTAAGTCCAAGGAAGCTCTCATAATTATGGCTAAGGGTTTGCTTACTTCCTTTGCTGCCTCCTTTAATATAACTGGATAGATCCCATCCACCCCAGGTGCCTTTCTTGTGTTTATCTTCAACAATTTCTCCTCCACTTTACTCTCAGTTATTACAAGATTCTCTAGCTTACTGCCAGAGTTGAATACACCTCTGGCATTCCCCCTGCTGAATAACTCCTCATGTGTGAATGTCGATGCAAAATATTCATTTAGTTTGTTAGCTACCTGAGCAGGATCATCCACAGTTGACTCATCGATATCAGTTGGACCAATCTGATTCATCCCCTTCCTTCTATAGTTTACATAAGTAAAGAACTCTTTGCTGTGTTTCTTTGCATCCCTTGCCAAAGATTTCTCGTAATCTGCCTTCGTCTGCCTAACCTCCTTTGTAACTTGGTTACAGATCAACTTGTATCTATCATAGGCTTCTGTGTCACATGTTAATTTGTATGTATCCCATGAGCCATATGTCTCATTAGTTCATCTGACATCCATTTAGGCCTAAACCTTGAACAATATTTCTGAATTGGTATGTAAAGCCTAGTAGCTTCCAAGATAAGTTCTTTGAATGCTTCCCATTTTGAATTTGCTGTTGGTAACATCATCATTTGGTCCCACTGTATAGAATTTATATACTGTTTCAGTCCATCGTAGTCGCCTTTACGAAAGCAATAACCCTTCCATTTACCCCTAATGGAAGTTACCTCTTTGAGTAAATCCCACTTCAGCACACTGTGATTACTGCCACCTAGTGGTTCATTTATCTGCAGATTCTTAATGCATGAAGGATCACTACTGATAATCAAATCAAGAGTATTACTCCCTCTAGTTGCCTCCCGAACATGCTGATGTAGAAAACAATCATCCAATAAATCCAGAAAAGCCTTGCTAGTGTGTGAGTGACCAGCCCCCAAATTCCAGTCAATATCTGGGAAATTAAAATCCCCCATTATAAGACTCTCTGATTTACTGGCCCACTCTGTTTCCCTGTACAGTTTCTTATTGTACTCATCAGAGTCATTAGGCCTATAGCACACTCCTACTCTCAATTTTGATCTCCCAGTGCTTATGTCACACCGAACTGACTCGACACTGCACTGTCCAGCGATGTCCACTGGCTTCACTTCTTTGGATTTT
This sequence comes from Mastigoproctus giganteus, assembly GCF_048544385.1. Lineage (NCBI taxonomy): Eukaryota > Metazoa > Arthropoda > Arachnida > Uropygi > Thelyphonidae > Mastigoproctus > Mastigoproctus giganteus. The sequence goes on from NC_143575.1 coordinate 135,007,061, forward strand.
ATGTATTTCTTAACTAATAGCATAACCCCTCCTCCATTCCTATCCTGTCTATCCTTTCTGTAGACATTGTACTCCCCAAATTCTAGTTCTGTATTTCTTATATCAGTGTGACACCACGTCTCTGAAATACCAACAATATCGGCCTTTGATGTTTTGAGCAATACCTCAAATTCATCAAATTTATTTACTAAACTCCTAGCATTGGTGTACACGCAAGTATACATGCACCTGTTCTTTTTCTTAGCTACCCTAACACAACCCATGTGTTTACTTGTACCCCAATGATTCCCAGCAGTCTCTGAAATATCCTACCTCTTGTTTTCCCGTCTTCTGCTCATTCCAATAGAAGCAGTGCAAGAATCACTTTCACCTCTGCCAGTGGCTACTGTTAATCTATTAGTCCTTGTATCCCCCCAATCTAGCAGTTTTCCGACCCACCTAACACTGCCTCGATAGCATCAGCAAACATTCTTGCACCCTTTCTATTTAAGTGTATCCCATCCCTGTAGCAGCAGTCCCTCCTGTTAACAAGTACAGACCAGGCTGAAAAAAATTCTACCCCTTGAGCCTTGCACAATCTTTCCAGGGCCGAATTGATCGACAAGGCTCTCATCATATACTCCCTCCTATCGTGTCTGGGCAGAATTGCAGACACTTTCAAATTCAACTCTAATTCACGGCTTTTTTTCAACAGTGACCTGTACTTGTTAAGTAATTCCGTTGGTATTACTTTCCTGTATTTTTGTTCATTGTAAGCATTAAACATATTTTTACCTTGAACCTGTTATTTTCTTTTCTTTCTGTTTTGCTTTGTGGCCCAGTACTTTATTGAATATGAGTCCAGAGCACATAGGCCTTTTTCTTATATGGGTAGCAATAACCCCAGAGAAATGTACCAGCTGGGTTGTGTTACACTCAGGGTAGTGGAGAATGAAAGAGACCTCGGGGTAATTGTGCAGTCAGATATGCAGTTTTGTGAGTAGTGCAAAAAGGCTTCAAGAGTAGCTTATGGTGTCTTGTCAGTGATATATAAAAATTTTGCTAGCAGGGATAAGGAGGTGATTGTCTCTTGTATAAGGCAACGGTCAGCCCCACCTTGAGTACTGTGTACAGGTCTGGAAGCCTCATTTTAGGAAGCATGTAGAGTTGCTAGAACGAGTATAGAGAAGGGCACAAGACTGGTGAGAGGTACAAAGGGGTGCTCTTATGAAGAAAGGCTTAAGTTCTGCAAATTGAGCTTCTGGAGACTAGGCACCTGTGAGGTGATCTGCTTGAGGTGTATAAGGCTTTGAATTTATTTAGCAGGCTCAATGCTGACTGGGTGCCAAGTGATTTCTGTGTGCTTTAAGTGCGATTTTCTAAAAACGATCTATAGTACTTTTACGTTCCTCTTGTTAAGCAATATATTTATTTAATAACAGCTCTTGATACAAAAGTACTTGTACAGGGCAAGAAAGGAAAGCCACATTTCTTTTTCTTATTGTTCTATTACTAACCCCTACTACTTTCCGCTTGGTCACACCAGGCACTGTTTCTGTCTTCCCGTGGCAGGGCCGGTAACCTGGGTGGTAAAAACAACCCCCAGGGCCGAAATGAGCCATCTTCGATATAAGTAACTATCCACCTTTAGAGCCTTCGAGCTCAAGATCAGAAATTCCTGACATCGACCATGACTCCAATTGTCCCAAGCAATTACGGACGGAAAATCAGAATAAAGACTTGCCAGAATTTCTTATAATGCCCTTATTATCCATGCAACCTGTTGGGAAACTATTGCCTTTTCTTATATAGAAATGTTTAGAATCAGTTTGTAGATTTAAAATGGTTAAAAGTCTCCAATCTGGAGACCTTCTAATTGAAACTTCTAAGAAAACTCATTCAGAAAAGCTGTTAAAATTGACATAATTTAACATTATTCCGGTGTCAGTTATGCCCCAAAACACTCTGAACACCTCTAGAGGCATTATCAGTGAATGGGACTTGCTATTTGTGTCGGAAGAAGAGATAATGCAAGAACTCTGGGAACAAAAAGTGACTCATGCATAGAGAATAATGACCAAAAAAAGATAGATGGCAACCTATTACCAACCACCTCCATCATTTTGACATTTAGTACTCAGACTCTTCTATCTTCTGTTAAAGCAGGTTATTTAAACTGCAAGATTCGGCCCTACATCCCAAATCCCATTTGCTTCTTTAAGTGCCAGAAGTGTGGCCATTTTCAGATGGCATGCCGAGGTGATGCTGTGTGTACTATTTGTGGCTCTAAGGAACATTCCCAAGGAGACTGGACAGCTTCCACTCCTATTTGCACTGACTGTAAAGAAAGCCATCCTGAGTTTTCTAAAGCATTGTGACCTTTGGAAAACAGGCAAACAAATCCAGAAATATAAAGTGGAGCATAAAGTCACATACCCCGAAGCAAGGAAGCAAATACTGTTAACCATGCCTAGCTGATCACATGCATCGGTCACTAATAACAGCTGGTCAACTGCAATTTCAAACAGATGTCTCCATAGAACTAAACATTTCTTTTGCCACCTGGGCCACAACTATACTAATGTGCAATAAAAAAAATCTATAGTTAATGAAATCAGCAACGAAGACACAGTATTATAATTACATGCCAATGATACCATGGACACAGGACACCCAACCTTTCCCAGAAATGAAAAATCAAAACTAAACAGACAGAAACCTGAGGAAAAAACAGTCAGATCAATCTTCCTCAAATAAATCCAATCAATAAACAAATTCATACAATGGAACTGCAGAGGATTACGCAGTAATATAGATGACCTGAATAATTTACTCATACAAACTAATGCAGTAGGAGTATGCTTACAGGAAACATTTTTATCACCAAAAGTTTCACTGAAATTCAAAAACTATACTATGTTTAGACGAGACAGGGATTCTGGCTCTTCTCCTCGTGAAGGGGTAGGTATTCTTGTCAAAACTACCATACCATCAAGACATCTCCAACTAGAAACCTCTCTAGAAGTTGTAGCAGTTCGGATGGCAATGGCAATATCATTAACCCTGTCGTCTGTTTATGTTCCACTGAATTATCCTTGTTCCCAGACTGAACTTGATGACCTTTTATCACAACTGCCACCTCCTGTCTGTTTACTCAATGGTCACCATCCATTGTGGGGATCTTCCACTATGAATAGGACAAGATAATTAATCGAGACATTCCTAGATAACCATAATCTGACTGTATTAAACACTGACTCTCCAACACATGTTCAACTACCTAGGTACAACATCAGCCATAGACTTATCCATCTGTTCAGCAGCTCTTTTTCCAAGCATGGAATGGTGTTGAATGATCCATTCCACAGTGACCATTTTCCCATCATCAGCTCAATTCAATCACTGGTCATATCATGCCATAAAGCCCATACATCTTGGAATTTCCACAAAGCAGACTGGAAAAACTACTCTAGTTGTGTCCTACTCAGCAAACAGTATGTACAGCAACAACATATTGATGACGTAACCGAACACATTACCAGCCATATTTTTTTTCTTTTATGAAAACCCCAAACACGAGAGGTATTAGAACCTATAGTACTTAGTACCGTGCTTGTGTTGGAGGTTGAGAAGACAAAAGAAGATATTTGTTGACATTAGACTTGAACTTCTGTAGACTATATTTTTCAGGAAATACATGTGAAGGGCGGTTGTTCCAGAAAACGGCAGTTGAATGAATAAACGAGGAAGATGAAAAGTTGGTTCTGTGTGCTTGAAGTTGTACAGTAAATGGATGTTGGCTGGTGCCAGCACGTGTTCGGACTGTTTTGAAAGAGCGAGCTTGAATTATAGAAGCCAATTCAGAAGAACAGTGCCCATGGAAGTATCTGTAGAAAAGGTATGCTGCAGGAACAGTACGTCTATGAGACAGAAAGTGGAGAGACTGTTAGAGAGGAGTCATTAATTAACATAACTGCCCTCTTCTGAATGGAATTTAGAAGCCTGAGAGAGGTTTTGGGGGCACCACCCCAGTTGTGGGAACAATATTCCATGGTAGCGTGGATTTGCAATTTATACAGAGTGAACAGCTGTTTGGAAGAAAAGTAACGCCGAGAGCGAAAGAGAAAACCAAGTTTTTTAGATGCAGAGGAAGCAATATTTGTAATGTGCTTGTACTAAGAGAGATTAGAAGTCAGGGTAATCCCCAAAAGAGAGAGATCATTTTGCATAGAAATCGGAGTGTCACCAAAGAAAAACACAGGAACAGAAGAATCCTTTTTGTGAGATATAAGACAAGACTCAGTTTTAGAAGGATTGAAATCAACTGTCTTTGCCCTACTGGAGAATTACCTGAAGATTGGCATTTAAGGAATTGGTAGTGGATTTTTGAGAAGTTGAAGCTGATTGAACAGGGCAAGGTTCCTCAAAATGGAAAGTGGAATGCAATGTGCTATCATAGGCAAAACTATGGATAGGATTTCCAGTCAATGGAAGAAGGTCATTAATATACAAGAGGAAAAGAACTGAATCTTGGGGGACACCAGCATTATTGGAGAAGTTAGAAGACAGAGAGCCATCTACCATCACTCTCATTGAGCGATCAGAGAGAAAACTGGATAACCAATTACAAAAAACAGTTGGCAAACCATAAGATGGAAGCTTGTTTAGAACACCTTTAGGCCAAACATGATTGAAAGCCTTTGAGATGTCAAGAGCAACTACTTGTATTTCACCAAACTTTTCCATTGAATTTGTCCATATATGGGTAACACAAGCCAGAATATCACCAGTGGATCGACACTGACAGAATCCATATTGGCGATCGTTGATCAGATGGAAGGTTTATAGGTAGTTTAAGAGTTGGCGGTTAGTTTATTTCTCCATTACTTTAGAAAGAGTAGAAGTAATTGCCATGGGACGATAATTGGATGGGAGGGACTTGTAACCCTTTTTAGGAACTGGCTGGATATGAGCAAATTTCCAAGCAGAAGGAAAAACACCTTTTGGAATAAGAAAGTGAAAAAAGGTGGCAAAGAACAGGAATAAGTTCAGGAGCACAGGTTTTGAGAACAAGTGGAGAAATACCATGAGGACCTGGAGCTTTCTTAGAATTGAGATTCGTCAAAATCCTTCTGACATCCTTTTGACAGAAGATCATAGGAGGCATCGAATGGAGCATGTTGGGAATTATGGGAGGTGTTTTACCAAGATAATTAATACATGGGATGGAAGAAAAATGGGATGCTAGCAGGTCCGCTTTATCCTTGGCTGAAGTGACAACAGAACCATCTGGTTTTGACAGAGGTGAAAGCAGAGATAGGCAAAAGTTGTGGCCAGTAGCTTTGGTAAGAGACCAGATTGCTCAGCTACCATTAGGGCAAGAAGCAAGTTTTCTACTCTTAGCCTGTTCAAAATCTAGTTTGGACTGATTAATAAATGCTTTACAATTGTTGAAAGCTTTGGTGTAGGCAGAAAATGAAACTGAAGAATAGGAAACAAGCCAATTACTATATGCAACATTCGTCTCTTGAACAGCCTTAGCACATTTATTGGAAAACCAAGGTTTAGATAAAGGATGAGATTTTAAAGTGGAGTGTAGAGTAAAGAATTCCATTCCTACAACAATAATTTCACTGACACGATCTGAGCAAACGTTGACATCAGAAGTTTTGAAACAGTAATCCAACCAAAGAAAAGAAATCTCTCAGGTCATCCCATTTTGCATTCTTGTAATGCCAAACAATACGAAATTGGGAATAGCCGTGAGATAAAGGCTCCATTGGAGAAGAGACAATCACCAAGTTGTGATCTGAAGTGCCTAAACGACCTCTCACATCGACCGTGTACTTATAAGGGTTGTTTGTGAGAAAAAGATCAAGCGTGTTGGCTGTATGATTTGGATTGTCCGGTATTCTTGTAGGCAAATGAACAATCTGTGCAAGGTCATTAGAAATTGCAAAAGACTAGAAAACTAGACTAGAAAATGGAAGCTAGCTGGAGTTGTGAACATTAAAATCATCAAGGAAAATTAGCTCACTGTTAAAAGTTGGACTGGAGAAAGTCCAGTTGCAAAGAGAGAAAGTCAGAGATCTCCAAGTGATTAGTGGAGTTGGGATAACGGTAGAGACAACAGATGAATTTGACACAACGAGGTAGAGAGATTTTAAGCCAGAGAAGATCGAAAAGAGGAGATTCGATTCCAAATTACCAAGTCTCTAACAGTGAATATCGGAACAGACATATGCAGAAGGTACCACCTTTGAGGTGAAAGGAATCGTACAGTGAATAATTTGGGCAACTGAGATGAGCAGTAGTTGAATCAACTGATAACTGAGATTCTGTCAGGAAAAGTACTTGGGGTTCGGCAGACTGCAAGTGGAAACGGAGATTAGAATTGAGACCACGTATATTTGTGAACTGAACTAGGAAGCGTTTCGGAGGTTTAGATATTTTTGCAGATAAGCTTACTCTATTAGTTTGACAATTCATGGTGTATTCAATAGTAAGGAAAAGTGGGGAGGGGGACATGCTGTATGAAGTAATGAAATTTTTGACCATGGCATACACATGGTAAGAATATACCCAGATACTTGACATAACGTGCCCTCGACAATGCCCCCCCCCCCCCCCCGCATACACACTACTTGGATTCCCTCCAGTCACTATCTGGCAGAGTAGAGGTTATACACTAGCTGATCCGGAAGCTTCCTAGAGAGTTACCAATAGGTTCGGTCCGGTGTACTAACTAGCGGCTGGCCTGCGAACACCGTTTTAGAGCTGTACCCTCGAAATGTAAGGAAGATTGGATCTTGTCATGATGTTCATCATAACCTCAAAAGTCATATATTATTGGCAGCTGAAATTTCCTTTCCAAAATCCAACCAACGCAAATGGGAAACCAAAGCCAGTGGTGTAATGAAGATTTATAAACAGCTAAATGAGAAAGAAACCATGCTTGGAACCAGTTTTGCTAATTTCAAACTACTGCCAACCTAATTGTTTTCAAAAAATTCAGAGCCAAAGCAAAAAAAAAAAGCAAAACATGACTCCTGGATTAATTTTGCCTCAACTATTAACAAAAATATTGATACTTGGCTAATCTGGAAAAAAATACAAGCTCTTAATGGCAAATTTCTACAGTTTCAGTCTCCAATAATAGAATGGGCAGGACTTATCCTCTCCTACTGATATTACAAATGCTTTAGCTGAATCTTTCCATAATATTTCTCCCTCCTCCTCTTATGTGTCCTCCTTTCAACGTTTCAATTTGTTTAATCAACGGATTAAAACTAATGAAGAATGTATTAAATTGAATTTTTCAACTAGTCACTCACTTCTATATAACCAACCATTTACTCTAGATGAGCTGAAAGAATCCCTGAACAAATCTCCATCTAGTGCAGCTGGACCAGATGGCATTCACTGCAGTATGCTCAAGCATCTATGTGAACCCGACCTATACATACTATTGCTCTTTTACAACCGGATATTTTCAGAAAATACATATCCTCTGTCGTGTCATTCCTATATTCGTGCTATACTCAAACCCGACAAAGATCCTCAAATTCAGAATTATAGACCGATATCGTTGACAAGCTGTTTGGGCAAAATATTTTAAAGGATGGTGTATGGCTCACTGGTGATGGTGATGGCTCACTGGATTCTAGACTCCCAAAAAATCTATTCTCTGATCATCAGTAAGGCTTCCGTAAAAACAGGTCCACCCTAGATTTACTTGTAAAAATTGAATCCAACATTCATTACGCATTTGTCAAGAGGCAACATCTAGTGATGGTCAACCTGGATATCCATAAAGCATTTGATATGATATGGCACTATGGTATCATTAAAGTTATGCATCAGTTAGGACTGAGAGATTACCTCCCTTTAATAATTCAGAACTTTTTAAAATTACGCACATTTTAAGTCCGATATCAAAACATACTGTCAGCATCTCACATTCAAGAAGACGGTGGTGCCTCTGTAGCCAGGTGGGCAAGAGCAGCAGTGCATAGTACGTGCTTCTTGATTAGACCAGGGTTCAAGCCCATGACCACCAAATACAGAGGATGCGGAAAGGTCAGGGAATGACCACCGCATATCCCCGGAGCAATATGGCCTTAGTTGCTAATGCTCCTAAAAAAAAAACAAATAACAGAATAATCAAAAAGACAGTGTCCCGCAGGGTTCGGTATTGAGTCCAACCCTATTTGCTATCAGGGTCACCATATATTGGAAGATCTTCCAAAAACATTTAAAGTATACCTGTATGCTGATGACCTCACCATATCCTGCCAATTGCAAAGTATGAATACCATCGAAAGACATCTGCAAATGGCTCTAACTAGAATCTAATCCTGAACCTTACACAATGGATACCATACCATCTCGCTGAACAGAAATCTATTACCACTCATTTCTGCAAACTTTGGTCACTTCATCCTGATTGATCCAGAGCTAACGATAAATAATGTGCCAGTTCCTCTTGCTCACACTGTCTGTTTCCTTGGCTTGATATTAGATAGGAAACTGAACTTTCAAGCACATGTGGCCTACCTTCGAACCATCTGCTTGAAGAAATTGAACATCCTCCGGTGTGTGTCATCCATGTCATGGGGCGCTGATCGATATACCCTCATCCATCTTTTTAGAGTTCTCATCAGGTCTCGCTTGGACTATGGTTCTCCATTGTATGACTCTGCTAGAAAAAAGTACTTTAGAGTGATTAAACACCATCAGCACAATGCTCTGAGAGTCGCTCTGGGGTCTTTCAGAACCTCCCCAGTTCAGAGCCTTTACATCAAAGCTCATGAACCTCCTTACATCTTTGCAGAAAAACACTACTTCTGATGTATGCCGCAAAAATTTAGTCTTTCCTCCCATCCTAGTTGGAGATGTCTGTACAATACCGAATGGGAGACATTTCACAACAGTAAACTGAATGAAAACTGACCTGCTCCACTTAGATTTAAGGAACTGGCTCAATCATGGAATATAGAAATCAGCAATATATTTCATGACATGACACCACCTGATCCACCATGGACAAATATCTTTGTAATATATGATGGCTATTATCAATGGTGGGGAAAGAACACTTTGTTTCCTTCCAGTATCACGCAGTTACATTCAACTTATTCTCTTATTTACAGGCCTGTGAAATCTATACAGATGGATCAAAAACTGAGACCCAAGTAGGTGCTGTGTAATATTCCCAAGTAGTTGCAGGTAATATTCCCATCATTAACCACTTCTGTCTCATTACCAGTAGAATTTTATGCTATAAACTTAGCTTTATGCTATAAACTTAGCTCTAGATCACATTATTGAACGACTAATTTCATTTGCTTTAATATATTGACTTGCTCAGTGCTGTCTCCGCCATAAGCAGTAATACCAACTCCTCTCACCCTGTAATAAAAGAAATACATTCTAAATTATTTGCATGTAATCAGTCAAACCAAATTGTGGCATTCTGTTGGATCCCAGGGCATTGTGGGATTGTAGGAAATGAAAAAGCAGATCTTGCAGCCAAACAACCAGATACCTCTATTTTAAAGACTTTTCAAGTTCCATATACTGATTTCAAACCAATCATCCATAAAAAGAATGTTACAATAGTTGGTCAACAATCTGGAGAGGTTATTCAGGGAACAAACTTTACCAAATAAAACCAGATCCGAAGCTGTGGCTCTCCAGCTTTCGGAAAAGAAGACGAAAAGAAGTAATTGTAAGAAGGCTAAGAATTGGGCAAAACCGACTGGCACACCTCTATCTATTAACGAATGGCAGTGCTCCTCAATGCACATCATGTTGTGTACAACTGACTATTTATCATTTGTTAGTGGACTGTCCTCACCTTCTCAGTGTCTGCTCAAACAGCTTTAAATCATGTGCTAATGCACAGTCTTCACTAACATTATTGCAGATTCTTGGAGATGACTCTAATAAAACAGAACTGTTTGCCTTCCTAACTAACATAGGAATATACCATAAAAGGAATATACCACAGGTATTACAATAAAGTTAGTATTTCCGATTAACCATTAGAAAGACACAATATGGCCCTAGCAGCTTATGTGACGTTAAATTTCATAACAACAACATCAATGCTGATGGGATTCTTCCTCTTGCTCAGATTACAAACCTGAAGGGGCATAGATTATAACCGAGGAAAAACAGTTGTAGAATTGATGTGCGGGAATTTGCCTTTAGCCAGCGGGCAGTTGATTGTTGGAACAAACTTTCATCTGTTGTTGTGGAAGTTGATAGCTTAAATAAATTCAAGGCAGAACTAGACAAACATTTGGAATGAATGGATCAGTGAAATGGGAAGGGTTTTTTTTGACTGATGTTGTATATGCTTGCTTTGTTGCATCATATGCCTCTACTGATGCTAATGTACTCTCAGTCGGATTTTAACAGAGAATGATAGCGTGTCAGTGGTGTTTAAATTTTTAAAAGTGATTTAATGATATATATATATATATATATATATATAAAATATTAAAGATAATAGCAAAATCAATCAATCAAATAATACATTCAGGGATTTAAGAAAACACAAAAAAAAAAAAAAAAAAGTCATGATCAATATATGCTAAGTAATTTAAATCTAAACCACATATAAACCAATATAGGCCAAATATAAATCAAATATAGTAATTAAAAATTTTAGAAATTTTAGAATCAAAAGTAAGAAAATATAAGTAAATTATAAATGTAAGCATATATTAATCATCGTTGACCCGACAGAGAACGTAATTTAATGATTAAAATAAGATTAAATATATAATACATACTACATATTTACCATATCCAGGACATCATGTAATAGTGGTCAAAATAATGTGGCGCCCCCTATGTGATGGATATAGTAAAAATAAATATAAATAAATAATTAGTCAATTAGCCAATCAAATCTAATGCAAAGAGAAACATGCAGATAGTAAGAAGAAAAACTAAAGGAGTAGGATAGAACCTGAACTCCACAAAGGCAAAAAATAGTGGTATAGATAAGAAATAGTTTCGCCTACGTCCTCGGATTGCCCTAATAATTTTGGAGAAATAAAAATAAAGAGTGTAGGACAGCTTAAAGACATTACAAGACATAAGTTGTGGCTCGGGTATGTCCGGAATCGCAAACCCGTTCCTATAGTAGGACCCTGAGCTGAATTTGCATGTTACCTCAGCGTGAACTTAAGTAAACTTAAATGGATTTAACTATGTATAAAAAAAAAAAAAGTGATACACTGTAATTTGCAAGCCAGTGGGTACAAGTTTTCTACGCTGTAAGACACCAAGAATGCAAAGTGTATCCTATGTACATATATACTGGCACTAAATATGAACCCATTTCTGAACCCATTGGTTCAATTATATTGAACCAATGGGTTCAGAAAACAAATTTTTGAAATTAATTATGTTTATCGCTTTCCTGAAGTGGTATTTCAGGTAAGAGATAGGGAAATTATTATTGATCAACTTGTTGTACAATGCTATTATGTTTGCTGAACAGTTTTTATTATTATTGCAAATATAAGCAATTGTCAAACATTGGGATAAAATGATATTAGCATGCACTGATTTTGATATATTAGATCTCCAGTTTGTAAGGCTGACTACATTGAAATTAAATGCATCTCTTTTATTATATATGTTTACGTCTATATTATTATGGAATATTTCTATATGAAGATCGAGGTAATTTGCTATAGTATCAGAAATATTAGTTTTTTTCTAATACAAGTTATTCTGGATATAATTTACTGTAATCCTGGACAAAATGTGGACAATTAAACATACATAGATCATCTACGTATCTGAATATAAGTAGGTTATCCTGGAATGCTCTTTCTGTATAATATAGATAAAGGTTTGCGATTATGCTTGATGCTGGACTTCCCATAGGGGTGCCATTCACTTGCAAATATAACGATGTTCCGTCATATATATAATTATTAAAGATGCATAAATTTATTAGAGTATCCCAATAGGTTAAATCAACCTTTATAGCATTTTTATTTTCCCAATATAGTTTCTGGAGAACGACTTTTAAATTATCAAGATTAATGCTCGTAAATAGACTGTTAAAGTAAAATGTTTGTATTTGTTGAATATTATTTTTTATTGCATTTATAATCGGTAAGTTATTATTTATTATAATAGTTTTATTTAAGTTATTTAATATAATTTTAAGTAACTTTTCTAATGTTTTTCCTGGAAATTTAGCATAACTTTCTCTACATGATGTTATGAATCTATATGAAATTTGGTTATGCCATATATAAACGGATATTTTAGGTTATTATAAAAAATCATAAAAAATTTAACTTTAATTTTTTATGCAATGCAATTAATTTTTTGATTATTATATTAGAGGAAGATGTTGTGTTTATAAAAATGAACTACAGTTTATGGCTAAACTGTAGTTCATTTTAAATAATTTCTATATAATATGATTTACATATAACTGCATAATTGCAAGCAGCTTTGTCAACAGGAGTAATTACAAAATGTTCATGTATATCTTTTATCTGCCTATTTATTAATTTGGTATTATATAGATTATCCTGTATGAATTTCAATTGATTATATTTGTTAGATATCATATTAAGCATTGTAAATAACCACATGTGGTATGCCTCAACCGGTATGTTATATTTGTATGCTGATCTTATGCAGTATTTTAATAAATCTAGATATAACAATTTTTTAAAGGAAGATTTATTGATAGGTAGATTAGGTCGAAATTTAAAACCAAGTGATAAAATATCTCTAAGTTCAGGATATGGGATTATATTTAAATTGCTGGTTATAATGTGGTTATGGTTAGGATCCACGTATCTGTGAAATGAAGGTTTGTGGCAAACACATGTATCCTGTCTGATGTTAATATTGCGAAGGTTTGTAGCTATTATTTTATAGTTACACGCTTTAAGACCAAATGGTTTAGAATATCTAAATCTGATATTAATATGTAAGTTATTAATAGGCAGCAAGTTATTACGTAAATTAATAGTTTTATGTATATCCAAATCATCCATCATTTTAATTTTGAAAATATAAGACGAAGACAGAGTTTTCTGGTTGCTTGTTAATATTCAAAATATTAATTCTGAATTTAACAATGTCTAGTATAATGTGCATAAGGTGAGAAGATGCAAAGACATAATCATTGGCTTTTCTGTTTAGTGCTTTGAGTACACTAAGTTTAATACTGAAAAGTGTGTTATGTATTTTACTAATAATTATAGGATCGGTGTCCCACATTTTGAATAAATCTATGAAGTCTCCTAGATGTTTTCGGTTGCTTTTATATGCGTTGGATTTACTATATTTTCTTTTGCAATTATATTTATGAAGTTTGGCAATTTGAAACATATTATAAACACATATCTTTTAAATTATTCGTCATATATTTTTGATTAAATCTATTATTTAGACCGTATGGATATAGTGTTTTATATTGTAACATGCTAATTTCTTCTTGCAATAATCTTTCATTTGTGTTATTAATTACATTAAGCATTGAAATGAAAATATTACCAAAAGTATGTTTTAGGAAATGTCTGAATTCAATATCATGTTCAAGATTACCGGTTTTCTTACTGGATTTGTTATTATAAGTATTAACATCAGAACAATGAAGGTTCATTCTGATATGTAGATTATTGCTAGTTTGACCAATATATTTAACATTGCAAGTGTGACAAGTGATCATATATATAACATTATTCATTTTACAGAATATTTACGAATTTGTATTAATTGTAGCATGATTTGGATGCATATAGGGGCAAATAAGACATGGTAATCGGATATTAGTGCCAGAAGCATTATATGCTAAACTGTTCTGTAAAGTGTGTGATATCTGTGTATGTGTCAATGTATTAACATGGTTAGGATTACTATCCAGGGCAACAATAGTATCCTCAATCACTTTTATCCTACTCTGCCGATGTAGTATTTTATTATTACAGTTTTTAAGTAGCATAATAAGAACAAAGTTATTGAAAAAGTCAAAATATAATATAAAATAAAATCAAGATGTGCACTCATAAATCCATGAAGAGAATAAAGAAAAAGAAATATAATAGAAAAAGCAATCTTAGGTAGTGTATACTTAACCTAAGCAAAGCTTTTGTATATATTTATATTAGTGATTATATTAGTGATTTCATATATATATATATATATATATATATATATATATATATATATGAAATATCCAATTTATTTTATTCTTATACTGATTTTTATATATTGATATGTGTGTATATATATATATATATATGAACTTTTGATGTGGTAACCTTTTTAAAGGTTACCAAACTACTCATATATTTTTTTAAAATTTAACTCTTTCATGGCCCACTATAACCTTGTTGTTTTGTGTCATTCAAAATCAAATCACAGCAAATCAAGCCATAGAAGAGCCTGACTCCTCAATGTGATCTCTCCTTTACCCAAGGAGTAGAAATGCACTGTCATATCATAACTTCCAACAACTGCATGTTTTACATGCTTCAGAGAATCCAAATAAATATAAAATATACACAGATGGTGTCAAATCTGATGATCATGTGAGAGCATCAGCTGTTTTTCTCTCCTTCATAGACAGTGTCATTACATCTTGAATGCAGTATACTTACAGCTGGGTTATACGCAGTCTATATATTTAGCCTTGGTTAAAATACGTAATCTCTCCTTATGTCCTGCAGTAATCTATACAAGACTCCCTTAGTGATACTTAGTATTAGTTATACAAAATAAACTCCATGTTTGCTATTTAGTACTAAAATATATCTGGTCGCAACTTCACTATTTTAAGAACACAAAATGGAAATAACTTTTTCAGGATACCAGGCCACTCTGGTATTCAAGAAAATGAAGCAGATAGTGCAGCTAAACAAGCCATTTTTTCCCCCCACCATCTCTCTTTGTGTAGTTTGACAGAGCTATGCTTTTAGCACAGCTATGTATTGGCCATGCACATCTTACACACCTTCATTTGCTCAGGGCAAAACAATCCTCATTGCTCTTGAAGTTAAACACAGCTCAGCGGTAAACATATTTTAATTGATTCCACACTTCTCAAATGAAACATCTTGCACCGTTAAAACTTTCAAAATTACAGAGCCCTCCAACAATAGAATGCATTTTAAGAGGTTGAGTAAATGTGGGTAAGCTCTTCCTATTCCTTCAGTGATTCCAGTAGTGGCTGGTGCAATGTTGAGTCAATTTGGTGTGACATAATCACTGGGAAAGCAAAAATGAGCATAGGGGTGAGTTAATGCCGTAATGTTTCTGATGACTAAAAAAAAAACGATTGTACAGAGAAATAGTGGGCCAGTAAATCAGAATGTCCTATAATGAGGGATTTTAACTTTCCAGATATTGACTGGAACTTGTGAGTTTGGCATTCATGCAATATCGAGATATTGTGGATTTATTGGATGCCTGTTTTCTACAGCAGCATATTAGAGATACACAAGAGAGAGCAATACTTCCAAAGTGTCTGCAATTCTACCCAGACATGATAGGAGGGAGTATATGATGAGAGCCTTGTCAATCAGTTCGGACCTGGAGAGATTGTGCAAGGCTCATGGGGTAAATTTTTCTCAGAATTGTCTCTGCTTGTTAACAGGAGAGACTGCTTCTGTAGGGATGGCATACACTTAAATAGAATTTGCTGATGCTATCGTGGCAGTATTAGGTGGGTCAGAAAACTGCTAGCTTGGGGGGTGCGATTCACAGAATAATAGATTAACAGTAACTGCAAGTAGAGGTGAAAGTGATTCTTGTACTGCTTCGATTGGAATGAGCAGCAGCATGGAAAGCAATATGCAGGGGATTTCAAGGACTGCTGGGAGTGTCATAATGGAACAATTAAATACATGGGCTGTTTTAGGGTAACTAACAATAAGAACAGGGCCATGTATATTTGCAAGTACCACAGTACTAGGAGTATAGTAAATGAATTTGAGGTGCTGGTCAAGACATCAAAAGCAGATATTGTTTGGATATCAGAGATGTGGTGTCACACAGATATAAGGAATGCAGAATTGGAATTTGGGAGTACAATGTGTACACAAAAGGATAGACAGGATGGGAAGGGCAGAGGAGTTACTCTGTTAGTTAAGAAACACAAAATCTAAGTAAGTTCATCCAGTTGACGTGGGCGGACAATGCAATATTCAGTTAGTTTGATGTAACAAACAACTGTACAGAGAAATAGAGTGGGGCAGTAAATCAGATTGTCTGATAACGGGAGAGTTTAACTTCCCAGATATTGATTGGAACTTGTGGGTTGGTCACTCGCACAGTAGCAAAACTTGTGGATTTATTGGATGATTGTTTTCTACAACAGCATGTTCGAGAGGCAACCAGAGGGACTAATATGCTTGATCTGATTACACTGAACAATAAATTTTGGGTCAGGCATGAAAGTAAGTTTACTTTATAGATTTTGAGGTGCTAAACATGGAAATAGTGCTTAAAAAGGCAGATTGGCTCTTTTCGGAAAAAGTAGTTTTTTATATTTATACAAGGTATTTTTTTATTTATATGGCAGTAAAATGTAACATACAAACATATGTATCAAACATGTGAACTTTTTGCCTTTCACTAGTATTCAGCTTTGAGAATACTTTTAACCCTCCAACAATAATCGGCTAACATACACTCCATTAGCTTTTGTATCTTTGTTCATTCACTGCGATGTCTTGATGGAAGGGCTAGCCATGTTCATCACTGATGGCACCACAGTTTGGTGGGAAGAAATCCAGGTCTGAGTGTAAGAAATGCATATTCCATGACATGTTGCACCCCAGTTTTTTGTAAAAAGTATTGAGACCTTCCACAAGCTGCCTGTAGTTGCCAGCATTAACATTTCCTAGAAAACCAGTTTAAACATTTCAAAAGGCTTTCCAAGCTGATTTCTCGCTATCACTAAAGACACGTTTGAACTGTTCATCTTTGAAAAGTTGCCTTATTTGTGAATTAATGAAAATGCATGCCTTAATCTTGTCTGAACTAAGTCATGGGAATTTCCCTTGCAAGTATATTAATGCAGGACCATTCAGTTCGAAAGCCTTCACAAAATTTTTCAGGAGCCCCAGTTTGATATGGAGTGGAGGAAGCAAAACTTTATTTTGGATCTACCAGAGTTTCAACTGCAATGTTCTTCATTCCAGGTGAAGTGTTAATTTTCATTGAGGCAAACTCCTCTTCTCGTATTGTATATTTCCTTGGCACGACTATCCCACTTGCAGAGAAAGCAACAATACTTAAATGTAACCCTCTTGTAGTCCTAATAAAATGGAGATTACATTTAAATCACCACATATCTGCCACTCATACTTTTGATAGTGTACACCTAAGAGGATGTTCTCCATGTTTGTATATGTTTCTTTTTTTGTGGATGGCATAAGAGGTATTGAAGCAAGAATATATCCATTGTGTAATAACACAGCCTTAAGGCTAACCTTAGAGGTGTCTATAAATATTCACCATTCTTAGGGAACATGCCTATTGTTTATTGCTGCCATTAGATCATCAACATCCTTACAAACAGCCAATTAACCTTCTGTTTGATAGAATTTATCATAATCTTTATTTTTAGTATGAAATGTTGTTACTTTCATGGAATGATCTTGAAGATTCCACTGTTGTAGCTTGAAGCTAAAAGCTCCACCTTATTCTTCGGCAGTTCAAGATCCCTGTTGAGGTCATTAAGCTTACTTTCTATGATCTTATGTGGTTCAGAAGGATAAAGGTTTGGACAAATTGGTGAATCCCTTGATTTAGACAGCTGCTGTACTTCATGTATATCAAGTTGACAGTTCATAAGACTGTACAGAAAAATGGTGGTATACTTGGGTGCATCACTGTCCACTTTTTTCTACATTGTCATTTCTTTTCTAATAGGAGGCAGCATACAGAAGTAACAGTCTCTAATTTGTTGGCTCCCTCCATATCGTGGGCACTGAAAAAGGCATAAAACATCCTTTTTGATTCACTCACATGTTAAGTTATGATGAACAGGTAGTACAGCATATGTGTGGAACCCAGTTCTTGTCCTGGTCGCCTACTTTACACCCAAAGTACAAGAAGTAGGCCTCTTTTATGGCTTGAGTTAAGAGAAGCTTCCTTGAAGCTAACGTGACTTCGCCACTTAACTAACAGAAGTTATTCAGACAATTCATACAATTATGGGGCATGTTAATCTTACACAATGCAAATACCATGTGTTTGCATGGTATTTGCATTGTGTAGGAATCTCACAAAGAACAACCATTAACTAAGAATAAATCACTCAGTACCTGGCGGTATTTGAGGATTACTGCAACAGAGTTGAAGACCCATTTGAGATGACAAATTATCACATGATGCAGAACGTGGTGGTACTAAAACTGCAATGTTGCGATCCTTTTGCCGAGAGCTATAGTTGATAATGTAAAGTAACTTGCTAATATGAGATCCCAACTGTAATTCGAATACAAGAGCCAGTCTACAAATTTTAATGTGGTTTTCGTGTTCAGCACCATAAAATTAGTCAAGATTTGGGTATTTTAATTTTCGTAACATTTTATGTGTTGACCAGTGTTATCAGTAGTGATTATTCATGAATTAAAAATCTGTAGATAAAGAAACCACTAGGTGGCAGTGATCACAGTGTACTTGATGTGGGTTTACTTAAAGATGTAATCACCATCAGACATTAAGGTAAAGGTGATTGTGATGGTCTCAGACAATTTTAAATTCTATACAATTAACTGAACCAACTGATGATGTTAGCAACAGCAAATTCTAAATGAGAAGCATTGAAGGAATTAATCTTTCAATGCTATTAGGCTTTTCATGCCAGCTAAGAAATACTGTTCAAGGTTTAGGCCTAAATGGATGTTAGAGAACTAATGAGACTTGTGGCAGAAAAGAGAAATGCATGAGATGCATATAAATTATCAGGAGACACAGAAGCCTATGGTAGATATAAACTAGTCTGTAATCAAGTCACAAAGGAGATTAGGCAGGCAAAGGCAGATTATGAGAAATATTTGCAAACGATGCAAAGAAAAACAGCAAAGACTTCTTTACTTATGTATGTAGAAAGAAGGGGATGAGTCACATGGGGCTACTTGATATCGTGGTTCGACTTAAACAAGTCGAAAGCAAGGCACCTGGGATGTGGTTACAAAGAAACTGGGTGGGATCTATCCAGTTATATTAAAGAAGGCAGCAAAGGAAGTAAGCAAATCCTTAGCAATAATTATTGGAGAATTCTTGGACTGAGGGGAGGTTCTTATGGACTGCTGATGTGTGAATGTGTCTCCAATTAACGAAGGGGAGACAAAGGATGATATGATTCATTACAGACCTGTTAGTTTAACTTCTATTCCGGCAAAAATAATGGAGTCACCAGTTAAAGAAGCACTGCAGGATCATATAGACAAGACTGCAGTTATAGTTCAGAGACAGCGAGGGTTTGTTACAATTAAGACCAATCAAGGTTTGTTAAGGACAAGGCGAATCAAATTGGTCTTGTCTGACCAATTTCATTTGATACTAGGACAAAGAAACTGGATGCAAAAAATTATTTTGATATCATATAATTGGATTTTAGAAAAGCTCTTGCTACTGTTGCACATAGAAGAACTACTGTACAAATTGGAGCAGTATGGCATTAAGTGCAAGTTGCTGCTATGGGTAATGGGAGGGTTGAGTTGGAGAAGACAGTGGTAATCAATGGACAACGCTCTTTGTGGACTAATGTTATTAGTGAAGTTTCCCAGGGTTTGGCATTGGGCCCATTGTTGGTTTCTGTATTTATCAATGATATTGATGAAGGTATATCAGGCTTAATGTCCAAGTTTGCAGATGATACAAAGATTGGCAGGGTTCTTAATGACAGTACACTTCAACAGGATCTAGAAAAGTTGAGCAGACAGGCTGAGAGGTGGAAACTGACGTTTAACATTGAGAAATGCAAAGTACTGCAAATGGGAAGCAGTAATTCAAGATTAGCATACTAACTATGCTTACTACACTAAAGTTATTGGAGAATGCAAAAGATGTGGGGTAATTGTACAGTCAGCTATGAAGTTTTCTGAGCAGTGTAGACAGGCTGCAAGAGTAACTCATATGGGGGTCATGTCAGTGATATACAGAAATTTTGCTAGCTGGGATAAGGAGGTAATTAAGGAGGCAGTGGTGAGACCACACCTTGAGTACTTCATACATGTCTGGAGGCCTCAGTTCAGGAAGGATGTAGAGCTGCTGGATCAAAGACAGAGAAAGTGCAACAAGACTGGTTAGTGGAACAGTGTTGCTCTTACCTAGAAAGGCTTAAGTTCTGGAAATTACAGTGTCTGGAGACTAGGCACCTGTGAAGTGATCTGATTGACTTGTAAAAGCCTTGGATGGTTTGAGCAAGTTCAGTGTGTGCTCAGATTACGCACCTGAGGGGGCATAAATTCAAATTGAGGAAAGATAGTTGTAGAATAGTGTGTGGATTTAGCCAGTGGGTAGTTGATTGCTGGGACAAACTTCCATCTGTTGTTGTGGAAGTTGACAACTTAAATAAATTCAAGGCAGAACTGAACAAACGTTTGGAATAAATGGATAGGTGAAAAATGGACAGTTTTTTTTTTTTTAAATTATACTGTATAAGTATTCTTTCTTGCATCATTTGCCTTTACTAATGCTAACCTGATTACAAACAGTGCTTCATCTTGCATTAAGAATCTGCAGATAAAGGAACCACTTGGTGGCAGTGATTGCAGTGCACAGATGTGGGCTTTACTTAAAGATATGATTACCATCAGGGGTAAAGGGAAGTATTTTTGCATTCACAAAGGTGACTACATTGGCCTCAGACAGTTTTTAAATTCTGTACAATGGGGCCAACTGATGATGTTACCAACTGCAAATTCTAAATGGGAAGCATTCAAAGATTTAATTTTGAAAGCTACTAAGCTTTTCCTATCAAGAAATACTATTCGAGGTTTAGGTCAAAATGGACAACAGATGAACGAATGAGGCTCATGGCAGAGTAGAAAAATGCATGGGATGCTTATAAATTATCAGGGGACAGAAGCCTATGGTAGATATAAGCTAATCTGTAATCAAGTGATAAAAGAGATTAGTCAAGAGAGAGGTTTGACAATCCTGCTCAGTTGCTGAAAACTGAATAAGTATTTTGCATCTACACTCATACGTGAATTCTGTAGGGAAATAGATGCCAGATGTTTATCAAATTTTAACAGTATGTTAAATGATTTTATAATAACCGAGAGGAAAGTGGAAGAGAAATAAATAGTTGAATTTAAATGTAAGAAAAGTGTCTGTGGTGAATAGATTTATTCAATTATATTAATGGAAGCATCAAAGGAGGTACGCAAACCCTTTGCTGTAATTATGAGAGCATCTTTAGATTTAGGGGAAGTTCCCCGCAGACTGGAGATCTGCAAATATATATACTCAATTCACAAAGGGGAATTAAACTGTTACACAAGTAATTATATTTCTGTTAATTGAACTTTTTTACAGAGAAAATAATGGAGTTCCTGGTTAAAGAAATAATGCAGGACCATCTAGACAAGCCTGCAGTTCTACTCCAGACACAGCATGGGTTTCTTAAGGGAAAACCTTGTCTTACCAGTTTGATTGGATACTGTGATGTGGTCACAAAGGAACTCGATGCAAAAAGTAATTTTGATATCGTATACCTGGATTTCAGGAAAGCTTTTAATAGTGTTGCGCATAAGACTGCTGTACAAATTGGAGTAGTAGTAGTAGCATGTGATGCAAGAAAGCAAGTGTATGAGCTTATGCAGCATCAGCCAAAAAAAAAAAAAATAAATAAAAATCACACCATTCCCTTCAAATGCCTGTCTAGTTCCTCCCTAAATTTATTTAACCTATCAACTTCCACAACGATACATGGAAGTTTCTTCCAGCAATTAACCACCCGCTGGCTAAAGGCAAATTTCCACACATCTATTCTACATCTGTCTTTTCTTAATTTGAATTTGTCCCCTTAGGTTCATAATCTGAACAAGTGGAAGGATCCCATCAGAATTCAGCGTGCTGAACCCATTCAAGGCCTTATACACCTCAATCAGATCACTGCACAGGTGCCTAGTCTCCAGCCACTGCAATTTGCAGAACTTAAGTCTCTCTTGGTAAGAGGATCCCTTCATTCCCCTCACCAATCTTGTTGTCCTTCTCTGTACATGCTCAAGCAAATCTACATCCTTCCTAAAATGAGGCCTCCAGACCTGTACACAGTACTGAAGGCATGGCCTGACCATAGCCTTATACAGAGGGACAATCACCTCCTTTTCTCTGCTAGCAAAATTCCCATATATCATTGACAAAACCCCATGACTTGCCCTGGCAGCCTGTCTGCATTGCTCAGAAAACTTCATATCTGACTGCACAATTACTCCCAGGTCTTTTTAATTTTCTACCACCTTAAGTTTAGTACCACACAGTTGGTACATTTCTCTGGGGTTACTTCTACCCATATGCAGTACTTTGCATTTATCAAGTTTTAACTTCACTTGCCACTTCTTAGCCCATCTGCCCAAATTATCTAGATCCTGTTGCAGTAGCACACTGCCATCACTGTCATTAACAACCCTGCCATCACTGTCATTAACAACCCTGCCAACCTTTGTATCATCTGCAAACTTCGACACTAAGCCTGATATACCTTGATCAATATCATTGATAAATATACAAAACAACAGAGGACCCAACACCGAACCCTGTGGGACTCCACTAATAACATTAGTCCATGAAGAGCGGCACCCATTAATTACCACCCTCTGTCTTCTCCCATTCAACCATCCTTTTATCCATTGTAGCAACTTACCCTTAATACCATTCTGCTCCAATTTGTGCAATAGTCTTCCATGCACAACAGTGTCAAAAGCTTTCCTGAAATCCAAATATATGATATCCAAGTTATTTTTTGCATCCAGTTCCTTTGTAACCACATAATATCCTATCAAATTTGTCAGAAAAGACTTTCCCTTAACAAACCCATTCTGTGTCTGAATTATTGCTGCAGTCTTGTCTAGGTGATCCTGCAATGCATTTTTAAACAGTGACAACATTATTTTACCCAGAACAGAAGTTAAACTAACTGGTCTGTAATTACTCGTGTCACCTTTCGATCTCCCTTTGTGAACTGGGGATGCATTTGCACATCTTCAGTCCGTGGGACCTCCCCTGAGTCCAAGGATGCTCTCTTAATTATGGCTAAGGGTTTGCTTAGTTGTTTTGCCACCGCCTTTAATATAACTGGATAGATCCCATCCACACCAGGTGCCTTTCTTATGTTTAACTTCAATAATTTCTCCTCCACTTTGCTCTCAGTTATTACAAAATCATTAAGCACCCTGCTACAATTTGATAACTTTCTGCCATTTTCAAACCTTAATAACTCCATGTGTGAATGTAGATGCAAAATACTCATTCAGTTTGTTTGCTATCTGAGCAGGATCATCAACAGTGGAACCATGAATATCAAGTGGACCAATCAGATTCATCCCCTTCCTTTTAGAATTTATATAAGTAAAGAAATCCTTGCTGCTCTTAGCATCTTTTGCCAAAGATTTCTCGTAATCTGCTTTCGCCTGCCTAACCTCCTTTGTGACCTGATTACAGACTAGCTTATTTCTGCCATAGGTTTCTGAGTCGCTTGATAATTTATATGCATCCCATGCATTTTTCTTCTCTGTCACGAGTCTCATTAGTTCAATTGATAACCATTTAGACCTTAACCTTGAACAATATTTCTTAATAGGTATGAAACTTTTAGTAGCTTCCACGATTAATTCCTCAAATGCTTCCCACTTAAAATTTACTGTTGGTAACATCGTCAGTTGATCCCACTGTACAGAATTTAAAAACTGTCTGAGACCACTGTTACTCACCTTTTAAGGAAGCAAAAACTCTTTCCTTTACCCCTGATGGTAATTATATCTTTAAGTAAATCCCACATCAGTACACTGTGATCACTGCCACCTAGTGGTTCCTTTATCTGCAAATTCCTAATACATGAATGATCACTGCTGATAACCAGATCAAGAGTATTACCCTCTCTGGTTGCCTCTCGAACAGTCTGCTGCAGAAAACAATCATCCAGTAAATCCAAAAAAGTCTTACTAGTGTGTGAGTGACCAAACCACAAGTTCCACTGAATATCTGGGAAGTTAAAATCCCCCATTATAAGACATTCTGATTTACTAGCCCACTCTATTTTCCTGTACAATTGTTCATTGTACTCATTCGAGTCATTAGGCCTATAACATACTCCTACTCTTATTTTTGCTTTCGCAGTGCTTATGTCACACCGAACTGACTCAACAGTGCACTGTTCATCTATATCAACTGGATGCACTTCTTTTGATTTTATGTTTTTCTTAATTAATAGCATAACACCTCCTCCCTTTCTATCCTTTCTGTACACATTGTACTCCCCAAATTCCAGTTCTGCATTCCTTATATTTGTGCGACACCACGTCTCTGCTATTCCAACAATATCCACCTTTGATGTCTTGACCAGCACTTCAAATTCATCAAATTTATTTTCTATATTTCTATCATTGATATACATGGAAGTATACATGCATCTATTCTTATTCTCCCTAACACATCCCATATACCCACTTGTTTCACTATGACTGCCATCAGTCCCTGAAACCCCCAGCACCCCTCGCTCCAGGTCGCTACTTATTCTAATAGAAGTTGTGCAAGAATCACCTTCACCTCTGCCTGCGGCTACTTTTAACCTTTTAGTCTGTGAATCCCCCAAGCTAGCAGTTTTCTGACCCACCTAACACTGCCTCGATAGCATCAGCAAATATTCTTGCACCCTTTCTATTTAAGTGTATCCCATCCCTGTAGAAGCAGTCTCTCCTGTTAATAAGCACAGACCACACTGAAAAAAATTCTACCCCTTGAGCCTTGCAGAGAGTTTTTAAAGAGAGTCAGTAGTGTTGGCATTAATTGCAAATTCCCACTATGGATAAAAGGATGGTTAAGTATAAGACAGAGTGGTTATCACTGTACACTGTTCTTCTTAAACTAATGTTAATAGTGGAGTCCCCTTGGGTTTGGTGTAGAACCCATTGTTGTTTTCTGTATTTATTAATGATATTTATGAAGGCAAATCCTTTATGTCCAAGTTTGCAGATGATACAAAGGTTTGCCAGGTGATTATAGACAATTATGATGGTATGCTACTGCAACAGGGTCTAGAAAAATTAGGCAGGTGGACCGAGAATTGTGAATTGAAGTACTTTTTTCAATTACATTCTTGGCAAATGCAAAGTGCATATGGGTACAAGTAACCCCAGAGTAACATTTCTTCTGTGGTACTCAGGGTAATTGAAAATAAACACCTGGTGGTAATTGTGCAGTCAAATAAGAAGTTCTCTGAGCAGTGCAGATAGACTGCCAGGACAGCTCATGGGGTTTCTGTCAATTGATATACAGGAATTTTGCTAGCAGGGATAAGTTAGTTAGTTAGTTATTTGGTTTTTAGGAGCATTAGCAACTAAGGCCATATTTAGCAGGGATAAGGAGGTGATTGTCACATCTTATAAGGCAATGGTTAGACCACATCTTTTGTACTGTATACAGGTCTGGGGGCCTCAATTTAGTTCTTAAGTAAAGCTGCTGGAATATGTACAGAGCAGGGCAATGAGAGTGGTGAGGGGAACAAAGTGATGCTTTTACCACAAAAGGCTTCAATTCTGCAAATTGCAGCATTTTGTTTCAGGCATCTGCGAGGTGATCTAATCTGATTGAGGTGTTTAAGGCGAGGTGATCTAATCTGATTGAGGTGTTTATTTGAATGGTCGAGCAAGCTCAATGCTAATGGAATTTTTCCTCTTGCTCAGACTGTATATATGATGGGGCATAATTTCAAATTGAGGAAGGATGGTTGCAGAATAGATGTGTGGTGGTTTGTCTCTAGTGAGCTCTTGGTTAATTGCTGGAACAAACTTCCATCTGTTGTTGGAAGCTTGAATAAATTCAAGGAAGAACTACATAAACTGTTGGAGGGAATGGAAAGGTGAAATGGGAAGTTTTTTTTTTTTGCTGATGCCATATATACTTGCATCATTTGCCACTACTGATACTAATTCTAATTCAACTGTATAGCTCTGACGTATAGATTAAACTTTCTAGCAGATGAACCATAGAAAGGCACATTTTGATCATACCTGCCCTTGTCTTTAATATTTCACAATAACTCTAGGTAGCAGAGGCTACATTACCTTTTGGAATCGTCTGCTTGATACCCAACCATTGGGATTATTTTGCTGATATTGCAGCAAAATCAGTAGTGACTCCAAATGAGTTTGCCTGCTAGCCCCCCATTTAGACTGCTGACAAGTAATAAAATAAAATTATTTTCCTCATGGCATTGGTACACTGCAGACAAATTTGAATAACACTTGTCACCATGTAAAATGTTATGAAAACGAAAATACCCAATCTTGACTGATTTTTATGCTGCTGAACATGAAAATCACATTAAAATTTGTCAATTGGCTTTTGTTTTTGAATTACAGTTGGGATCTCATATTATTGAGTTACTCTACATTATGAACTGTGGCTCTTGGCAAAACGCATCACAACACTGCAGGCAATTTCACTACCACCACACTATGTGATCGGCAACTGTTGTCTCGCTCTGTATCACTTGATAAGTTGTTGCTTCAACTCTGTTGCAGTAATCCTTGAACAGTTAGGTACTGGGTGATTTGTCCTCAGTTAATGGTTGCTCTCTGTGAGATTCCTACTTTTTGGGCAGTATTTGTGTCGTGCAAGATTAATAAGACCCTTAATTGTGTGAATAGTCTGGATGACTTCTGTTACGTATGTGGCCAAGTCTCGTTAGCTTCAAGAAAGCATCCCTTAATTCAAACCATAAAAAAAAGGCCTACTTCTTGTACTTTGGGTGTAAAGCAGGCAACCTGAACAAGAACTGGGCTCCACACATGCTGCACTACCTGTTCATCAAAACTCAATGCCCGGGTGAATCAAAAGGGACTTTTTATGCCTTTTGCAGTGCCTATGATATGGAGGGAGTCAACAAATCACATCACAGACTGTTAGCTTTGTATGCGCTTCCTATTAGAAAAGGGATGATAATGAAGAAAAAGTGGACAGTGACGTACCCAAATATACCAAAGAAAGCGAGCATAATGACCTCATCAGGGATCTCGAACTGCCAAAGAATAAGGCAGAGTGTTTGGCCTCAAGGCTGCTACAGTGGAATCTTCTAGATCATTCTGTGTAAGTGACAACAATTTGTACTCAAAATAAAGACTATGATAAATTCTATCAAACTGAAGGTTAACTCACTGTTTGAAAGGATGCTGATGATCTAATGGCAGCAATAAACATGAGGCATGTTCCCTAAGAATGGTGACTATTTATAGACACTTCTAAGGTTAGTCTTAAAGCTGTGTTATTACACAATGGATATATTCTAGCTTCAATACCTCTTGCTTATGCCATCCTCTTAGGTGTACACCTAAGAGAATATTATTTGGTGTACATTTTCAAAAGTATGAGTAGCAGATATGTGGTGATTTCATGGTAATCTCCATTTTAAGACTAAGTATTGTTGCTTACTCTGCAAGTGGGATAGTCGTGCAAAAAATATGCACTATGAGAAGAGGTGTTGGCCCCAACGAAAATCATTAACACCTCACCTGGAATGAAGAACATAGCATTTTGAACATCTGGTAGCTCCAAATAAAGTTTTGCTTCCACCGTTTCACATAAAACTGGAGCCCATGAAAAATTTCATGAAGACTTTCGAAGCGAACTGTCCGGCATTCACATACTTGCAAGAGAATTTCCCAAGACTTAGTACAGAAAAGATGAAGGCAGACCGTTTTCATTGGTCCACAAATAAGGCAACTTTTCAAAGACAAACCATTCCAATGTGTCTTTAGTGATAGCGTGAAATCTTTTGACTGTTTTTTTGGAAATGTTAAAAGCCACCAACTACAGGCAGCTTGTGGAAGATATCGTTACTTCTTGCATAAAACTGGGGTTGCAACCTGTCATTGAAGATGCATTTCTTGCACTCACACCAGGATTTCTTCCTGTAGTGCAATTAGCAACAAACATGGCAAGTGCTTCTATGAAGACATTACAGCAATGGAACAAAGATACAAAATCAAACGGAGTGCCTCCATGTTAGCCGATTATTGTTGGATGGTGAAAAGGGAAGCTCCCGAAGCTGAATACAAGTGAAAGGTGAAAAGGTCCCATGCTTGATACAGGTATGTTTGTAGTTACATCTTATAACTATATAAATAAAAAATGCTTTGTATTAATATAAGAAATTACTTTTTTTCAAAAACAAGAGCCAAACTGCCTTTTTAAGCACTATTTCCGTTTTTAGAAAGTAAGTAAGTTTATTACAAAGTAAACTTACTTTCATGCCTGTAACAAGATATGAACCAAAAAATTAATCTCTTTGAAGTAATTTGTTTAAAGTGATTAATACAAGCTTCAAAGAGATTAATTTTGCAACCCTGCTGAATCAGCACAGGAATTGTAAAAAGTTGTTA
Source organism: Mastigoproctus giganteus (assembly GCF_048544385.1). NCBI lineage: Eukaryota > Metazoa > Arthropoda > Arachnida > Uropygi > Thelyphonidae > Mastigoproctus > Mastigoproctus giganteus. The sequence continues at coordinate 135,035,656 of NC_143575.1, forward strand.
CAAAATTACAAACACACTGGGACATCATTTTTACCATCTAACACATTTTTTTGAATATCCAAATTGATCATTGTGGCTGTTTGTTTTAGTGATTTTAATAAACTCTGAGTTTTACATTCAGTCAGATTTTATCTGACTGCACACACATCTGAAATTTTTGTTTGATAATTTTTAAACCTGTATGAATGTTTAAATATTTTAATAGTTATTATGTGTAGCTGCTTGTTTTTATTGATGTTTCCTGTTTCTCATAGTTTATTTGCATTTTTTACATGGTAACATATTTATGGATTACCAGTAACTTTTGAGGGTTGATGACCCATTTATGTTTGAGTCCAGTGATGCTGTTTAATCTGTTAGACATGTTTTAATAATGGAGTGACTGGTTAAAGATGCATTGCAGGATCATCTAAACAAGACTGCAGCAATAATTCAGACACAGCATGGTTGTTAAAGGAAAGTCTTGTCTGCCAAATTTGATTGGATACTATGATGTGGTTACTAGATGCAAAAAATAATTTTGATATCATATACTTGGATTTCAGGAAAGCTTTTGATACTATTGCGCATGGAAGATTACTGTACAAACTGGAGCAGTATGGTATTAAGGGTAAGTTGCTACAATGGATAAAAGGGTGGTTGAGTGGGAGAAGACAGAGGATGGTAATCAATCTATGTGCTCTTTGTGGACTGATGTTATTAACTGATGTTATTACTGATGAACTGATGTTATGTTACTGATGTTATCCAAACCCTGTGGAGTCCCACAGGGTTTGGTGTTGGGCCCACTGTTGTTTTTTATATTTATCAATGATATTGATGAAGGTATATCAGGCTTAGTGTCAAAGTTTACAGATGATACAAAGGTTAGCAGGGTTGTTAATGGCAGTGTGCTACTGCAACAGGATCTAGTAAATTTGGGAGATGGGCTGAGAGGTGGCAACTGAAGTTTAACCTTGACAAATGCAAAGTACCTGATATTGCTAGAAGTAACCCCAGAGAAACGTACCAACTGTGTGGTACTACATTTAGGGTGGTAGAAAATGAAAAAGACCTGTGAGTGATTGTGCAATCAGATATGAAGTTTTCTGGTCAATGCACACAGGCTGCCACACTAGGTCATTGGGTATTGTAATGATATACAGGAATTTTGCTAGCAGGTGAAATGAAAGGAGGTGATTATCCCTTTGTATAAGGCAATGGTATGGAGGCCTTGTTTTAGGAAGGATGTAGAGTTGCTTGAGCATGTACAGAGAAGGGCAATAAGATTGGTGAGGGGAACAAAGGGGTCCACTCACCAAGAAAGGCTTAAGTTATGCAAATTGCAGCGGCTGGAGACTAGGCACCTGTGAGGTGATATGATTGAGGTGTATAAGGCCTTGAATGGTTTCAGCAGGCTAAATGCTGATGGGATTCATTCATGCAGAAATTTGCCTTTAGCCAGCGGGTGATTGATTGCCGGAACAAATTTTCATCAGTCATTGTGGAAGTTGATAGCTTAAATAAATTCAAGGAGGAACTGGACAAACTTTTAGAGGGAATAGCTGTGTGAAATGTTTTTTTTTTTTTGGCTGATGCTACATAAGCTCATATGCTTGCTTTCTTCCATCACATGCCTCTATTATTATTATTACTAATTTACTGTACAAATTTTAGTAATACATATTTTACTACTTTTAACCATTTTACTCAGCCGTATACACTTAGCAAGATTTTATCCAATAATGGCAATGAAGTTACTATTAATACTAAGTTAGCTTATTTAAAATTTTTTTTATGAATTATTAACTTTTATACACATATACTCTATACGATATAGATCATTTCTTTTTACTCATACTGATTTTTTGACCATTCTTTTTTATACATGTGAAAACGTTTCAACAAGATAACCTTTTGTTTTTATGAAAACCCCAAACATGAGAGGTATTAGAACCTATGATACTTAGTACCATGCCTGGGTTGGAGGTTGATAAGACGAAAGAAGATATATTTGTTGCCATTAGACTTGAACTTCTGTATGCTGTAATTTTCAGGAAATATGCATGAAGAAAGGTTGTTCCAGAAAACAGCAGTTGAATGAATAAATAAACAAGGAAGATGAAAAGTTGGTTCTATGAGTTTGAAGTTGGACAGTAAATGGATGTTGGCTGGGTGCAGCACATGTTCAGGCTTTTGAAAGAGAGAGAGCAGGAATTATAGATGCCAATTCAGAAGAACAGGGCCCATGGAAGTATCTGTAGAAAAGGCACGCAACAGAAACTGTATGTCTATGAGACAGGGGCTGGAGAGACTCTGTTAGAGATGAGTCATTAATTAACCTAACTACCCTCTTCTGAATGGAATCTAGAAGCCTGAGAGAAGTTTTGGGTGCACCACCCAAGGTGTGGGAACAATATTCCATGGTAGGGCAGATTTGCAAATTTGTACAGAGTGAACAATCGTTTGGAAGAAAAGTAACACCAAGAGCAAAAGAGAAAACCAAGTTTTTTAGATGCAGAGAAAGCAATATTTGTAATGTGCTTGTGCTAAGAGAGATTAGAAGTTGGGGTAATCCCCAAAAGAGAGATATCATTTAGCATAGAAATCGGAGTGTCACCAAAGATAAGCACAGGAACAGAAGAATCCTTTTTGTGAGATATAAGACAAGACTGAGTTTTAAAAGGATTGAAATCAACTAAGTTGTTTTTGCATCACTGGAGAATTACCTGGAAATTGGCATTTAAGGAATTGGTAGCAGATATACGAGAAGTTGAAGCTGATTGAGTAGGTCAAGGTTTCTCAAAATGAAAAGTGGAATGCAATGTGCTATCATCGGCAAAACTATGGATAGGATTTCCAGTCAATGGAAAAAGGTCATTAATATATAGAAGAGGAAAAGAGTGGGGAGGGGAAGAACTAAACTTTGGATGACACCAGCATTAGTGGAGAAGTTAGAAGACAGAGAGCCATCTACCATCACCCTCAGTGAGCAATCAGAGAGAAAACTGGATAACCAATCACAAAAAACATTTGGCAAACCATAAATTTTTAAGCTTTTGTAGAAGACCTATATGTGAAACACGATCGAAAGCCTTTGAGATGTCAAGAGTAACTGCTTGTTTCACCGAGCTTTTCCATTGAATTTAACCATAAATTGGTAACATAAGGCAGAATATAACCAGTGGATCAACAATGATGGAATCCATACTGGCGATCGTTGATCAGCCGGAAAGTTTGTAGATAGTTTAAGAGTTTGCAGTTCATTGATTTCTTCATTACTTTAAAAAGTGCAGAAGTAATTGCAAAGTAATTGCAACAATAATTGGATGGGAAGGATTTGTCACCCTTTTTAAGAACTGGCTGGATATGAGCAAATTTCCAAGCAGAAGGAAAAACACCTTTGGAATAAGAAAGTGAAAAAAGGCGGCAAAGAACAGGAGTAAGTTCAGGAGCATAGGTTTTGAGAACAAGTGGAGAAATACCATTAGGACCTGGAGCTTTCTTAGCATCAAGGTTCTTCAAAATCTTTCTTACATCCTTTTGACGGAAGACCACAGGAGGCATTGAATGGAGCATGTTGGAAATGGTGGGAGGTGTTTTACCAGATCATTAATACATGAGTTGGAAGGAAAATGGGATGCTAGCAGGTCAGCTTTATCCTTGGCCGAAGTGACAACAGAATCATCTGGTTTTGACAGAGGTGGGAGCAGAGATGGGCAAAAATTTTCAGCCAACAGCTTTGGCAAGATCTAGTTTGTAATAAATGCTTTACAATTGTTGAAAGCTTTGGTGTAGGCAGAAAATGAAACTGAAGAATTGGAAACAAACCAATTACGATATGCAACATTCTTTTCTTCTGAACGGCCTTAGCACATTTTTTGGAAAACCAAGGTTTAGGACGAGATTTTAAAGTGGAGTGTGGGATAAAGGATTCCATTCCTGCAAGAATAATTTCACTCACACGATCTGAGCAAAGGCTGACATCAGAAGTTTTGTAACAGTAGTCCTACCAAGGAAAAAGAAGAAAAAAAAATCTCTCAGGTCATCCCATTTTGCATTCTTGTAATGCCAAAGAAAACAAGGTTGGGAATAGCCATGAGATAAAGGCTCCATTGGAGAAGAGACAGTTACCAAGTTGTGACCTGAGGTGCCTAAAGGACCACTCACTTCTACCATGGACTTAGAAGGGTTGTTTGTAGAAAAAGATCAAGTGTGTTGGCTGTATGATTAGGATTGTCCTGTATTCTTGTAGGTAAATGAACAGTCTGCACAAGGTCATTAGTAATTGCTAAAGCCTCAGCATCTTGACCAGCTGGTTCGGTGTGACTAGAAAACGGAAGCCAGCTGGAGTTGTGAACATTAAAATCACAGTGGAAAATTACCTCACTGTTAGGAAAGTTTGACTGGAGAAAGTCAAGTTGCAAAGAGAGGATGTCGAAAAGCTCCAAGTGATTAGTGTAGTTGGGAGAATGGTAGAGACAACAGGCGGATTTGACAGAATGATGTAGAGAGATTTTAAGCCAGAGAAGATCGAAAAGAGAAGATTCCAAATTACCAAGTCTCTGACGGGGAATATTGGAACGGACATATGCACAAGTACCACCTTTGAAGCGAAAGGAATCGTGCAGCAAATAATTTTGGCAACTGAGATGAGCAGTAGTTGAATCAACTGATAACTGAGAGATTCTGTCAGAAAAAGTATATGGGGTTTGGCAGACTGCAAGTGGAAATGGACATCATTGAGATTGGAATTGAGACCACATATTTGTGAAATGACTGGGTATTTTGTGTCATGGGTTGCTCAGGTGGAGTTGTGAGGTTACTGTCATTATGGTAACATAAAGGCAGGTTGCAGCCCTGAATATCATTCAGTCACTCTGAGAATGGAAACTAGTTCTGAAACCATCAATGGTTATTAGTATTAGCCATGTGGCACAAGGAAGCCATTCGATTTTGCTAATAACTGCTAAACTGCTTTTTTTCAACATTCCTTACTATTAATACTAAGTTAGTGCCTCAGCAGTCTTTGAATAGTTTTCCAACTATTCTAATTTTCTAATGCTATTCTCATTTTTAACACTTTTCATTTAAGTTTTGTAATTAAAATTTAATTAATCAATCACATTTAAAATTCATTTAAACTATCTGAATCAGAAAATGCTGTGCTAAATGGAACCTAGTTTGTGCATGATTGTATTTATTTAATTTCATTTATTTTCTAGGCAGAACTGAATGCAGACATCCTTTCTGATGTGGAAGCACTTTTAGCAACATCTAGTAAAGAAAGTGTTCTGACTTGGTTATGAAACCATGAAGAAAGTCATTAGCTGGAGATAGTCTTAGGGATTTGTCAATGAAGCAATGCACAGAAAAATGCAATGAAAATGAAGTATATGTTGTGAGAGAGGGTATTTTTCCATGGTCTTCGCTTCAAAATCAAACAAAATGATATTGACCTGGAATGTTTTTGTGATTTGGAATTACCTGCCTAATATTAGTAATCTTGGTATCTAGGTGAACATTTAGAAACTGATACACTCCTGTCAGTAATCTGGTTTTCTGTATATTTAGAATGATAGCCAAGGTAAAAATTATGTGGTAGAGTGTATACTGTAATTGTTTTACACTGTGTTCAACAGACATAAGTTTTTCAGTTTTCATTGAATTATCAGAAATAATACTCTTTTAACCAATATCATGGTAGTTCTTTCTAGGATATATAATTATTCAGGACAAACAGTGAGTTTAATGGCTATTTTCCTTCATAATCAACATTGCATTCATTCCTTGAATGAGGATTTATTAGTCCTAAATTTTAGTGAACTAGTTTATACATATATCTTGCAATGTTATTATGGATACCCAATAGCAAGGCATGAGTCCTCCCACACATACACGCTCTGAAGAAGGCACTGATAAGTGCCAAAATGTGTCAGGACTTTAGGAAGACCTAGACAGGATTTAAAATTTCCTTTACTGGGAAATGTACCTTTCTACTAATTTTACTGTCAGATTTCATCATTTTAAAACATAACATCTTCCAGTATTAAACTAGATTGGGTGAAAGACGGTTTTGTCCTGAATAATTAATATTGGACCAAGTCCTTTTGTCTGACTTTCAGATAACCCTGTATTTTAGTTAATACATATGTTTAATATACATAAACTTACAAAATGTGAAGGTAGACTATTCAGGGAAAGCTACTATTTTACAGTGAATACTGTGGGCTTGTTATTTGCCCATTGTGCCTTATTTTACTAAAACTATCATATTGTTATTCAAGTATGCCTTAATACCTTCCTCGATTTGATGGGTAAAATGGTGGTTATTTTAGCTGAGATGTTAAATGTTCCTTGCATATTGTTACTTCAGAATTTTAAGATTTTTTTCTGTAATATTATGAATTCATATAATGTTTCTCATAAGGTTTTAATCTTTATACAAAATATACGGGGTTTGTTTATTGGAGAGATCATGATTTTGTTAGTCTTATTCTCTTCATAATAGAATATCATGGAGTTGTATACATTTCAAGTGCCTTTTAGAATTCTGGATCACATTGCACATTTTGTTACCTAGTTTATTTTATGATAAATATCTGTGTACACAAAACGATTTATGAAAGGGGACTTTAATTTTATATAAAATAAATTCATATATTATAACTTCTTATTAACAGCAAGAAAATGAGTTAAGTTTTGTTATATGTGAATAATAATAAGTTATCTGCTTCTATTTCTATGCAATGTAGAAATATTCAGGGATAATTCGTGTATAAACATTTGTTAAGATCCAGATGTATATGTAATATTTTGCCTCTGTTTAGAATAGTTGAAGCGAAAGTTGTTAAAACAGTATTGCACTTTTAATGCTGCCGTTAGTAGCATGATTCTGTTGCAAGCAGGAAAGTAATACAGTGTTGAACATAGTTTGATGGAGACTCGCCACTTTTGTTGCAGCCTGCAGTGATAAGAAACATAATAAGAAAATTAAAAAATCAGATAAGAACTGTGTAGTGAGACAAGAGTTTTTGGATGTAGTCTCATCAGTGTTGTTTCCTTCAAAGAAATTAGATGTGATTATTTATTCTTGGTATATTAAAAATGTGGGTGCTCTGAATTTGGAGGATACTCATACTTGATTCTTGCTATATAGAGGTTATAAATATTATGGATGGAGGCTATCTATCTCATGAAATCATTTCATCTTTTTTTTTTCACTACAATATTACAATATATTATAATGAATCCCTCAAGTTTAGAAGAGCATAAAACATCCATATCATATTCACTGAATCTGGAATTAGTATGCAAGTTTTAATATGTTTAAAGTTGAGGGATTTCTAGTATTTGCAGTCAGGTTTATTTTTGCTGCATTTTGGTATGTTTTGCCTAGCAGTAGTAAAGTATCTGTGAATAAGCACTATACTAATATCAGATTTTGTGTCTAAAATAGGGGGGGGGGGTGTCTGGAGGTGATGTTTTTATTATAGCCAGTATGTCATGAGGATTAGATGAAACAGCAAACTATTCAAAATGAGCTGTTGGAAGTTTTTTATGACCACTGAAGTGTAGTTCACTTTGATCGTATACCAGAAACCTGAAGTGTGCAGGAGTGATTTGAAGGAAATAGTAGGGCTTAAGGGAACTGATTCTGCTTCCCTTTAGTGCAACTGCTCATAGGTCCATTTTGGTTAATTAGCACCTCACTAAACATGGAATAACAACGTTAGAGCATTGATCTTATTCACTAGTCTTGCAAAGTTGGATGTTACACTTGTGGGGAGGGTAAGGCAAGCTGAAAAGTTATCATTTCAAAGACTGACATTGTGCAATTTCTGTAGTGAAAGCACTAAATATTTTGGCTCTAAATAACTTTCTAGATTGCTTCCAACAACTTTACAGGCTGTGGTTGTTTAAGAATCCTATGTTATATGAAATCTTGTGTACAAATACACATTTATTCATTTGGGGGGGAGGGGAGATACTATTCCAAGAACTTTATGAATATCCTATGTCTATATAGGTGAAGTCAAACTGGAAGAGAAATCTCAGGAACCTGAGGGAGTGATTATATATTGTGCATTAGCATCTCTGGTGAAGTACTGACTCTGTAAAGGCCAGTAAGCGTGGGTTAGGTGTGGTTTTATGTAGTGTTAGTGGGGGGGGGGTATGATAATCTTAGCCTAGGTTCATCTTTTCCTGGGTTCCCGTGGAACATCACGGTCTCTTAGTTACATGGGCCCCCTACAATTCTTTGTGCCAATTCAAGCTTCCATTGACTCTTAGCTAGTGAACCAGATCCCTGTAACAACAGATTACTGGTATGACGACAGCTCTGTAGATGACTGTCAGGGTCCGGTTTTTTCAGATACCATTCAGAATGGCTAATGTGTGCAATCATAGCTGAATAGTTCCTGACTTTCTTTGTGAGATGAGTGAGGTGTGGGAAAAAGAATAGCTTGGGGTCAAGGGTCACTCCTAAGTACTTTAGTTCCATATAAAAGTTTAGAAATCTTATAATACCATATTGGTGGACTAATAATAGAATAGCAATTGCTTAAAAAAAAATCATCATATTATTTTATTCAGGCTTTCAAAATACTTCTTCCCTCTTCAATAACAACCAAGGATCGGACGTGTACACTTCTACCTCCTTGTGCTTATTTTAAATTCTGTTTTTCTTCATTTCCCCCCTAGTTTCTTAAGCTAACAATTCAACCTAAATACTAACCACCTCTTCTCAATATACCACTGCAGATTTATTCAAGGTGAGTACCGTTTTTTTAAGCAATTGCTATTCTATTATTAGTACTTTAGTTCCATAACTAGCTTGGCCGACTGGGCTAGCCAGATGGGTAAAATGCCTGCCTGGCAACCCAAAGGTTGCGCGTTCGAATCCCACCTCAGGCTTGGATCAGAGTAAAATGCAAAAACTTTGGGAGGTGCATTATGGCCACAGAAGCCGATGCGCCAACAACTAACAAAAAATAAAATAAAATAAAATAACCAGCTTGATGGTGGTTCCTGTTTTTCTGATTGAAGGCAGTCTTCTGATAAGTATCTTTTAATAGGATGGACATTGAATTTTTTTTTTTTTTTTTTTTTCCTGCAGAGATCTGGAGCTTATGCATGTTGGCCCAACGTTGGAGTTTGTCATGAGCAGCATTGGCGTATATTTCAAGTTGTGCTCTGCAGTCAACTTTGATGGTGACAATGAGGTCGTCTACAAAGGCAACGGCATCTGCCATCCCGTTCCGAATTCAGGAACTTGTTGACAGTCTTCTAGAAAAGGGGTTCAAGAATGGACCCTTGGGGGGCATCCCCTGTGGACCACGTGCTGTTGGGTTGACATAATCACAATTTTCAGTGAGTCAGGTAGTTCTGGATACGGTTGTAAAGTTTTTTGGGAATTTTAGCATGCCTCAAACAGCAAATAATGCTTGGCCAACACAACTGAAGTTGTGCTGCCAACAAAGTCAGTTGACATGGCCAAGAAGTACTTCTCTTGTGTGGTTTCAGCTTTAGAAATTAGGCCTGGGATGGCTTCTTCAATGTTATGGTCCACTTTATTGATGGACTGCAGTTTAGCATTTGCATAAGTGGAATGCGAATTACCGACCGAGCAGACTTCAGACTGAAGGAAAATCATGGAGGCAATGATCAAAGGAGTAGGAATTCAGGATCATTTGGACAGAAGTGGAATTCTGAAAGATATGCAGCAAGGTTTTGTAAAGGAAAAATCATGTTTAACAAATCTGGTTAGCTGTTTTGATAGGGTCACTCGTGAGCTGGATTTAGTGAATAATTTCGACATTGTTCGTTTGGATTTGACTGAGTCAAAGCATTTGACTCGGTCTCACATGAGCGGTTACTTTATAAACTGAAACAAAAAGGTTGGAATCACAGGGAAAATCCCTAGATGGATAGCAGGATGGCAGCAGGCAGAGGGTTGCGATAAATATTTATTCCTCAGATTGGGTTAATGTAAGAAGTGGGATTCCTCAATGATTGGTATTGGGACCACTGTTGTTTTTGATTTTCTTAAATAACATTGATGAATGGGATAGAGGGCATGATGTCCAAATTTGCTGATATAAAGATTGGTAGAGTAGTTAATGATCACCGCCAAGCAGAGCTTCTTCAGAGTGACCTAGAGAGACTTCAGGGAATATCAGAAAAGTGCTAGCTTTGCTTTAATCCAGTAAAGTCTTACACCTGGGGAACAGTAACCCTAAAATAACTTATATAATTAGTCGAGTTGAATTGAAGTCAGTAGTGGAAGAAATGGACTTTGGAGTTACAATACGGTCAGACATGAAGTTCTCCGAGCCTTGTAGACCAGTTGCAAGGAAGGCCCATGGTGTCCTACCAATGATTTATCGAACATTTGCTAGTAGAGAGATAAGGACATCATAATCCCATTATATAAGGCTATTGTTAGACCACACTTGGAATACTGCGTTCTGGTGTGGATACTGCATTTAAACAAAGACATCGAGCTTCTTGAAAGGGTCTAGAGACAAGTAACTTTCCTGGTTAGATCGGCAAAAGGGCATCCTTATGAGGAAAGACTTTGAATGTGTGGGTTGCACAGCTTGGAAACTAGACACCTTAGAGACAACTTGATTGAGGTGTTTAAGGCTCTGAGAGGCAATAGTAAAATGAATGAGGATGAAATTTATAAATGATTCTAGAACTAGGTGCCATAAATTCAAGTTATGGGGGAAGGTGTTTAGTCTGGATTGCAGGAAGTTTTATTTTAGCCAGAGAGTTATAAATGATTGGAACAAGTTACCTACATGGGTGGTAGAGGCTGACAGTTTGGGGGAATTTGAAGATCAGCTGAATTTGGCTGGAGGGAGGAGGGAAATGAATAGGTTATCTATTTTCTTCTTTCGTGTTATTATTTATTATTTTATTATTATTATTATTTTTTATTATTATTTATTTATTTATTTTTTGTCTAGTGCAGCATAAAGTCTTAGGCTTCCTTGCACCATATGGCCAATTCTAATACTAATGGAGTTGATAACCTCTTTCCTGAGGAGTTTATTGGTGACTATACAATATCCCCCCCACCAGGGATCAGAGTTACCTATTGTGGTGATCAGATACTACCAATTCACACAACAGACACCAGCATCAACTGTTTAGTGCTCTTAATTGGGACCATCAAAATAGTGCCAGGTAAATCTACACTAAGCAAGGGTGCTTTATTCACAGACTATAGTGTATGTAATTTTAACTGGTTGGCATGACCCTTGTTTATGGCTGATTTTATGGTAATATTTCTCTATAAAAACATATTAGCAGAAATATTTAATGCTTTGAATATAAAATTATATACATAAATTATGTAATAAAACATAAATATAGTATATGGGGGGTTTTCAAAAAAAGGTTTGTGTTCACCCAGAAGTAGTTGTGTTAGATCATTATCATTTGATACTAACACAATCTTATTATAATTTTTCAATAAAGTCACCTGATAAAATGTGCATTTTTGCCACCTCGCAATACACTTTTGCAGGCCTTTGTAGAAGTCCTCTGATTGTCCTTCAGACCACAACTTGGCAGCAGAAATTGCCCAATCAGCAGCAGCAAAGTGCTTTTCATGAAGAAAGGGGAAGTGAGTGTGCAAGGTAGGAGGAATAAGCAGGATGTGGCAATATTTTAAATCCATATTTGTGGGCACACCTCACTGCAAAATGCGAGGAATGCACAGGGTCATTATCATGGAGCTGGTGCACACCTTTTTCACAACTTACCTCATTTTTTTATTTTTTTTTATTTTTCTTTTATAGCAGCACATAGCTCTGAGGGAGCTGGGATAATACTTTGCTGTCATAGTACAGCCCTTTTGAAGGTAATCTGTTAGTATTACACCATGCTGATCCCAAAAAACTGACAGCATCACCTTGCCAGCAGTTGGTTGCACCCTTACCTTTTAGTGGTGGGTGATTCTGTGTGCTTCCTTTGTTCATAGTAACAGATCCAAGTTCCTGGCACATTGAGAACATTTCATGTACACATTGTACCCCTTTCTTCTTCTGGTAAAGGGTCAGAAGTCTGAGAACCCATCTAGCAGACACTTTACTCATATGTAACTGTTGATGGATGATGTTCTCCACAGATCCTACACTAATTTGGAGCTCAGAAGCTATTTGACATAAATGCGGCAATCTTCCAGAATTAATTCCTCACTTTTTGCAACACTCCCTTCTGTTACAGAAATTGCTTGGTATCCCGGGATTTCCTTATCATGAACTGAGGTTCTTGGTTCTTCTGCAACACTGTAACCTGGGTAGTCTTCTCCATAAACAGTGACCATTTCTTTGTGGATTGGTCTTGGTGTTTTCCCTGCGGAAAGAGGAGTTGAATCACTGATCTATATTCCGCTTTATCTATTGTGACACTTCACTTCACTTCACTCAGTGCTGCAAAGAAAAAATGAATTTCCAGATTGAAACAAAGATTTTTGTGGTTGCTATAGAAATTTTGAAGTATCAAACAAAAACAAAATTCATCTTTCTATCACTACTTCGAGGTGAATATAAATTTTTTTTGAATCCCCTCCCCATATGTTCACTAATTTGCAAGTAATCTTACCTTAAAATGTTTTATTAGCACTAGTTAACTCACTTGATCTCTTTCAGGCCATTTTAAAATAGAGAAGTTGAAACTACTGTGTTCTTGAAAGAAATAGAGAAGTTTAAACTATTGTGTGGTTGACATGTGGTAAGCTAAAATCAGTCAGTTCTCGAGCACTGTGCAGCTTAAAGAAACTCCCTCTCGGGAAATAATAGTTCCTAAATAGAAGTTATTTAATTAGGACCCCCCCCAAGCTCACACTCCCTTCTCAATAACACTGCTAGGTGGGATGATGTATAAAGTGCATATTTTTGTAATACATAAGAAATAGTGAAGTGACTGTATCAGTATATTTTCCACATATATCATTGAACAACCATAGTGTTTTACAGCCCTGTACATAGGAAAACTGTGGTAGTACACACAGATACAGAAAATTAACTTAGAGATTTAAGCTTCGCATGGTCACAAAAAATAACTTTTGGGGCAATAAACAGATGGTTTTCAAAATTTCATAAACTAGAGTTGCTTTGCAGAATTTCCAGTTTTTTACTGGCAAAGTAACCATTTTCTCATTAATTACAGTATCAGTTAAAAGTCAATTTAAATCAAAAAACATGCCTCTGAAGGCATGCGAAGTACAGTGATTTCAATTTTCCAACCAACTGTGAATTGCAGTTGATTGAAAAATTGAAATTTAGAGATTAGAGTGAAAATTTTATTTTTAGCAGAAACTCTCAGGCACCCAAACACCTAACAAGTAACTTCTTCTTAAGGCATCCAGAGGAACAGATCACAACTGTGGGGAAAGTATCAAAATATACACAGCACTATAGCAAACATGCACTAAGTGAACCACACTATAGCGGGATACAAGAAAAGGGCCATTCCAGCCCCTAAATTGTAGCATCTTGATTATTGTTGTTATTATTATTATTATTATTATTATGACTTTTTTCCACCCCTTGACAGGTACTGGTACCAAGGGCATAGGGTGATTTGGTTGTGTCCAGTTACTATTATTATTATTGCTGTTGGTCGAGAAACTCTGACTATCCTACAGTTGTTCAGGATCACGGTTTTCTGGAGGTCCATGTTCTGTGAGAGACCTATTGCTACTAGGTTCTTATGGAGGCTTATTGGCACCTTACCATGGTAGACATGGTGATCAGAATGGTCATTACTTGTTCCATATGCCATGTTTCTTTGACTTCCTGTCTCAGTTTTGTGTACTTCCTGATATTTTCTTCATTGGCTTTCTGAAGGTTACTAGTGTTGAGCACTGCTATGTCGGTGAGGTAGGTTGTCATTTCCTTCTTGTCGATGAAGGTCATGCCTGGTTTGTTATGTGGGATCATTTTGCCCATTATGGCATGGTCTCAGTATAGTTTGTGATTAGGGGTGTCTAGTACAGCCTAGGGTTCATACTTGTAATACAGTACACTTTCTTTGTCAACTGGTATTTTGCACTATATTCTGATGTATTATCCTAGGTGATCATCCTGCAGTGATGTATTCTGGGTGATCATCCTGCAGTGATGCGTTGGATGAGAACAGGTGGCGTCATTGACGCCTGTCACTTGATATTGGTGATGTATTTCCTGTAGTACCTGGTGTTGATTATCTGGTCTTGGATGGTGAGCATGAATCCTTCAGAGTCGGGGAAGAACTTCCTGCTTGTGAGCCAAGCATTGGAAGCCATCTTATCTACGTAGTCTTGACATAGGTCATTGTAGTGGCTGCCATGGAGCTGACAATTTGATGTCATCTATGTACATCAGGTGAGAGACTATACAGTTTCTTCATCAGTGTTCTCCCCAGGACCTATCGAATGGGTGCACCACCCAGTGAATTTAACTGACTACCTGGATAAAATTTAAGCAATTCTCTTGGTACCGTATGGTGCTGCTCACTGATCTCGATCAATATTAATTCAAACATATGCGATCGAGATCAGTGCGGCAATGTTAAATTAGCAATTAATTTTTGCTCTGGATTGCTTAAGTCACATTTATAAATAACAGAAAATTTTATAATATTGCGAAGTATTACACTTCTCCACCTGGTTATTTCATAATGCCACCCACTGGCAAGATTTTCTGGAGAGAACACTGTTCATCCCTTCTTTAAGGGTGTGTCTGTACTTGCTTTGTTGAGCATGGTGGACAGTGGGTTGAGTGCTGGTCAGAACCATAGTGTACTCGGGTCATTTCCCTAGAAGATTCCTCTTTTCATGGAGATCAGTCTGGTTGTGATATTCTCGACCTTGTTGGTAGTCCACTTTGCCATGGTTGCTTCTAGGAAGTGTGTCACTGTTGGGTTGACTTTTAGAACTTCAGTGTCTATCAGCTAGGTATGAAGTGAAAGGTCTTGTGGTAGGCCATGTACAGATTGCAATGCTTTTTTGTAGGCTTTCTCCATAACTGCAGCATCAGTAGTCACTTGCTCCTTTCATCCTTTGCTCATCTGCTTACATCCCTTCTGCTGCTCGGCCATGATATTTTGCTTCTTCAAGTGGTCTGATATCTTGGTTATGCAGCTGGTCAGAATCTTGTACATTGTTCAGAGACAGGTGATTGGTCTGTACTTCAGTGGGTTTGTGGTGTCTTTGTCATAGCCATAAGATAGGTGATTTCTAGAGACAGAGAACAGTTTGGTGTAATCAGGGTGCATTATCATTTTGGGTGAATTGCTCTGCTGTGTGTGGGTGTGTGTGCGGGCATGTGTGCAGCTGAACTTCTTGTACCAGTAGTTGTGTTATTTATCCCTGCGGTTTGCCAATTGTGGGACTTCCTGCTTAACTGTTGTACTTCTTCCTCCTGAATATCCCATTCTTTCATCTATTGTATGTCCTTTGTTTTGTTCTGTTCTAGATATATCCAGGTGGCCTGGCTGTTATGGCTAATTTCACTGTTCCACAGGTTGTCACCAAACTTCTTGAGTGCCTTCTGGTTGAGTATTTATTTGCCCTTCTTTTCCCCTTGTCCAATGTTCTTGTAGAGAGCTCTGTTAGTTTAATTAAATATCTGGTTGTCTGTTTTCCTCTGGGCACTCTCCCTGTATCGGCGAAGTCTCTTGCCGAGTACCATGAGGTTCTGCTTGAAGGTGTCCAGATATTTTTTGATCCTTTGGTCTCCTGTGTGCTATAGATGTCTTTCTTGAGGATGGTCTTCACTTTTCTGATCACCTTCTTACTTCGGTTGTCCTTTTGGTACTGGCTCAGTTGGCCTATCGTTACTCTTAGCTCTTCTATCTTTTGTTGTAGCCTTCTTTTCCAGGTAGTGGTTAATTGTCTTTGCATTTTGTTTTCTCTTGGTTTCTGGTTTCTCTTCCATTCAACCTGGAGGCTGCTACAGTGGCACAGTTAAAGGCTGTGCAAATGGCATCTAGCATTACTTTGTTTTTGAGGTAATCCAGGGTGGTCTGTGACGTGCTACAGGATTTGGTTGGGTCTTTTCCTTGGTATGGTGTGGGGTCCATTCCTTCGAATGGACCCCAAATGGACCCCTTCGAATGGTGTGGGGTCCATTCCTTCGAATGGACCCCACACCATACCAAGGATATTGTGACCTTATCTGTTTCCGCTTTGGTGTGCTGTGTTAGTAGTGGTGGCAGATGAAATGATGCAAGAAATCAAATGTATGTAGCATCAGAAAAATAAAGCAACACTTCTCAAGTCACCTGTCTATCCTCTCTAACAGTTTATCTAGTCCTTCCTTGAATTTCTTCGAAATACCCACCAGATGATAGTATGCTCCAACAATCAACCACCCTCTGGATGAAGACAAATTTCCACACATCCGACTTGCAACCATCCTTCTTCAATTTGAATTTATATCCATTCATGTGTACTCTGAGCATGAGGTAAATTTCATCAGCATTGAGCTTACTTAAACTATTCAGAGCCTTAAACACCTCAAACAGATCTCATTGCTCTTCTCAGCACCCATTCCAACAGATCCATGTCCTACCTAAACTGAGCCCTTCAGACATATGTATGCATTACTCAGGATGTGGTCTGACTGCTTTATAGAACGGAATAATCACTTCTTTATCCCTGCTGATAAAATTCCTGTATAACGTCAATAAAACGTCATGAGCTGGCCTGGCAGCCTATTTGCACTACTCGGAGAACTTCATATCTCGTTACACAATTACCCCTAATCCCCCCCCCCCCCCCCCCCCCGGTTTTCCACTATCCTAAGTGGGGTGTGGAGATGGGGGAACCCCTGGTGCCATTAGACAGCTAACACACTTTACCCTAAGTGTGATAGTGGAAACTAAAAAAGAGGCAACCCTAATTTGATAGATCTTGATAGACAATCCTGATTACTGTGATGAACCACTCTGTCAACCTTCATAGGTGGCAAATGAAGTTTAACATTGACAAATGTGAAGTATTACTACATATGGGAAGCAGTAACCCCAGAGCAACATATCAACTCTGCGGTATTACTACGCTGACAATGGTAGAGAACGAAAAGGACCTGGGGTAATTGTGCAGGCAGATATGAGGTTTTCTGAGCAGTTCAGACGGTCTGCAAGGGTAGCTCATAGTGTCTTGTCAATGATATACAGGAATTTTTCTAGCAGGGATAAGGAGGTGATTATTCTCTTGTATACTACAAGACTGTGTACTTGAGTACTGTATACAGGTCTGAAGGGCTCATTTTAAGAAGAATGTAGAGCTGTTGGAACGAGTACAGAGAAGAGCAATAAGATTAGTGAATGGAACAAAGGGTTGCTCTTACGAAGAAAGGCTTAAATTTTGCAAATTATAGTGTCTGGAGACTAGGAACCTTCGAGGTGATTTGATTGGGTGTATAAATCCTTGAATGGATTGAGCATGCTTAATGCTGATGGTATTCTTCCTCTTGCTCAGAATAATCACCTGAGAGGGTATAAATTCAAATTGAGGAAAGACATGTAGGATAGATGTGCGGAAGTTTGCCTTTAGTCAGTGAGTAGTTGGTCGGTTGGTGGAACAGACTTCCATCCTTTGTTGTGGAAGTTGATAGCTAAATAAATTTAAGGCTGAGCTGGACAGGTATTTGGAATGAACAGAGGGGTGAAATGGGCGAGTTTTTTTTTTTTTTTGGCTGATGCTGCATAAGCTTACTTTCTTGCATCATATGCCTCTGCTAATGCTAATATCATTTATAAAGTGGGCTCAGTGCTGAACCCTGGATGACTATTCTAATGACATATGTCCAAAAAGAGCAGTGCTCATTCACTCTGTCTTCTTCCACTCAACCATCCTTTTATCCAAAGCAGTAAGTTGCCCTTAAAGCTGTACTGCTTCAATTTGTATGTCTTTTATGTACAACAGTATTGAAAATTTTCCTTAAATCCAAGTGTGTAATATCAAAATTGTTTGCATCCAGTTCTACTGTCACTGCATCATTGTATCCAGTGATATTGGTCAGACAAGTCTCCACTTAACAAACCTATTCTGACTGAAGTATTACTGCATTTCTGTCTAGATGGTTCTGCATTATTTCTTTAACCAGCGAGTCCATTATTTCCCATTATTATCCAATCAAATTGGTCCGACAAGATCTTCTCTTAACAAATCCATGCTGTAATATGACCTTAAACCCATGCCTAGATAGGAATGCAGTTATACGGAAATATAACTGGACTCCTATCTAGCTGGTCCTCCATTGCTTCATCAATGACTCCATTATTTTCCCTGGAACAAAAGTTACATCAACAGGTCTGTAATTACTCATTTCACCCCTTGTGAATTGGTGGATTTATTTGCACATTTCCAGTCCATAGGGAACTTCCCTGAATCCAAGGATGCTCTCATAATTATGGCTAAGGATTTGCTAACCACCTTTGCTGCCTCCCCTAATATGTTGGATAGATCCCATCCAGCTTGAGTGCCTTTTTTTTTAATGTTTGGCTTCAATAATTTCTCTTTCACTTTCCTCTCAGTTATCACAAAATCAGCTCATTGTTAGAATTTGGCACACTTCTGGCATCACCGTCCCAAAAAATACCTATTCAGTAGGATAGATAAAACTGAATAGTAGAATAGGTATCATGCAACTAAATACTCGCATTTTTATTAAAAGAACATACTGCACAGTAGGTACTTATTGAATAAAATATTACCCTTGACCTGTGTGTTGTATGGGAAATTACTGTAGGTCGTGTATTGCATTTACCCTCTACAATAATGAAGATTTGTTTATTAGTATGTTCTTTAAAAGGTCTGACTTTTGTGATGGAGCAAATTCAGTATGGCTGCTACCTGTCATAATGGTTGAACTTTCATAAAAAGGTTTCATGAAAAGGTTTCATAAAAAGGTTGAACTTTCATAATGGTACTGTGGTAGACAGCATGTAACATGGTGTACAAGACCCTAACCCAGAAGTTTCGATAGTGGCATTGCCTACAATTGTTGCAAAAATGGTGGCCTTGCACCTGACAGGTGCCAATTTTCTTTTTAGTTTATGAAAAAGAAGTTTGGTTTATTTGAATTTTATTTTGATATTACCAGTGTTTCACTTTTTTCTGAATGGATTGCAATACTTATTGTGTGTAACCTTTTAATTTTTCAATAAAAAAATATTTAAAAGACACATTTTTCATACTA
The DNA here is from genome assembly GCF_048544385.1 of Mastigoproctus giganteus. Classification (NCBI taxonomy): domain Eukaryota; kingdom Metazoa; phylum Arthropoda; class Arachnida; order Uropygi; family Thelyphonidae; genus Mastigoproctus; species Mastigoproctus giganteus. Next base: position 135,054,837 of record NC_143575.1, read on the forward strand.
TCTACTTCAAAATAAACTCAAATTAATTTTGCTGAAAATTAAAAACATTTTGGGCATAAATGAAATTTAAATATATGCATGCACATATTTCTGTATGTTGTGTACAAATACTTTTAAAAAAATTCGAAAGAAAACAAGAAACATAGATTAGGTGCTATTATTCACTTCCACTTTGTAATTTTTTCTAAATTTGTTTAAAATATGACATGAGGTGAAATGCACCAAATTTTAAACATATATATCTTGCTTCCTGCAGAGTATCATACATTTAAGTGAGATTGTGTTTCGTTTCCTTGCATTTATTTATATCAAAGTAAATAAATTTTTCAAAAACAACTTCATTATTAGCAGAGGCATACAATTCAAGAAAGCAAGTTTATACAGCGTCATCTAAAAAAACAAACCCTCCCATTTCACCCATCTATTGTCCAAAAGTTTGTCTAGTTCAGCCTTGAAATTTATTTAAGCTGTCAACTTCCACAGCAGCAGATGGAAGTTTGTTCCAGCAGTTTGTTTGCTGACTAAAGGCAAATTTACACACTTTATAGGTGTCTCGTCTCCAGACATTACAATTTGCAGAACTTAAGCCTTTCTTGGCAGAAATGAGATTAGTGAGTTTCACTCACTAATCTCATTTCTCTTCTCTGTACTATGAAATGAAGCCTCCAGACCTGAAGGCAGTACTAAAGGTGAGGCATGACCATTGCATTATACAAGGGGATAATCACCTCCTTATCTCTGCTAGAAAAATTCCTATATATCATTGACATGACCCCATGATACTCTGGCAACCTGTCTGCACTGCTTAGAAAACTTCATATCTGACTGCACAATTACCCCAGGTCTTTTTCATTCTCCATTACCTTGAGTGTAGTACTGCAGAGTTGGTATGTTACTCTGGGGTTACTGCTACCCCAGACTTGTACAAGACCATAGATATTTACGTACTAGTAGAGGAAGTCAAATAACCATGACTTGAAAACAAGCATGTAATTTGAAACTTCATTGGAATTTTGGTGCATAAGAAAAAAATTAAGGAACTATTGCATTAAACATTTAACTATATTTAGAAAGCTATAAAAAAATTCAGGTTTTAATCATTAATTAGAGGGTATCTCTCTCTTAAAAAATATTGCTCCCATATTATTTTTGAGAGGCACCTGTCAGATCCTGTGCCACCACCAATAGGTTAACCATATCTGCCAACTCTTCCAACTTAGAAGTGTTTCCTGTAATCAGGTGTGCCTTCAGGTTTTCTGATGGTTTTTCATATTTTTGGCTTTTTTTTTTTTTTTTCCTGCTAACTGTTATTTCAATGCCACTTCAGATATGCATGTAAAATTCTATATTAGGCTCTGCATATTCACTTTCATTTCTGGATGTAGGAACTGCACATGATATTCTGTATGAGTATTTAGTCTTTTACGTAGGAATGAAGACTTCATTTTAATATGTGGAGAAAGGGTTATTTATTTTTCATTTAAAGTATTCTTCCCCATATAAAGCTTTGTTTTTTTCCTTCTTCTTTGGTGTTCATTATTGGTACTCTGTAATAGTCAAGATGTAATGTAAAAAGTTGTTATGGTTACTTCAAATACAATGTGAGGTTAAAAAGTAAGTATTTTCCAGATGTTGTATTTTGTTGTTGTTTCAAGAATGTTGTGTTCTGAAGAGAATAGAAGGAAGGGGGTTTGCAGTTTGTTCTGAAGTGGCATTAAGATCACTTTGGTGTGATATACTGTGAAAGCAAAAATGAGGGTAGGAGTCTGTTATAGGCCTATAACAGACTCCTGTATTGACTGGAACTTGTGAGTTGGTCACTTGTGCACTAGCAAGGCTTTTGTGGATTTATTGGATGATTGTTTTCTACAGCAGCATGTTAGATAGGCAACCAGATGGAGTAACACACTTGATCTGATTATCAGCAGTGATTATTCATGCATAAAGAATTTACAGATAAAGGAACCACTAGGTGGCAGTGATCACAGTGTACTGATGTGGGATTTACTTAAAGATGTAACTACCATTGGGGTTAAAGGGAAAGTTTTTTGCTTTCGTAAAGGTGACTACAGTGGTCTCAGAGATTTTTTAAGTTCTATACAGTAGGACCCCAACTGATGATGTTACCAACAGCAAATTCTAAATGGGAAGCATTCAAGGAAGAAATCTTGGAAGCTACTAGGCATTTTTGTTCCACCTAAGAAATAATGTTCTAGGTTTAGGCCCAATTGGATGTTAGATGAACTAATGAGACTCGTGGCAGAGAAAAAATAGGCGTGGGATGCATATAAATTATCAGGCGACATAGAAGCCTATGGTGCATATATATATATATATATATATATATATATATATATATATATATATATATACATACATACATACATACAGTAAACCCCCGTTATTCGTGGTTCCGCGGTTTCGCGATCGCCGATTTAATATAAAATGAAACCTAAAAAAATGTGAATTTTAAAACGCCGTGAATATTTTCCGCCATAAAAACATGGGCGTGGCTAAAATTATCTTTCCCGGTCAAAACAGCGCTCAGTGGGTGGGGGGAGAGGGGTGAAAAAATCGTGAGCGTGGATGTTTCTCGCTAATCCTTGTTCAGTATGTGTTAGTCATGGAAGGTTTTGTCGTTTGATTTTAATTTATATGTTTATAAATTGAATAAATTTATCAATTTATAAATTGATATGCTTACAAAAATGATAACCCTACCGTTTTGCAGTGTAAAACAGACTTTTTTGAGTGCGTTAACGGAAGAAAGTGACTTTATTGTGGTCAAGTTCTTTCTAACCCCTACAAAAATATGGTTACGAATAAAAAGAGAAATGTGAAAATATCAAAGAAGGTGATGACACTAGCGAATAAAATTGAGTTATTTCTAAAGGTGAAAGTGTCTCCTCAGTGACAAAACATTATAAAATCAATGAGTCAACAGTACGATCAATCAAGAAATCGGAAGAAAAAATCTGCCGTAGTGTCCGTGAAACTGCGCTAATTGCTTCAAAAATTTGCTCTGTAACTCATGATGTTAAATTAAAAAAAATGGAAAAGCTTTAAATCTGTGGATAGAAGACCGAATTCAAAATAAAATTCCGTTAAGTTCACTCATCATTCGTGAAAAGGCAAAACTTCTTTATCAACACTTTAGCGAAACTGGTGATAGCACTGGCGGGATTTTTTTTTTGCTAGCAAAGGCGCTGATTTGAAAGATTTGTTTGAAATTTCTAATAAATATTACAATTTAATATTAAATTGTTTCTTATTTTCATTTCGATGCCATATGCTTGCATTTCACTATGTACTGTCATGTACAGTCATATTATGAAGGTACATATAATACATACATAGACAAAATTTTAGACTAGTTTTTCTTATATATTTCATACTTTGGAACAGAACCCCTTTATTACTATGGGAGCCATAACTCAGTATTCGCGTTTTCGGTATTCGCGACATTTCTCAGGAACGTAACCCCCGTGAATAGCGAGGGTTTACTGTGTATATATATATATATATATATTTAAGATAGTCTATAATCAAGTCACAAAGGAGTTTAGGCAAGAGAAGACAGATTATGAGAAATCTTTGGCAATGGATGCAAAGAAAAACATCAAAGACTTCTTTACTTATAAAAACTCTAAAAGGAAGGAGATGAATCAGAATGGTCCACTATATATCAGTGGTTTGACTGTAGATGATCATTCTCAGATAGCTGCCAAACTGAATGAGTATTTTGCATCTAATTTCACACGAGTCATTCAAGGAGGAGAGGGCCAAATGTTTATCAAACTCTAATAGAGAGTTAAATGAATTTGTAATGACAGAGCAGGAGGAGAAATTGTTGACGTTAAATATAAGAAAGGTGGATGGTATCTATTCAGTTATATTAAAAGAGGTGGCAATGGAAGTAAGCAAACCCTTAGCCATAATTATGAGAGTATCCTTGGACTCGGGGGAAGTCCCCACAGACTGGAGTGCAAATGTATCTCCAATTCACAGGGGGGGGGGTAATCAACAGGTGACATGAGTAATTACAGACCTGTTAGTTTGACTTCTGTTCCAGGGAAAATAATGGAGTCACTGGTTAAAGAAGCATTGCAGGATTATTTAGACAAGAGAGCAGTAATGATTCAGACACAGCATGGGTTTGTTAAGGGGAAGTCTAGTCTGATCAATTTAATTGGATACTATGACATGGTCACAAAGGAACTGGATGCAAAAAATAATTTTGATATCATATACTTGGATTTCAGGAAAGCTTTTGATGCTGTTGCACATGAAAGACTACTGGACAAATTGGATCAGTATGGCATTAAGGGGAAGTTGCTACAATGGATAAAAGGATGGTTAAGTGGGAGAAAAAAGTGGTAATCAATGGATACTGCTCTTCGTGGACTAATGTTATTACTGGTGTTCCCAGGGTTTGGTGTTGAACCCATTGTTGTTTTGTATATTTATCAATGATATTGATGAAGGTGTATCAAGCTTAATGTCAAAGTTTGCAGATGATACAGAGGTTGGGAGGATTGTTAACAATCCTCCCAACCTCTCTTTATGAGCAGTGCAGACACGCTGCCATAGTAGGTCATGGGTTCTTGTCAAAGATGTACAGGAATTCTGAAAGCAGGGATAAGGAGGTGATCATCCCCTTGTATATGGCAAGGGTCAGGTTACACCTTGAGTACTGCTTATAGGTCTGGAAGCCTCATTTTAGAAAGGATGTAAAGTTACTAGAACGAGAATAAGCATTGCTGGAATGTGAGAAAGAGTTGCTGAGTACAGAGAAGGGCAACAAGACCAATAAGGGGAACGATGGGGTGCTCTTATGAAGAAAGATTTGAGTTCTGCAAATTGAAGCATCTGGAGACGACGCACCTGTGAGGCAATCTGTTTAAAGTGTAAGGCCTTGAATGGGTTGAGCAGGCTCAATGCTGATGAGATACTTCAAATCCCATCTTAGATTACAAACCTGATGGGGCATAAACTGAAATTGAGGAAAGACAGTTGTTGAATAGTTGTGCAGAAATTTTCCTTTAGTCAGTGGATAGTTGATTGCAGGAACAAACTCGGTACCCACAGACTGGAGATGTGCAAATGTGACCCCAATTCACAAAGGAGGATCAAAGGCTGACACAAGTAATTATAGACCTGTGAGTTTAACTTCTGTTCCAGGAAAATTAATGGAGGCACTGGTTAAAGAAGCACTCCAGGATCATCTAGACAAGACTTCAGTTATAGCTCGGACACAGCATGGTTTTGTTAAGAGGAAGTCTTGCCTGGCCAATTTGATTGGATACTATGATTCAGTCACAAAAGAACTGGATGCAGGGAATAACTTTGATATTATATACTTGGATCTTAGAAAGGCGTTTGATACTGTTGCACATGGAAGACTGCTGCACAAATTGGAGCATTGTGGCATTGGAGGCAAATTTCTGCTATGGATAAAGGGGTGGTTGAGGGGGAGAAGACAGAGTGGTAATCAATGGACACAGCTCATTGTGTACTAATGTTATCAGTGGAGTCCCTCAGGGTTCAGTGTTGGGTTTGTTATTGTTTGTTATTTGGTTTTTAGGAGCATTAGCAACTAAGGCCATATTGCTCCGGGATATGCGGTGGTCATTCCCTGACCTTCCCGCATCCTCCGTATATGGTGGTGACTGGCTCGAGCCCCAGTCTAATCAAGAAGCATGTGCTTCTCACTGCTGCTCCTTCCCACCTGGCTACGGAGGCACCACAGTGTTGGGTCCATTATTGTTTTCTGTATTTATAAATGATATTGATGATGGTATATCAGGCTTAATGTCCAAGTTTGCAGATGATATGAAGGTTGGCAGGGTTGTCAAGGACACTACTGACACTATGCTGCTGCAACAGGATCTGGAAAGGTTGATCAGATGGGCTGAGAGGTGGGAAATTAAGTTTAACATTGACAAATGTAAAGTATTACATATGGAAAACAGCAACCCCAGAGCAACGTATCAACTCTGTGGTACTACACTGACAGTGGTAGAGAATGAAAGCGACCTGGGGGGTGGTTGTTCAGGCAGATATGAAGTTGTCTGAGCAGTGCAGATGGGCTGCAAGAGTAGCTCATGGTGTATTGTCAATGATATATAGTAATTTTTCTTACAGGGATAAGGAGGTGATTATTCCTTGGTCAGGCCACACCTAGAGTACTGTATACAGGTCTGGAGGCCTCATTTCAAGAGGGATGTAGAGCTGCTGGAACAAGTACAGAGAAGGGCAACAAGATTAGTGAATGGAACAAAGTGGTGCTCTTACGAAGAAAGGCTTATGTTTTGCGAATTACAGTGTCTGGAGACTAGGCACCAGCGAGGTGATCTGATAGAGGTGTATAAAGCCTTGAATGGTTTGAGCATGCTCAATGCTGATGGGATTCTTCCTCTTGCTCAGAATAATCACCTGAGAGGGCATAAATTCAAATTGGGGAAAGACACGTAGGATAGACATGCAGAAATTTGCCTTTAGCCATCGGGTGGTTGGTTGGTGGAACAGACTTCCATCCCTTGTCGTGGAAGTTGATAGCCTAAATAAGTTTAAGGCTCAGCTGGACAGGTATTTCGAAAGAACAGAGGGGTGAAGTGGAAGTAGTTTTTTTTTGGCTGATGCTGCATAAGCTTGCTTCTTGCATCAAATGCCTCTGCTAATATTAATGCTAACTCACATCTGTTGTTGTGGAAGTTGACAGCATAAATAAATTCAGGGCAGAACTAGACAAACATTTGGAAAGAATGGATGGGTGAAATGGGAAGTTTTTTTTTTTTTTTTTTTTTGGTTGATGCTGTATATGCTTGCTTTCTTGCATCATATGCCTCTACTAATGCTAAGATATCACCATCTTAAGTGTGCAGAATTCATTCATGATGTCAAAAAAAAAAAAGAAAATAAGGTTTGTGTATTTTCTTTTCTGGATGTCTTTGTATATTATAAGTTTTAATAGGTATGTTTAATTTTTTTTTTTTTTTTTTTTTTGACTGATGTTATATATGCTTTGCTTCCTTGCATCATTTTGCCAGTATTAATACTAATATTCAATTTTTAATAAAGATTTAACTTTCGATATGTTTTAATTTGAATGCTTGTTTTTGGAAGCACATTAATGACTTGTACTTGTTAAAAGAAATAGGTTACTATAAATATGTTGGTGAAAGATTGTCACTTTGAATTTGTTGAGTGATGTGACTGTTCTGTGGTAATCGGTTTGCACAAGTTGTCACGTAGCCAACTTACACAAGTTGTAGCAAAGTCATTGGAAATTCAAATTATGATTGAATACCTAATAATATCATATATTAGAGAAGAGGAAAAGAAAAGTAAGGACCTTAAAATACAGTTTTTGCATTTTATGCCAGTATGCATAATTTACCCACTGCAGCATGTGATATGCATTAATTAGTTATCACTAATTTGTAAGATAAATCTGGAACAGTGATGAAGCTTTCCAAATAACGCCAATTTCTTAAAATCTGAATTTTCATGTTCTAGAAGCTAACACGGCTAAGGTGAAGAAAACATGCAAAAGTTTGATAAAATTTACCGGTAAAAGTACTTTGCCATAACGGCATTTGTATTGTTGCTCGCTCGGTAAACAGACTGTGGGTGTTATTGGTCTGGACTAGAAGTTGAATCCTGCGATAGCTTGAAATCCTCCCGAAGTGGAGGGGGATAACCTGACCTTTTTTCTTTAGAATCGGTAATTGAATCAGGAACAGAGTCATATTGGAAGTTCTGGCGTCATAAAAAATATTCATAGCGTAGTTTCACTGGTAAAGTTTTTCGAAGTTTGCTGTGCTTCTCGTGTGGGCTTCCTTTGCCCTTTTTTTTTTTTTTTTCTTAATAAACAATTTATCCACTAGTCCACCAGTGATTCTAAAGGAAAAAGGTCAGGTTATCCCCTCCACTTCGGGAGGGTTTCAATCTCCCGTGGGATTTAATTTATACTCCTGACCGATAAACACCCGTCTGTTTACCAAGCGAGCAACAATACAAATGCTGTTGTGGCAAAGTACTTTTACCGGTAAATTTCATCAAACTTTTGCATGCTTCTCGTGCAGAGAAGCATGCAAAATGTGCAGATGTAGTAAGAAGCATGCATGATGTGCAGATGCAGTAAGGGTTATTCATGTAATTGCAAAGCAAATGGGTTAGAGGTGCTCATGACTCAACTACAACCTTCCTGGATTTTGGTTCATGTGTGTGGTTGTAAGTGGCTGTTTGCAGGTGTCGTGATTGCTTATGGATATATGTAGAACCGTTACTTCTTTCCATCATTTTAATTGCCTTCTTTTTTTGCTATCTACAAAGTTATTAAGTCAGTGTTCTATTTTTAGTGCTGCAATCTAGCTTATCAAACAGTTTACTTACTGCTCTATGCGCACGCACACACAGCTGTAATATTCATTGTAATTATAAAAATACAAAGTGCCTTTATGTATAGGAGTACTTATATATTGTGATTAAAGTTTGGTTTCCTTAATTTTTCAGTTTAAATACTATAGAAATAATGGACAGCTATTAATAAACATTGTCTCATAGGTCTGGAGAATTTCTTCATAATCATCCACTTTGTGATACATACTTTTTATGATTGCCTGCATTTTGGACTATATTAAAATAATATTGTACAGGAGTTACTGTTCTATCATCTTATTGTTTATTAACAGATGGCTAATAAATTTAATTTGAACTTTAATTAAAGACAACTTGTGCCTCTGATATTCAGTTCATTGATTTGAATTAGTGAGATCATGGTTTTGTTAGTCTTATTCTCTTCATGATACATTGTTTTTTACATGTAATATCCTGGAGTTGTGTACACATTTTGAGTGCCTTTTAGAATACTGGATCACAGCATACATTTTATTTCCTGGTTTGTCCTACGATACGTATCTGCTTGAACTAATTAAGTTTTGTAACTCTTATTTGATGACTTTAGTTTCATATAAAATAAATTAGTAAAATAATAAGAGGAGTTTACGTCAATATAGTGCTTAGAACACTTCCGTATGATACCCTCCAGAAATTAAAACGGAAAAATCTGCAACTTACCGGTACATTAGAGTAAAATATAAATAATTAAATAATCAATTTAACACAATTCAAATCAATTTAAAACAATTAAAAATCAAATTAACGCAATTAAAAGAATCTAACGAAAATATTCAAAACGATTTTCCTTCCCGAAGCTGACAACGCTTTTCGACCATATGTTGTGATCACAGGAATGAAAAAACTATGGGAGATTTTTTGAATGGCTTGGTACAAAATTACATTAAATCTACACTAAGGTACTCTGCCCAAAGTTACCATATTTCATTTCTAAAATATTGCCTTCAAAACAACATCGTTCCGAAGTTTGCCAGGGTGAATTTACATCAAAAAATTTCAGGCATAAAACAACTAACACTGGCGACATCGCGTAATATTGTTAAGCTTGCCTTAAAATCTCGATATTCGAATAAACAAAAATACCTTTCTCAGGTTAGGAAGCTTCGCAGTAAATTAAAAAAATTATCTACATCCAAACGATTGGTCTGTATTGAAGACCTCCATAGATTTGCGACGGGAAACACAGGCCTCAGAAATAAAAAACAGACACGTTAATAAGTTGCAAACATTATCGGATAGGTCAAGACACGTTCATGTGAATTCTAACACATTGTCGTGGTCTTGCGACCAAGTTCATAACAGTTGGGTGACATCTCCCCCCCCCCCCACAGACACACAACGTGCTACCACAGAATATGTCAGCTAGTTCACGAACACCCCCCTCACCCAGTATCCAACGAACCGACATATCAACAGGTTACAAATCTTTCCTCGTGTACGCTATCGCAGGACCAGATTTCGCTTTTATCCAAAGGACTAAATTATAATTTACCACCTCGAAAACTGCCTAAAACACAACGCGTAATTGATATTGAATTTGGACTTCGTAACGTTCCACAAAAAGATGTATTTATTCAACAAGTTAACCAAATAGTGAATAACATAAAAGAAACGCGACTTCCTAAATTGAATACACATGACAGTTCAGCTTTACGAGAACTTCAGGGAAATAAGGACATTATTATACAGAGTGCAGATAAAGGAGATACAGTGGTAATACTGGATAAACATGATTATATTAATAAGTTAGATTCAGTTGTGTCAGATACCTCCACTTATCGTGAAGTAGACCCAGCACTGTTTACCAATTTGGTCAATCAATACAACAAAACGTTAACCACGTATCGAAAAAACGACTACATTACTATGGTTCAGTTAAAGGAATTGAAATCCAGAACATACAATATTCCTGCACTTTTCGGTCAGGTAAAATTACACAAGACGGTTTCCTATTCAACCTATTGTTTCCTACAGGAACTCGGCATTTTCATCCTTAGCCACACATGTATATAACATTATAAAACCCTTTAGACAGGTAATACAATTTGGGATTAAGAACTACGATACATTATTTAATAAGCTTAAAGACTGTAGACTCGGCGACAATGACAATTTATTCTCACTAGATGTTACCTCATTATATACGAATGTAAACGTTGAATACACATTAGATATTATTTGGGATATGTTAAATAAAAACTCAACACCGATTAATTATACAAAGCTACCTATTAAGGAAATTTTTCACTTAATTAAACTGTTAGTTGAGGCTAACTACATCACCTTTCGAGACAAGGTGTACAAACAAATTTTTGGATTACCAATAGGTTTGAGCCTGAGTGGCTTAATGTCAGAGATCTATCTCTCAACGATTGAGCAGATACATTTGACACTTTTTCGAACCCGTATCACATACTATGGGAGGTATTTAGACGATGTTCTAGTTATTATCGATAGTAATACTATCCAAGACATTTTACATTTGTTTAATAATATTCATTCTAGACTCAAATTTACATTGGAAAGGGAGGATATGGATACAAAGTCATTAAACTTTCTAAATTTCACGCTTATCTGGGATAAAATACAATTTAGCATCTATCAAAAACCTACAAACACCGGTATACTTCTACATTATAATAGCTATCACCCGTTCACCTACAAAAGATCGATTATCTTTAATCAATTTCTTAATGCCTATAAATATTCAATGACGGATTCTGCTTTGGACTCAGAAATACAAATATTAACTAGCAGATTCTTAAACGGTTATTCCATTACCACAATAAACCGAATTAGGGTACAAGCTAAGGATAGGATACAAATACTACACCAATCAACAATTAACCCCAGGGGCTCACATCTGGTGAGTATGGGCTTGGCACACCCAAGGGTCCTCAGCTGGATATCATCATTCTTCTCTTTCTTGGTGATTTCCTTCTACTTCTCTCTCTCTCTCTCTCTCTCTCTCTCTCTCTCTCTCTCTCTCTCTCTCTCTCTCTCTCTCTCTCTCTCTCTCTCTCACACACACACACACACACACACACACACACAGGGTAACTCAGAAATTTTTTTTGGCTGGTGCAGCATAAGCCTCAGGCTTCCTTGCACCATATGGCTATTAATAATAATAATAGTAACATCAAAAATTACTTTATTTCTGTCCCATATGTTGAACAGTGGCACAAACAGCTTAACAGATTCTTTAAAGATACCGAATTTAAAATTATAGCTAGGCCAATACGGAAGTTACACACTATACTGAACAACCGCTCGGTTCTTTCAGCGTTTGCAACAGAAATTAATGATCTGGACAACATTCTTGCGGTGATTGCGACTCGTCTTATCAAGGTTCGACCCGATTTTCTCTTAATATTCGTGTAAATCAACATGAAGCCTCGGTTCATGCTTCTTGTTCAGCAGCATCAGAATTAGCCTTTCATGCCATTAACGAAAAACATACTTTTTTATTTAACGAGGCCAAAATACTTAACGTTCAACGTAATTATACGCAACTATGAATTGCAGAAACCGTTGAAATTAAATTACACGAGAATTCTGTTAATGTTCGGCAGCCATATTTGATTTCCAATGCGTGGACCTTTACGCGCATGAGCGAAGACAAATAATCTCTATTTAAGTATCAGGTTTAACCCGATTTGGTAATTTTCATTCCTGTGATCACGACATACGGTCGTAAAGCGTTGTAAGCTTCAGGAAGGAAAATCGTTTTGAATATTTTCGTTAGATTCTTTTAATTGTGTTAATTTGATTTTTAATTGTTTTAAATTGATTTGAATTGTGTTAAATTGATTTGAATTGTGTTAAATTGATTATTTAATTATTTATATTTTACTCTTAATGTACTGGTAAGTTGTTGATTTTTCGGTTTTAATTTCTGGAGGGTATCATACGGAAGTATTCTACGCACTATATTGAGGTAAACTCCTCTTATTATTTTACTAATATTATTATCAACGTAGAACATATTGAGTAGTACAGCTCTGATTCATACTATATAAAATAAATGCATGTACCACAACTTCTTATTAATAACAAGTGAGCTATAGTTTTGTTATATGTGAATCTGCTGCTGTTTCTATAATCAGTAGTTGTGATTATGTTAATGCAATGTTTATTTCTATTACAAACTGCAATCATTTTCAGTACTTCCCATTTATACTTTATTAGTTATCACTCAAATAGAAATATAAAATCTCAAATTTTCATTAGCTTAGTTTCAATGTAGGCTTAGGTTGAAACATGCTGCATGGTGAAGCCATCAAGTTAGCACTTTATTAAAATTATTGAGCTTTTCTTCTCACCTGCTATAATTTACACTGACTCCCTCAGTGCTATCTGTGCCATAAGGAGGAATTTCTCATCTTCCCATCTCATCTTCTCCTGTAGCGTGTACAATTAGTTAATCAGTTTTTGCTGGCTCTCTAGCCATTCTAGCATTCCAGGAAATGAAAGTGCTGATCTTGCAGCTAAACATCCTCAATTCTCTCTCTCACAACATCCTTTGGTTCCTCACACTGACTATTAATAAACCCATCATTTGCAAAGTCTGCTTTGCAAATGATGGGTTTGTAATGTGTCCAATTTGACAATTGGTCACATATCGGGAAAAGTAACACCATCAATAAACTGTACCAAATAAAAGAAGATCCAAAGCTGTGGCTCTCTGGCTTAAGATGAGACAGACGAGATTAAGTAGTATTGGCAAGACTCAGAATAGGACACATTCATCATACTCATCTCTTCCTATTATTGGGAGAAAACCCACCTCAGTGCTCATCCTGTCGGATGCAACTTACGGTCTGTCATTTTCTGGTTGATTGTCCCTTATATTCAACCATCAGATCAAATGCTTTTAAATCACTCTCCATGTTAAAAATATCACCTGATTTATCTCATTTCTTAGGAAATGAAGCAAATATCGAAGAACGTTTATTGTATCTAAACCATATTGGCTTGTACAGGTGCATACAATTTAACATCCGTAACTATATGTTGCCTGTTGGAATAGTGTAAAAGAAAAGATGCATCATAAACTGCAAGACAATTCAGTCATTTAAACAGTTTTGTCAGGCCTGCATAATAATTGTTAAAAATAAGAAAAAAATATTTCTAAAATAAAAATTTCCTTTGAATGCAACTAGTTTAAATTATCTGATTATTATTATTATTTTTAATGAAAATGGGTTAATGAACCATTAGTTATGGCTTCCTTGCACATTTATTGAATTATCTTGGTGATCATGGAAAGCCACTGACAAAGATAAATCATACTATACTAAATCATATATAATACACCAGAATACTTATATATTATATTATACACCAGAATCCTTATGCAGAAAAAATGAGTATTTCTGCATGAAAAAGCAAAATTACAACTAATATTAGGAATCCTGACTGGCAATAGAATCTACATTTTTCAGTTGAAATTGCTAATTTAGTTAATGAGTTGAACTCAAGATTAGAAGGAAAGGGATCACTGGTACATCAGCTATCAAATTATGTGAATGCATTTATTACAAAATTTACACCTTTTAAATCTCAAATCTAGAAAATAATTTTTTCTGAAACTATGATAAATTTCAGAAATTGCAAACAAGGGAATTCTATCAAGTACGGAAAGTTAACAGCCCAACTTCTAGAATCATTTGCATTGAGAATTATAGAGCTCAGAAGCAATGTACAGTCATATTTTCCGATCACTTTTTAGTATCAGTGAACTAAATTGAATGGAACATGCAGTTAGAACTATAGATTACCTGCAATATATTGTGCTGTTATTTCAAATTCAGAATATTGCTATTTTCATTTTACAAAAATCCCTACCTCAACTTGAGAGAAGTATGCCAAAGTATTATTTTAATTGGTAGCTAAACATCTTGTCCAGCTATCTATTTAATAAAGTACAAGGTCTCTCAAAACATCACTATTACATTAATAATAATAGAAATAAAACTCATGAAAGCAGTCTTTGTTAATTCGGAAACTCTTATATAAAAAATAAAATACCTTTCCTGAAGCTTAACAAAGACATTTTGAGCAGTATTGTTTTTGAGGGCAAGGACATAAAGGTAATCAAATGCACTTATCCACTTGTGGACAAATTTATTTCTCACTGGAGTAAAACTGAGGTATTATATATACATTGCATATACAGGAAACCCCTGTATAACACGGTTTCGCTCTAACACGATTGATAAATTGCAGAAATCCTCGCCACAACACTGTACTTATATAACATGGTTTCCCATTAACATGATTGATAAAGTGCGGCAATCCTCGCATAACATGGTTTCGCTCTAACAGAGAATTTCGGTAAACCTCGCATAATGGTATTTTTGAGCTTTTGTATGGGGGAAATTGCTATTATGTTGGATGTAATTTTTCAAGATTTCCACTCTTTGAATCCCTTCTGTTGACTTGCTAGTCAAAAAAAAAAAAATTATTGAGAAATCCCTGTATTTTATTTTGTTGGGAAATTCCCATGTTACATTCTGTGCCTATTGAACTTGTGGAAAATCTAGATTTCAAAGTTTTATTACTATTGGATAGCACACCAGGCCATCCAAAAGATTTAAAGTTGAAGTTATGTTCCTACCGCAACAGTTGTACTGGGTTAATACAACTTCTTTCATTCAGCTGTTAGATAAAGGCATTATATCCACCTTTAAAACTCATATTAGAAAATTGTTACAACGGATTTTGGAAAAAATTTATTCTGAATCTATTGAAGTAATGGAGGCATAGAAACATTTCTCAATCGTGGACTGTATCAGAATCATAGCTTTACCACTGAAAGAAGTAAAACCGTAATGTTAAATGCGTTGCGAAAAAATGGATGACTAGATTCAGTTCATTCAGGAAATATGAACGAACCGGCAGAAAATGGAATTGGTGCGATAGTAGAACTTGCTAAGTTGGTAGGAGGGGAAGGTTTTGATATGACTATTGAAGCCCTCAGTAGCACAGTTGACAGAATCGCCCTCCTCCCCACAACGGGTGGAAAAGACCTGAGTTCGAATCCCGTTGATGAAGGGCGGAATTTTTATGGGCCCCTTTCACAACGTGGCTGAGTTAGTCCGGCTCGGGTAGCATGGTTTTTCTCCTGGAAACTCAGGGTTTTTTGTCCAGCAAAACAGAAAATCAGCCTCAGGACATGCAATTAATGTGCACAGAGTAACGTAGCTTTAGTCGCCAATGCTCCTAAAAAATTTAAAAAAAGATATGATTGCTAAAGATGTTCAAGAATTACTGGTAGAAAAAGAGGCCGACGTAGAGGATTTGGTGCAAATGGCATCAGAGGTAAAATAAAATCAATTCAGAGGATAGCACAGATGAAACTTCCAAATTTTACACTAAAAAGCATATGGGAAGGCATAAAGTTAGCCAAGCAATTAGAATCTTATTTTTGAATGCAGATTCTTGAATAAAAGGAGCATAAAGTTCAAAACTGCTTAGTTCCATACGATGAAATTCACAAAGATTTATCAAGCATGCAAACAAACAAACCCAGATTACTAATTCTTTAAAGAGCGCAGAAGATACAAGAAATCTGGAATGATTTTTTTTGTTAGCTTTTGGAACGTAACTTCTCCCCCCCCTCCCCTTTTGTACTTTTTCTTAGTCTCGTATAACAGTTTTGCATAACACAACATTTTATATGAACCTAATAACCGTGTTATATGAGGGTTACCTGTACTAGTAAATTTCTATGCATTTGGCAAGATAAATGGTGGCAGCCATTTGTGGAGCTTTTGTTGATCCCATATGTAATGTTTCTGAAATCACAGTTTACAAAAATTGTATTGAAAGGGTATGAATGATGGGCTAATTTTAGCACTCGCATGTCTTAAGTCATGCAGAGTGTACATTATACTATTGCTTCTTTATGTGGGGGGGTAGTTGTAGTAGAGAAAAATTTTCCATAGTACACAAGTGCAATCTCAGTATAAAGTAAACTTCTTTCTAAGAAAGTCATAAAACAATGATCTGTTCTGTTATAAATGCTTAAAAGCATTTATAACAGAACAGTCTGTTATAAAAAAGCATTTAGAACTGTTATAAACTCTTATTTATTGATTTTATTTTTAATGCTACTTATTAAAAATTAGGATAGTGCTGATTTTTGAAACCTAATGAAAGCATATTTATATTTCTTGATCAGATTGCAATGAACTGAATTTCACTTCATTTTTTATTTGGTTGTAACTTAATTTACAAAGGGATGGTTATTATCAATATATAAAAAAAAATACTGCATTTATGTTTTTATGATAAAATAGGCTTGCAATGAAAATGCATTAAGCCCATGAAAAATGTAGGCTATTATCTGTAAGTTATTTTTTTAACTTGACTTTAACTGATGCTGGCTCCATCCTTTAGTTATACATTGGGTTCCAGTTTATAAAACTACATTTTTCTTTGACAATAAAGATTTTTTTTTTTTACATATGGTCAGCGTTAATGGGGAAGGGTCAAAGGATCAGAGGTATGCCAAGTGACACTATTGTCTATGAAGGTATAGGTATATTTGGGTCTAATGGCTCCTGGGATATCTCCCATCTCCGTACACTGTGGACAAGCCAGGGATTTAAAAGTATATGGGTCATGTGGTATGTAGCATGTTGTGCCCTTGTTCATCCGTCCTGTTAGCCGCCGGGCCCCTATTGAAACCCGGCATTACCATACCTCGCCACAGGGAGGCCAGCCGGGTGTTAACTATATAGTACTCTGGCAGGTCCTGCCACTTACTCTCCTGGGATTTCAGTGGCTAGAAATTAAAAAAAAAAAAAAAAAAAAAGGTGCTCGCGGTTAGTTATTAGTGTTTGTTAGAAGAAGCTTGCGAGAGGCTACACGCCCTCGCGTATAGCCCCTCAGATATATATATATATATATATATATATATATATATATATATGGAAATAATATTATCTATATGTCTAAATGGGTTGGGCAAGAAATTTTGATGTAGTTAAATTTGGATGCATAGGGCTGAAAATGCTGTGAAAGAGTAAAGGGGTGGGAAGATTGAAGATTGGAGGGAAGAAAAGGAAGGGGCCAATAGAGAGGATGGCCCTGCGATTGCAGTGGAGCAGGCCCCTGTCCCACCAGAGGGAAGAGATTTAGGGAAGGGGAGGAGTGGGGGCAAATCCCCCTCTCCCCATGGGAGGGGAAAGAAAGCACCGTTCAAGAGAGAAACGGTGTATGATGAGTCATATGACCACCTATGATGTCCTTTAGTCCAAGTGCCCAACAAGGCAAGATGAGGTTCTTCTGTGGTGTCTCCTGACCGAGTTGAGTCGCAGTCTTAGTTGTGTTTCCATTACTCTGGGCCATCCCTCAATGTCAGATTTGTGAACTTTTGGGATACCACCATTCAAGGGGAAGGGAGGGTCCGTGTGAAGGCTTTGTAGGTCTCTTCCTCTTGCAGAATGATATCCTGGTTATAGTTGACATTAGAGGTCATCGTAGTGGTCACACTCATAGGCCAGGTGCTCCCAGGACTCCTCCTGTTCACAGGAGCACTGCGGAGCAGCCGAGATTCCAAAGTCATATAGCCTCTTTTTAAATGAGCCACGTCTAGTCAATATGTAGGTGGTTTGGAGTCTGCAAAAACCAGGCCGGGGAGAGTGGATAAACTTGTCCCACATCTGGTATAAACCTCTTAGTAATGGATCCTTTGTTAGTTACGTTCCAGCGATTTTGCCTTAGTGATTTTGCGTGTTGTAAAATCTGTCTGTTCTCCACAATTTTGAAGTTTGCTGGGTCTGTGGTGAATCCTATATGGGAGACTATTTTTCCTTTGGAATGTTAGTACAGCAACCCACAGCACGCAATCTTCAAGTCCAGGGGAAGGCATCCCACCGGGACCTGGAGCGCATGGGTGCTCACAATGCAAGCTCTTGTCGTTATGAGTAATATCAATCGGTGTATCATCTCCAGTTTTTTTCTTGTTGACAGCTGTGCTAGTCTGTGTACCAGGCCCCAGCTGCATAGGCTAGTGCTAGGATAAAGAATGCCAAGGGCTCTCTTCTTCAGACCCATCTTTCCTAGTGACTCTGGCCAGTAGGCTTGCATATCTTATTTTTGTTCTCAGGTAGCAGAGATGTGGCAAGAAGCTAAGGTTTCTGTCAAATATCACTCTGAGGTATTTTATTTCTGTTAGCAATTTGTGGTTTTCCCGTTTATCTTAATCTGCGGAGGTCTTCTAGGGTCAAGGAATCCTTTGAGAAGTATTGAACTTGTTTTATCTGAGGAGGTAGTAAGAAGATATGTGCTAGCCCAATTTTGCAAGTTGCTAGTGGCCCAGTTTGCTATGGTCTCCAGTCGTGCCTGGCTGTCAGCCTGCAGCATCAGAACCAGGTCATCTGCATATGCCTGGGTTTTAACATTTGGAATATCCAAATTAAGGAACTGGTCAAGGATCAGGTTCCACAAGAGCGGCCCAGGACAGAACCCCGTGGACCGTCCTAGAAACAGGTGTATGGAGTGGTAACAGTGATTTGCCTGCTTTCAAGATAGGATTTGAGGCATCAATATAAGTCTCCTGTGATATGAACCTTCCGGAGCCTGGCCAGAACAGCAGGCCATCAGAGAGAATAAATGGCTCCTGTGAAGTCAATCGATATTAGGAGGAAGTATTTTGTTGCAGTTTTTAGCTGTTTCAATAATATTTTCCAGAGCCTCTACAGCCGAGTGCCCCTTCCTAAAGCCATATTGATTAGGCGACATGAGGTTTGATTCTTGGAAGTGGTTCTCGATTTTCTCGTAGAGAAGCCGCTCGAAGAGCTTGCTGAAGATTGACGGTAAGATGATTGGCCTATACAACCCTGACATTCCTTGTGGTTTCATCAGATTTTTTAAGATGAGTTTTATTTGTGCTGTTTTCCACGAGGCCGGGAAGTGGCTCACCGAGAGACATCAGTTGAGGAGTCCCAATATTGTGTTTGGTATAGTTTCTACCACCATCTTGAGCCATCTCAGGATCAATTTGATCTGTATCAGGGGTCTTTCTATTTTTCATCCTTGCTGCCGCTATGCTGAGTTCCATTGGTGAGAAAGCAAGTTCAACAGCTGTGGTTGTGTATAAGTTATTGTCCTCTCATAGTTATCTTTGTTCCTGGGTTTGAGGCTCAGTTGCAGGAAGGAAGATATGGTCCACGATACTATAGAGGATTTTCATATTCTGGTATAGGTTCTCGAGCTGTCTCAGTTGCTGTTACGACTTCCCCTCTGAGGAGTTTGTTTGTGGTGACCCAATACACCACTCCCCAGGGGTCAGAATTTCCTTCTGTATTTACTAGGTTTTCCCATGAGACTTTCTTTCTTCTCTTTATTTTAGCTGTATAGTTATTTCTGACCTCACGGTACTGTTGACACAGTACATCGACCTCTGCTTGTGGCCAGGATCTACACGCCGATTAGTTTTGTTACCTCTCGCTGTTGCTGGTCTAGGTCGAATTCATTGGAGTGAAAGTTTTCTGCTTTCTCCATCAGCAGCTGCTTAAAATGTTTCCAATCCACTTTTGATATGCCGTATCTTGGTAATAGAAGTCGTGTGACATGTTCCGTTTGGAGTGATCTGCGGAGGTTGTAAGTTAATACTCTGTGATCTGAAGTGGTCCAGTGTTGTTGTACCTCCCAAGGAGAGGTGTCCTACTATGGAATGACTTGCAAGGGTTAGGTTGATATTCGCTTCTCACACAGTGTTCGTGAAGGTGTGGGGCTGGTTGGGTCTGTTTAGAATGGATAGGTCACTGCTTGATATGTACTCCTCTAGGTGCTAGTCTCTGTTTGTTCCTCTCCGTTCTGGTGTCTCACTGTGCCACGCAGGAGATCTGCAGTTTGCATCAAGGCCTAATATAAGTTTGGCATTTGGTAGTTGTTGCAGATTCTGAATATTTGTATTGTAGGGAGTATATCTTCTCCTGGTCGGGTGTAGATGGACACTACATAAAATTCCCCTACGGACAGTGCTATATGGGTGTAGACTGCTCAGGTCATGCATAAGTCTGTTATCTTAGTTACAGTGAGGTCAGGATTATAAACAGCGATGGCAGCCCATGGAGTTTCACAATCCACTTGGACAATTTTAAACTTTAGTGGGTTCCCTCTAACTTGATATTTATGTGTGTATGGCTCTTGTAGAAGTAGGTCTAACTTCTCTTCTTTAGCTTTCTTAACTAGCTGTGCCACAGCATTGTGGTGTGCTATCTTCACCTTTGACATGTTATAGTAGTTGTTATTACTCTCCATAATTGATTCTCAATTGTTGCGCACCCTTTGCTTTAATGCAGACTGGGCATTTACTGTCCCTGATGGAAACTTCATGGTCCTACAGTTTTCAGAAACCGGGGTTTCCGCTTTTTTAGGGCAATTGTTATATTCATGCCGAGTGTTGGCACAATGGCCACAAGTGGGTTGCAATTGCTTGCAGGTGTGAGTCGTGTGGCCAAAGTGACAACACCGGAAGCATTTGGGAATAGCCACATGATCTCTGAAATGGTGGCTGCCCCAGTTAACATAGATTCTGGACTGTTGTGTGTGGAGGGATGCCTGCTTGCCACCAGCATACCACTGGTGCTTGGATGTCCCTTAATGTTTTCATTTACTATCTTGCATAATGGCCACCACTCGAATCGTAAAGACAATTGTGAAATTCTGTATGCACAGTCCAGTCTACACCCAAATTGCTAGTATGGGAAAAGGCATCCTAGAGCGGTACTGTTCAACCAGCATGGACGGTCTGGCTTTGGGTGGATAAGATTTATTTTAAGTTAGATAGCTTATCTTACATGATGGGATGAATGGGTTGGTGATATTAGTCTTCTTCCCTCCCCCCAATGGTAAAAAATTGGGACATTTTCCTTTTCAAGTGTATATGTAATTAGTAACATTTAAAATTTTTCTCCTGTTTTCAATTAACTGATGTTAAATAATGAATGAGATGTTTTGTTCTGCATTTATGCATCAAAGCTCTTGGTTTATCATAGTGTTTTCTATAGTACATAGTAGTAGTGGCATGTGATGCAAGAAAGCAAGTGTATGAGCTTATGTAGCATCGGCCAATAAAAAAAAAAAAAAAACAATTCCCTCTAAATGTTTGTCGTGTTCCTCCTTAAATTTATTTAACCTATCAACTTCCGAACAAACGACAGATGGAAGTTTGTTCCAGCAATTAACCACCTGCTGGCGAAAGATAAATTTCCGCACATCTCTTCTAAATTTGTCTTTCCTCAATTTGTTTTATGCCCCCTTAAGTTCATAATCTGAACAAGTTGAAGAATTCCATCAGAATTCAGCATGCACAACCAATTCAAGGCCTTATACACCTCAATCCTTGAGGTGGTCACAGACATTCTCTCAGATATGCCAGACAAGCTGTACTTGCTACCTGGAACTGATATTCGGGTGACACTCAAGTCAAGTGGACCCAATTTCGGCAAAGTCCGGACGGTCTGTGACAGCCAAATCCTCTGCTTTGCACCTTCACGATGGTGGGACTGTTAGTAATCCTGGGTATAACCTCCATGCACAAGCACGTGGTGGGTGACCACCCAGGTGTGAACCAACATAAGCAGGGGTAGAGGTGTGGCAACCACACCACATGGAGGAATGCTGCCCCTCTATGGTACCAGGCAGTAATAGGTGGTAGATGACTCTCATCAACCGGTGCAATACCACCACTTTGCTTATTGGAGGCTTGAAGTGGTGGAATCCATGTTTAGTCTCTAGAGCTAAGTTCCAGTCAACCCTTCCCTATCTCTTCCATCATGCAGTATGATTGACTTTTGAGGTTATGATGAACGTTGTGGCGAGATCCATTTCGAGGGTACAGCTCTAAAACAGAGTTTGCAGGCTGGCCGCTAGTTAGTACACTGGAATGAACCTATTGGTAACTCTCTAGGAGGCTTCCAGATCAGCTAGTGTATAATCTTGCTACCTCTACTCTGCCAGATAGTGACTGGAGGGAGTCTGAGTAGTGTGTATGTGGGGAGCATTGTCGGGGCCACGTTATGTCAAGGATCTGGGTATATTCTTACTGTGTGTATGCCATATCCAAAAATTTCATTACTTCATACAGAATGTCCCACCCACTTTTTCTTACTATTGAATACACCATGAATTGTCAAACTAATAGAGTAAGCTTATCTGCGAAAAGATCTAAACCTCCCAAGCACTTCCTAATTCATTTCACAAATATACGTAAAATTATAATCTCAACGATGTCCATTTCCACTTGCAGTCTGCTAAACCCCATGTACTTTTTCTGACAGAATCTCAGTTATCGGTTGATTCAACTACTGCTCATCTCAGATGCCCAAATTATTCGCTGTACGATTCCTTTCGCCTCAAAGGTGGTACTTGTGCATATGTCAGTTCTGATATTCCCTGTCAGAGACTTGGCAATTTGGAATCTCCTATCTTTGATCTTCTCTGGCTTAAAATCTCTCTACCTCATTGTGTCAAATTCATCTGTTGTCTCTACCGTTCTCCCAACTCCCCTTCACTTGGAGCTCTTTGACTTCTTCTCCGCCGACCGGGCTAGCTGGGTCGGTAAAGTGCCTGCCTGGCAACCCAAAGGTCGCGGGTTCAAATCCCGCCTTGGGCTTGGATCAAAGCACTGCAAAAAAACCTTGGGAGGTGCATTATAGCCACAGAAGCCGATGCGCTAACAACTACCAAAAAAAAAAAAACTTTTTCGCTTTGCAACTTGACTTTCTCTAGTCCAACTTTCCTAACAGTGAGGTAATTTTCCTTGGTGATTTTAATGTTCACAACTCCAGCTGGGTTCCGTTTTCTAGTCACACCGACCCAGCTGATCGAGATGCTGAGGTTTTTGCAATTACTAATGACCTTACACAGATTGTTCATTTACCTACAAGAATACCGGACAATCCTAATCATACAGCCAATACGCTTCATCTTTTTCTCATAAACAACCCTTGTAAGTACACGATCGAAGTGAGAGGTCCTTTAGGCACTTCAGATCATAACTTGGTGATTGTCTCTTCTCCAATGGAACCTTTATCTCATGGCTATTCCCAACCTCGTGTTGTTTGGCATTACAAGAATGCAAAATGGGATGACCTGCGAGACTTCTTTTCTTTGGTCGGATTACTGTTTCAAAACTTCTGATGTCAGCGTTTGCTCAGATCGTGTCAGTGAAATTATTCTTGCAGGAATGGAATCCTTTATCCCACACTCCAATTTAAAATCTCGTCCTTTAAATAAATCTTCGTTTTCCTATAAATGTGCTAAGGCTGTTCAAGAGAAGAATGTGGCATATCTTAATTGGCTTGTTTCTAATTCTCCAGTTTCATTTTCTGCCTACACGAAAGCTCGCAACAATTGTAAAGCAGTTATTAATCAGTCCAAACTAGAGTTTGAATAGGCTAAGAGTAGAAAACTTGCTTCTTGCCCTAATGGTAGCCGAGCATTCTGGTCCTTGCCAAAACTATTGGTCGCAACTTTTGCCCATCTCTGCTCCCACCTCTGTCCAAACCAGATGGTTCTGTTGTCACTTCAGCCAAGGATAAAGCTGACCTGCTAGCATCCCATTTTTCTTCCAACTCATGTATTAATGATCTTGGTAAAACACCTCCCACCATTCCCAACACGTTCCATTCAATGCCTCCTGTGGTCTTCCATCAAAAGGATATCAGAAGGATTTTGATGGATCTTGATGCTAAGAAAGCTCCAGGTCCCGAAGGTATTTATTTCTCCGCTTGTTCTCAAAACCTGTGCTCCTGAACTTACTCCTATTCTTTGCCGCCTTTTTTCACTTTCTTATTCCAAAGGTGTTTTTCCTTCTGCTTGGAAATTTGCTCATTTCCAGCCAGTTCCTAAAAAGGCTGGCAAATCCCTCCCATCCAGTTATCGTCCCATTGCAATTACTTCTACTCTTTCTAAAGTAATGGAGAAATCAATTAACCGCCAACTCTTAAACTGCCTAGAAACCTTCCGTCTGTTCAACGATCACCAGTATGGATTCCGTCAGTGTTGATCCACTGGTGATATTCTGGCTTATGTTACCCATTTATGGACTAATTCAATGGAAAGGTTCGGTGAAACATAAGTAGTTGCTCTTGACATCTCAAAGGCGTTCGATTGTATTTGGCATAAAAGTCTTCTAAACAAGCTTCCATCTTATGGTTTGCCAACTGTTTTTAGTAATTGGTTATCCAGTTTTCTCTCTGATCGCTCATTGAGGGTGATGGTAGATGGCTCTCTGTCTTCTAACTTCTCCACTAATGCCGGCATCTCCCAAGGTTCAGTTCTTTGTCCCACTGTGATCCTCTTGTATATTAATGATCTATGGATAGGATTTCCATCGACTGGAAATCCTATCCATAGTTTTGCCGATGATAGCACATTGCATTCCACTTTCTATTTTGAGAAACCTTGTCCTGCTCAATCAGCTTCAACTTCTCGAAAATCTGCTACCAATTCCTTAAATGCTGATCTTCAGGTAATTCTCCAATGGGGCAAAGACAACTTAGTTGATTTCAACCCTTCTAAAACTCAGTCTTGTCTTATATCTCGCAAAAAGGATTTTTCTGCTCTATGCTTATCTTTAGTGACACTCCAATTTCTAGGCAAAAATGATATATCTCTTTTGGGGATTACCCTGACTTCTAATCTCTCTTGGCACAAGCACATTATAAATATTGCTTCCTCTGCATCTAAAAAACTTGGTTTTCTCTTTTGCTCTCAGCGTTACTTTTCCAAACAGCTGCTCACTCTGTATAAATTGCAAATCCGCCCAGCCATGGAAAATTGTTCCCACATCTGGGGTGGTGCCCCCAAAACCTCTCTCAGGCTTCTTGATTCTATTCAGAAGAGGGCAGTTAGGTTAATTAATGATTCATCTCTAACAGAGTTTCTCCACTCGCTCTCTCAGAGACGTACTGTTTCTGCTGTATGCCTCTTCTACAGATACTTCCATGCGCACTGTTCTTCTGAAATGGCTTCTGTAATTCCCGTTCTCTCTTTCAAAACAGTCTGAACACGTGACGCCACCAGCCAAAATCCATTTACTGTCCAACTTCAAATTCACAGAACCAACTTTTCATCTTCCTCGTTTATTCATTCCACTGCCGTTTTCTGGAACAACCTTCCCTCATATGTATTTCTTGAAAATTACAGTCTACAGAATTTCAAGTCCAATATCAACAAATATCTTCTTTCATCTTCTTAACCTCAAACCCAAGCACGGTTCTAGGTACTATAGGTTCTAATACCTCTCGTGTTTGGAGTTTACATAAAAAAAGAAAAAATATATATATCGGATCACATCGCAGATGCCTAGTCTCTAGCTTCTGCAATTTGCAGAACTTTAGCCTCTCTTGGTAAGAGGATCCCTTCATTTCCCTCACCAATCTTGTTACCCTTCTCTGTACACACTCAAGCAAATTTACATCCTTCCTAAAATGAAGCTTCCAGACCTGTACACAGTACTCAAGGCATGGCCTGACCATTGCCTTATACAGAGGGACAATCACCTCCTTTTCCCTGCAAGCAAAATTTCTGTATATCATTGGCAAAACTCCCTGGCAGCCTGTCTGTATTGCTCAGAAAAATTCATATCTGACTGCACAATTACTCCCAGGTCATTTTCATTTTCCAACACCTTAAGTGTAGTACCACACAGTTCGTATGTTTCTCTGGGATTACTTCTACACATATGCAGTACTTTGCATTTGGCAATATTAAACTTCAGTTGCCACTTCTCAGCCCATCTGCCCAATTTTCTAGATCCTGTTGCAGTAGCACACTGCCATTACTGTCATTAAGAACCCTGCCAACTTTGACACTAAGCCCGATATACCTTCATCAATATGATTGATAAATATAGAAAACAACAGTGGACCCAACACCGAACCCTGTGGGAATCCACTAATAACATTAGTTCACGAAGAGCAGCACCCATTGATTACCACCCTCAGTCTTCTGCCACTCAACCATCCTTTTATCCATTGTAGCAACTTAACTTTAATACCATTCTGCTCCAATTTGTACAGTAGTTTTTCATGTGCAACAGTGTCAAAAGCTTTCCTGAAATCCAAGTATATGATATCAAAATTATTTTTTGCATCCAGTTCCTTTGTAACCGCAACATAGTACCCAATCACAATTGTCATACAAGACTTAACCTTAACAAATCCATGCTGTATCTGAATTATTGCTGTAGTCTTGTCTAGATGATCCTACAATGCATCTTTAACCAGTAACTCCATTATTTTACCCGGAACAGAAGTCTAATGCATTAAGGGCTTATGCCTCAAGCTGCGAAAGAGTTAGACTATGTATATTTTAGTGCACTTGCATCATTTATACACAGCCAATTATAGATTAGCAAATTTTCAGTAGTGGTATCGTTTAAGTTACATCTCATATTGTGAATACCCTCACACACAATGTGTGGTGGTATCCACTGAGAACAAGCAACAACAGTTTCTCCTTCGGGTGAAGTGTTACTTATTTGAAGTAGTGCAATGTCATGGCAACTCGCTGTGAAGATATTCACAATATGAGATGTAACTTAAATGATGCCGCTATTGCAAATTTGCTAATCTATAATTGGCTGTATATAAATGATGCAAGTGCACTAAAATATACAGAGTCTAACTCTTTCACAGCTTGAGGCATAAGCCCTGAATGCATTAGTTCTAACTTATATCATACACCATAAGGCAGCTCAATATTGTGGACATATACCTCAAAATTGTTTTGTCATCATTACATCACTTGGGTACCTACCCACCCACCGAAGAAGGGCCAAATAGCCCTGAAACAGTGCCGCCTGGGTGGTGGTGGTGTATCCACTGAGAATAAGTAACAACAGTCTTCTGCTTCTGGTGACGCATTACTTAATCGAAGTAGTGCAATGTCATGGCAACTCGCTGTGAAGATATTCACAATATGAGATGTAACTTAAACGATGCCGCTATTTCATATTTGCTAATCTATAATTGGCTGTGTATAAATGATAGCAAGTGCATTAAAATGTACATACCGGAACAGAAGTTAAACTAACTGGTGTGTAATTACTCGTGTCACCCTTTGAACCCCCATGTCAATTGGGGATACATTTGCACTTCTCCACTCCGTGGGACCTACCCCTGAGTCCAAGGATGCTCTCATAATTATGGCTAATGGTTTGCTTACTTCCTTTGCCGCCTCCTTTAATATAACTGGATAGATCCCATCCACCCCAGATGCCTTTTTTATGTTTAACTTTGACAATTTCTCCCTCCACTTTGCTCTCAGTTATTACCAAATCATTAAGCACCCTGCTACAATTTGATAACCTTCTGGCATTTTCAAACCTTAATTCCTCATGTGTGAATGTAGATGTAAAATACTCATTCAGTTTGTTTGCTATCTGAGCAGGATCATCAACAGTCGAACCATCAAGTGAAGTAATCAGATTCATCCCCTTCCGTTTAGAGTTTATATAAGTAAAATTTCTGACTGGGCTAACCTGCCTGGCAACCCAAAGGTTGTGGGTTCCAGTCCCGCCTCAGGCTTGGATCAGAGTAGTGCAAAAACCTTGGGAGGTGCATTCTCGCCACAGAAGCAAATGTGCCAACAACTAACAAAAAAAAAATATATATATATATAAGTAAAGGAATCCTTGCTGTTTTTCTTAGCTTCCTTTGGCGAAGATTTCTCGTAATCTGCCTTCGCCTGCCTAACCTCCTTTGTGACTTGATTACAGACTACTGCCATTTTATATCTACCATAGGCTTCTGTGTCACCTGATAATTTATATGCATCCCATGCATTTTTCTTCTCTGCCACGAGTCTCATTAGTTCATTTGACAACCATTTAGGCCTAAACCTTGAACAATATTTCTTAATAGGTATGAAACTTTTAGTAGCTTCCATGATTAATTTCTTGAATGCTTCCCACTTAGAATTTGCTTTTGGTAACATCATCAGTTGATCCAACTGTACAGAATTTAAAAACTATCTGAGACCACTGTAGTCACCTTTACAGTACAAAAACCCTATCCTTTACCCATGATGGTAATTATATCTTTAAGTAAAGACATAATTACGTCAGTACACTGTTGATCACTGTCACCTAGTGGTTCCTTTATCTGCAAATTCTTAATACACGAATGATCACTGATGATAACCAGATCAAGAGTATTACCGTCTCTGGTTTCCTCTAGAACATGCTGCTGCAGAAAATCATCCAATAAATCCACAAATCCACAAAAGTCTTACTAATTTGCGAGTGACCAACCCACAAGTTCCGGTCAATATCTGGGAAGTTAAAATCCCCCATTATAAGACAATCTGATTTATTAGCCCACTCTATTTCTCAGTACAATTGTTCATTCGAGTCATTAGGCCTATAACACACTCCTACTCTTATTTTTGCTTTTGCAGTGCTTATATCACACCAAACTGACTCAACAGTGCACTGTTCATCTATATCAACTGGATGCACTTCTTTTGATTTTGTTTTTCTTAATTAACAGCATAACCTCCTATCCTTTCTGCACACATTGTACTCCCGAAATTCCAATTCCGCATTCCTAATATCTGTGTGACACCAAGTCCCTGATATTATCCCAACAGTATCCGCCTTTGATGTCTTGACCAGCACTTCAAATTTTATTTAGAAAATGTGTTGGTCAAGACATCAAAAGTTTGAAAGCTCTGTCCTAGAGTATGCACACGAGACACTTTTATTTCAACCTGCCATCTTGAAATATGATGGTCACCACTCAAATTATAAGCAGCAGCATCCATTTAGTGCAGTGTTTCTCAACTTTTGTCATATATGGGCCACTTTTAAATTTAGAATCAATGGGCCATAAAAAAAAATTAAACTGTATATGCAAATATATCAATAACTAATTTTTCAAAAAGTAAAATGATATGTACTCCTACTTAACGTGATCCAGAAAATATTTTACATTGTTATAGGCATACGTATATCCCATTCACTCTTAATGGGTTTGTTGCCTACTGCAAAAAAGCTGTTTTATTGTTAAGTCTCAAAAGATTGCTTCTGTAAGTCAGTTTCCTACTTCAGTGCCTGTTTCCCAGACCATGGTCTGTGGACCACATCGAATATTAGTTTATAAATATAAAATATACTAAATACATATGTGTAATCTAATTTGTACCTTTTATTGAAAAATATCTTTGTATTTTATACAAAAAAAAATAGGAAATTGTTTTGCATTGCTGCTGTTTATGAGGAAGAGACTGTTCATAAAAAATTCATAATTTTTCATTTCAGTACAAAATAATTGTTTAGTGAATCCAGATAATTCCTTTTATTTTGTCATTTGTAAACTTGTATTTGCATTACTGAAATTTTTTTGTCTTTTAAAGTCTGAATTGCCACATCAAATATCTTCATTACATGAAATAAAACAAAAATAAATTTTGAAATTCAAATCTGAAATTTCATTGCTCCAAATGCCTGCCACAAAATTTCTTTCATAATTTTTTTTTACATACTTCAAAAAGTAACTGCTGCAAAGACCAATCTGTTTGGTGCATGATATAAAGCTTGGTTATATTCAACATCTACAAATTCACAGAATCCCTTGAGTTATATTGTCCTATTACCAGAACCACTCAACTGATTATAAACTTCCAAAACTAAATTTTTGATATCTATTTTTAATTTGTTATACCATATTAAGAAGCATTATGAATTAGATGATACACAGTCAGTATATAAAATAATGACTTCAGTTTTTAAACCATACTGATGATTATCGGCAGTGAAGCCACAGTTTCTTAAATTTAAATCGGCAAAAAGCAATTTTTTCTGTAATTTGATCTGCAATGGCTGTTGAATTTTCTTTATGAAGCTAATATTTATTCAAGAGGCAATATATTATACTAGATTGAAAATTAAAATCTTAACAGTTGGAAGAATTTTAATTGCCCCTTTATTCAAATCATTATTTGCAGGAGAATTAGCATTAACCAAAAAAAAAAAAAAAAAACACCTTCCCATTTCACCCATCCATTTGCCTCAAACGTTTGTCCAGTTCTTTTTTGAATTTATTTAAGCTATCAGCTTCCACATGGAAGTTTGAAGTCTGTTCCAGCAATCAACCAACTGCTGGTTAAAGGCAAATTTCCACACATCTATTCTACAACTGTCTTTCCTCAATTTGAATTTATGTCCCCTCAGATGTGTAATCTGAGTTAGAGGAAGAATCCCATCAACATTGAGTATACTGAAATCATTCAGGCCTTGTACACCTCAATCAGATCACCTTGCAGGTGCCTAGTCTCCAGATGTTGCAATTTGGAGAACTTAAGTCAATCTTGGTAAGATCAACCCTTTGTCCCCCCTCATCAATGCGATTGCCATTCTGTACTCACTGGAGATGTTGGGATATCACACACATGGTGTCACACATACAGGTAGTGCAGAATTGGAATTTGGGGAGTACAATGTGTACAGAAAGGAGAGACAGGATAGGAAGGGAAAAAGGGTTATGCTGTTTAAGAAACACATAAAATCTAAGAAAGTGCATCCAGTTGACATGGGTGGATAGTGCAGTGTTGAGTCTGTTTGGTGTGACATAAGCACGGGGAAAGGAAAAATGAGAGTAGGAGTATATTATTGGCCTAACGACGCTGATGAGTAGAGCAGTTGTGCAGAGAAATAGAATGGACCAGTAAATCAGAATGTCTTGTAATTAGGAATTTTAATCATTCAGATATTGACTGGAACTTGTGGTTGGTCACTCACATGCTCGTTATGTGATACCACTTGTGATTATTACTCTGTCCATTTGTTTTTTGGATCATAAAGGACCAATAATCATTTTTTTTTCATGAAACCTTTATTAGCTGGTGTGCTTATTTGAAAATAAATGTCATTTACAACATTTATTTTTATACTTACTTACTTACTGAAGGAGTAACTACATTCAATAAATGCGTAAATTACCAAAAGGAACTGAATTTTATCTGCTGTCAAGCTTATTCAATTGCCACATCTATGGCCTTCCATCAACGAATTCGAGTAGCATACCAAAATGAATTATGACAAAGATTATTGCTGTCATAATTAGTTCATCTTTTGTACACATTACACAACAAAATGATGACAAATTTTTACCATCAGCATAAGAGGAACTTTTAACTTCTCTTGCTGTATGCAGTGTGTTGCCCCATGGCCCATTTTAAAAAAAAAAATTCCAATTGGTATGTGACTTTTTTAATTTCAAACTGAGCTGTTCTACCTGTCACTGTACTGCATTATGACAGTGATGAATTTTAACCAAAACCCAAGAGGATACTTTGATATTAAAAATATAAACAAAGGGAAATGAAAAGCAAACAAACAAAACAAGTAACTTTTGTTCACTAATTTCAAGCAAAGCAGGTCTTGTTTAAAAATACCAGAGTTTAGAAAATGTGAGAGACAGCTAGACAAAATAACTTCCTTTTTAAATACAGTACCACCTTGATATATTGTACTTCCATTATACCACACATTCAGGTATAATACCAATGATCACATTCCCCAAAAAATAATGTAGGTTATGATTAACCCACAAATTTCACAATAGGCACTGGGAAAAGCAAACTCCATACTTCACAAAGGGAGAACAAACTACTGTAGTGGTTTTCAAACATGGACTCACTGTGTTATTAACATTATTATTTACGAAAACTCCAAACATGAAAGGGATTACAGCCTATATTAGTATTGTGCATTAATTGAAGGTTAAGAAAACTGAAGATCATTGTTGATAGACTCGAATTTCTTGTATCATTAATTGTAGACTTTAATTTCTGTAGATTTTAATTTTCAGGAAATACATGTGAAGGAAGGTTCCAGAAAACAGAAGTTAAAGGGATAAATGACGAGGAAGAAAAGTTTACTCCGTATGTTTGAAGTTGGACAGTAAAGGGGATGCTCACTGTTTGCAGTACATGTTTTGTACTGGTTTGGAAGAGAGGGGGTAGAGATGCCAATTTAGAAGAACAGTGCCCATAGAAGTATCTATAGAAAAGGCATGCAGCAAAAACCAAATGTCTATGAGACAGAGAACTTTAAGAGATGAGGGATTAATTATCCCGACTCCCCCTTTTGAACACAATCTAAAAGCCCACAATCTAAGAGAGAGGTTTGGGGGGCACCATCCCATGGCAGGAAGGATTTGAGGTGTGTACAGAGTGTGCAGTTGTTTAGAAGAAAAGTAATGCCAAGGGCAAAAAAAAAAAAAAAAAAAAAAAACTATTTTAGTTGCAGGGGAAGCAATATCTGTGATTCCAAGATTCCAAGAGAGAGATTAGAATTAGGGTAATGGTAATCGCTAATAGAGACGTGACCTTGTCTATAAATTGTCATCCAAAATGACTTTAACTAGGACTGTGAATTCTAAGGATTGAAATTACCTAAGTTATATTTGCCCTATTGAGAATTACCTGAAGATCAGCATTGGAAGATTTGGTAAAGGATATTCAAGAAGTTGAAGCTGTTTGTGCAGGGGAAGGTGAAATGTAAATCAAGAAAACTGGACAGGATTTCCAGTTTTCTTTCCATTTGAATAAATTCCACTGAGTCACTATGTTATTAACATTATTATTTATGAAAACTCCAAACATGAAAGGTATTAGAACTTATATTAGTATTATGCATTAATTGAAGGGTCAGAAAATTGAAGATCATTGTTTGATAGACTTGAATTTCTTCAGTCTTGAATGATCATCAATTTTCTCAACCTTCAATTAATGCACAATACTAATATAGGTTCTAATACCTTTCATGTTTGGAGTTTTCATAAATAATAATGTTAAACTGAAAATTGAATTTCTATAATTTCTTTTCCAGTGGAAGAAGGCCATTAACTCTGTGTTTGTCACCGGTGCTGCCCAAAATCCTGACATATCGATTGTATTTAAAAAAAAAACAGTCTATATCTCAGAACTGTTTTTGCAATAAAAAATGAAATGTTTTTCATGTAATTAAAATGGCCACTAAAAACATTAAAATTTTATTATATATATATATCAGTTCACAAAAACCACATTACCGACAATAACCACAGTTTAATGATATCAAAATCAGATTAAAATTTCCAAAAAATCATACAAATTATAATCAAACGTTTAAGTATTATAATAAT
The DNA here is from genome assembly GCF_048544385.1 of Mastigoproctus giganteus. Classification (NCBI taxonomy): domain Eukaryota; kingdom Metazoa; phylum Arthropoda; class Arachnida; order Uropygi; family Thelyphonidae; genus Mastigoproctus; species Mastigoproctus giganteus. The sequence goes on from NC_143575.1 coordinate 135,088,415, forward strand.
AATAAGAAAATTGGATATTTTTTCCTGTTACCCATTTCAAAATATCCTGCCAGAGCCCATGGTCATGGTCATGCCTAATGTACTTGTCAAAGAAATTCATAAAAGTACAGCTAATAACAAATACCTGTATAATTACAGTTTTAGTTATGCTAATGATATTTATGACAAATGTTACACAGCTGCCAAAATACATTACTCTAAATTTTCATGTTTCAAAAGTGTTCTTATTTCAAGTTCTTTAGCATAATTAAAATTATTGCTCAAACGCCCTATATAAATATCAAAATTAGACTTGAAAAATTACCAGTTAAATGCAATATAATAAAGTAAATTTAATTAAGCCGTTTTTATTTGCTGATCGTATTTTAAAACTGTTTGTTTCTGTAACAAAAAACATGATCTTCAAATTGAAAGAGGTATTTGTCGTTAAATTTTAATTTTTTATATTTTTTCTATACAAAATTAATCAAATATGGTAAATTTTTATTTTCTAAAAAACTAATAAATATATAGAAGTATATTAATATATTTTTACAATATTTATTATTATTAGCTATATGGTGCAAGGAAGCCTGAGGTTTATGCTGTACCAGCCAAAAAAAAAAAAAAAATTCCCTGAGAGAGAGAGAGAGAGAGAGAGAGAGAGAGAGAGAGAGAGAGAGAGAGAAGTAGAAAGGAATTGCCAAGAAAGAGAAGAATGATGATATCCACTGTTGGGATTTTGGGCCAGACCCATTAGTCGTGTGGGGTCCATTCAACTCCAGACAATATTTCAGCAATTCTTGCACTTCATCTACTCCATTCACATAGTAGAAACTACTAATAGCTTTTTTATTTCTCGCTGAAAATTCCAGAAATCTCTTGATCACACTATTACGAAAAAATTCATGAATTAAGTTAAACCTAAAAATACACGTGTTGATTGGCATATGTCATTTAACAGTTATTGATAGCAAGTTGTGTTTACAGCTGCCTGCTCATCTCAAATCAGTAAAGCTCTTTAGCTTTGTAATATTAAAGCATAGTCTGGAATCTGTTGACATGTGCACTTCACGTTTCATGCAGCAGATACTCCTGTTAGCAACAGGCTGTCATCCAATTACAGGCATCTGTTGAAGCACACAGATTTTAAATCCATTTTGCTTGCCAACAAGTTTAAAGAGTTAATTTTAAAATAAAAATATATGCTTTAATTATAAAAATTGGAAATTTCACAGTTGTGTTCAGAAAGATTTAAAATAAAGTTGGCATCAAACAACTGAACAATTTAGAATTATTTTTTGCTGAATTTTCAAATAAAGGTGTGTTTGGGTACTTAGACGCCCCATGTAATTAGAGGAGGAACAATCCCTTTACACTTTTGGATGGGTTAATATACAAGAGGAAAAGAGTGGGAGGTGTGACTCTGAACCAAAAAATTGGCAAACCTTAAGATGGGACCTTGTTTAGAAGATCTTTGTCCAAACTTAAACAAATGCCTTAGAAATGACAAGAGCAACTTCTTGAGATTCACCAAGCTTTTCCATTGAATTTATAGTAATAGCAGTAATAGCATTTGCCATATGTGCAAGGAAGCCACAGGCTTTTCCTGCACTGGCAAACAAATTATATACTTTCCTCCTCACACAGATAGCTATTCAGTTGACCTTTGAATCTATTCAAACAATAAAATTCAAATTCAAGCTGAATAAAGCCTCAACTACCTGCAAGAACAACTTGTTCCAGCAATCAATGACTTGCTGGCTAAAAGAAAAACTTCCCTATGATCTAATCTAAACCTCAACCACTATAATTTGAATTTTTATGACCCCTAGTTCTGTAATTTTTTATAACATAGTGGCATAATGTTTGGGTTCGGGGTGCCTCCGGTTGTGTCCCACAGGTGCACCGTATACTCTGTGTGGTAAAAGTACTCTGTGAAAACCAAAAGTGTGAGTAGTGTGTTGCTTTATGAAGTGTAGTGTTGGGTTGTGTTGTCATCTGGCTTTTTGCCGTGCAGCCTCTGATGAGACTCCATATTGCCCATCACTAACCTATGGGAGGTAGCCGGGCAGTCCCAAAATCTCTGGCTGGTCTCTCTTCCAGGGTTGCCTGAGTTTCCTGACAACAGAGACCACAAAAAAAAAAAAAAAAAAAAGAGAGAGAGAGAGTAGGAAAATGAGGTTATATTTTAGGGGGAGAAAAGAGGGAGATCGATGAGCCTTGAGGACGAAAGCGAAGGTATCCTCAGATCAGATAGAGATGTCATCAAGCAAAAGAGGAGGAGGGAGAAGGGGAACAAAATGGCAACCTATGCAGTGCAAGGGAGCACTGCATAGGTCGCCATTTGGCAGGTAGAGTCAAGTCCAGGTTATTTTCTTTGAGTCAAGTCCAAATGATGTTTAGAATTTTTGATCCAGTGATCATATGACTGTTAAAAGTTTGTCCTAGACAGGGTTTTCCGCTTCTCGAAAGGTCCTGGGCGAATGCAATATAGTCTTCTTTGTTTTCCAGTACTTGGTGCTCAAGGTTTTTTGGAAGATAATATATCCTTGTGAGAAGAGTGCATCTTATATCCTCATAAATTTCACAATCGAACATAAGATGGTCCCAATTTGCAAGGGAGGTGCAACGGCATGGCGTCATCAGCGATACCCAGCACTCCCAATTTTCCTTTGATTGATCCATGGCCAGTAAGTAGGAACAAGATGTACAGGCCAGGGGAGAACCACGAAGGTGACTCTGGGTAGGTTCTGGAAATTTCAGGGTTGAATTTTTTAGTGATATTTCCTTTAGTAGAATTAGTCCATCTTGACTGTTAAGTCTGTATTATAAGTGTTGTGTCAACTGCTTTTTCTCTAACTTGGTATTGCTGGCAGGATCAGTTGTGAATCCAAGGAATGTCGTGGATCTCTCCTTGGAAAGACTGTGCACCAGCCCACATCTGACAACCTCCAAGTCTATCGGAAGTGAACCAGCCAGCACCTGCAGAGCATGGGTGCTGACGGTGCAACCTTGTAATGGTAAGAAGGATGGCATGTTGCATTGTTTCTAGTTTCCACCTGTCTACAGCTGTATAATAATTTTGTAAAACCAGACCCTGGATCCATAGCAGATGATTATGGACAACAACTCTGCAGTAAAGAGAGAGAGGGCATGCTTTTTCAGGCCCCAATCTCATGAAATTTTATTTACTAGTGCAGTGTAGTTGCATATTTTCTTTGTAAGGTAGGGCAGGTGTGGAGTAAAGGAGAGATTTCTATCCAATATAATGCCAAGATATTTAAGTTCTGAGGACAGTTGGATAGTTCTGTTCTGTATCTTTATTTGTGGTGGTCTTGTGGGATGGAATCTTCCTTTTCAATAGTAGGGAATTTGTTTTTGCAGATGAGATCTGTAGGTATTTATGATCAGCCCATTCCTACATGGTGAAAAGAGCTATGTTTTCTTGTTGTTTTCTGGAGTCCACTGTCAGGGTAAGAACCAGATCATCCGCATAAGCCTGGGAAGCAACATCTTGTAGATTCATGGTTAGAAAGCTGTCTAGTATTATATTCCATAGGACAGACCCTAGGACTGAACCTTGGGGGCATCCTCTGGACTTGTTGGGAAACCGAGCTGTATAGTGCTTTAACTATTATGCTTCTTTGTGAGAGATAGTCCTTGATGCAACAGTAGAGGTTTTGTGGCAGGTTGGCTGTACAGTCTGCCTAGGATGCTTGGCCACCAAAGTGAGTCTAAATCCTGGCAAAATTGATTGAGATCATCAGAAAATATTTTTTCGTGGAGTTTCTGACAGCAGAGATGATGCTTTCCAGTGGAGGAGCCCTCTTTAAATCTGTAATGGTTTGGTGATTGTAGACCTGCATTGTTATAGTGGGTGACTATTCTCTTACGCAGTAGGTGCTCAAAAGGTTTACTAAAAACAGAGAAGAGCTATGGGCCTGTGGCTTGTTTGGGTTTTTCAGGATGAAGCGTACTTTGGCGGTGTGTAGGCAGTGGTTAAACAGTTTTAGTATGTAATCTAGGATTTATTCCACCATTTTCTTTATTATTTTGGGCTCTATTAAGTCCAGTCCAGGAATCTTATGGTTCCTAATCTTGGCAGTGCTAGGGTCATTTCTTCCAGAGTGCAGGGAGGTAAGGTCTGTTGAGTTGAGCATGCTTCATTGAAAATAGAGTTGAGGATATTATTTATTGTTGTTGTCATTGTTCCGTCTGCTAATTTAGTTAATGTGATTACTTCACCCCTGCGAAGTTTGTCGGTAGTCACTTTGTAGACCCCCCCCCCAGAGATTCATGTTGTCTGTCATGAAAATGCGGTCCTCCCAAGATTTCTTCTTTCTCTTCCGAATGAGAGCAGTGTATTCGTTTCGCTCTCGTCTATCTTGTTGCTAGAGCACCTCGACCTCCGCCTCAGGCCAGGTCCTTCGGGCCTGCTGGAATGTCTTCCTTTCATGGGTGACTTCACGTCTAAGCATCTGCAACTCCGAGCATCACCAAAGGACAGCACCCAGCATAGGGTTCTTTCTAATTGCTGAGTTACATGCAGCCGGTTTGTGATTTTGCATTGATGCTGATCAGGTCCTATCTGACTTAGATCTTCCAGTTGAAGTCTGCTTGCATGGGCCAACAGTACTCCATGGAATAGCACCCAGTCTGCTTTATTAATAGCATATCTATACACGAGCTGTCTTTGAATTGGGTTGCGCAAAGTGTAGTGTCTCATCTCAAAGGTATTACCTTGTGGTCAGAGGTTGTCCACACTCTCAAACTTTCCAATCAAGTATGTAGCCAGCTAGGGATCTAGTGGCGAGGGTAACATCAATCGTGGAGTCTTTCCTTGTATGGTCATCCTTCTGCTGATTTCACCATTTGAGTTGGCCATCTTTGGACCCCTTCAAGAAGCTCAATGCCTTTTTTCAGATGATGTCTCCATGCATCAGCATTAGCAAGGACACATGATGCAAGAAAGCCAGCTTATATAGCATCAGCCAAAAAAAAAAAAAAACCCCACCCCCTTCTCATTTCACTCATCCCAAATGTTTATCTAGTTCTGCATTGAATCTGTTTAACCTATCAACTTCTACGCCAGATGGAAGTTTATTCCAGAAAGCAACCACCAACTGGCTAAAGGCAAACTTCACATCTATCCTACAACTGTTTTTCCTCAATTTGAATTTATGCCCTCTCAGGTGATTATTCTGAGCAAGAGGAAGAATCCCATCAGCACAGAGTATGCTCAAACCATTCAAGGCTTTATAAACCTCAATCAGATCACCTCGCAGGTGCCTAGTTTCCAGACACTGTAATTTGCAAAACTGAAGCCTTTCATTGTAAGAAAAGGCTCTTGTTGCTCTTCTCTGTACTAATTCCAACAGTAAAATGAGGCCTCGAGACCTGTATACAGTACACAAGGTGTGGCCTGACCATTGCCTTATACAAGGGGATAATCACCTCCTAATCCCTGCTAGAAAAATTCCTGTATATCATTGACAAGACACCATGAGCTACCCTTGCAGACCATCTGCACTGCTCAGAAAATTTCATATCTGCCTGCACAATTACCCCCAGGTCCTTTTCACTCTCTACCACTGTCAGTGTAGTACCACACAGTTGATATGTTACTCTGGGGTTACTGCTTCCCACATGCAGTACTTTACATTTGTCAATTTTAAACTTCAGTTGCCACCTCTCAGCCCAGCTGCTCAACTTTTCTAGATCCTGTTGCAGCAGCATACTGTCTTAGTGTCATTAACAACCCTGCCGACCTTCGTATCATTTGCGAACTTGGACATTAAGCCTGATATACCATCATCAATATCATTAATGAACACAGAAAACAACAACAATGGACCCAACACCTGGGGGACTCCACTAATAACATTAGTCCATGAAAAGCAGTGTCCATTGATTACCACTTTCTGTCTTTTCCCACTCAACCATCCCTTTATACATAGCAGTAATTACCCCTTAATGCCATACTGCTCCAATCTGTACAGTAGTCTTCCATGTGCACAGTATCAAAGGCCTTTCTAAGGTCCAAATATATCAAATCAAAGTTATTCTTTGCATCCAGTTCCTTTGTGACTACATCATAGTATCCAATCAAATTGGTCAGACAATACTTCCCCTTAACAAGCCAATGCTGTGTATGAGCTATTACTGAAGTCTTGTCTAGATGATCCTGCAATGCTTCTTTAACCAGTACCTCCATTAATTTCCCTGGAACAGAAGTTAAACTGACAGGTCTGTAATTACCTGTCACCCTTTGATTCTCCTTTGTGGATTGGGGTCACATTTGCATATTTCCAGTCAAGTTGGACTCAACTTGACTGGAAATGTTCAAGTTGGACTCAAGGGTACCGCCCTTGAGTCCAACTTGAACACAGCATTCCAAATGTGGTCTTCCAATTGTCTTATACACTGTGAGTATGACCTCCCAATCTCTACATTAATAAATCATCGATAGCACACCATGGGCTTTTCTGGCTACCTGTTTATACCGTTCAGAAAACTTCATAGCTGCCTGTATTGCAACTCCCAGATCCCTTTCCTCCTCCACTGTTTTTAATTCAATCCCACCAAGTGTATAATTTATTTGTGGGTTGTTATTCCCCAATTGTAAGACCTTGCATTTAGCAGCATTAAAGCATAGCTACCACTTCTCTGACCATCTTTTGTTCAAGTCATCCTGAAGGAGTGCTGTTTGTCACCGATCAGTGACAATCTTTACGTCATATGTAAATTTTCACATCGTGCCTTTTATACCTTCGTCGATGTCATTTATGAAAATGAGAAACAACAGTGATCCAAGAACCAGTGCTTGAGGGACCCTACTCCCAACGTTACACCAATCAGAAGAAATCTATTAATCTGTCAATATGTAGGTACATAAGCCAATGTATCACATGTGATTCAACATGAACGGAATCTATATTGGCAATCATTTGTCAGATGAAATGTTTTGAGGTAGTTTAGGAATTGGTGTTTAATGGATTTATATATTACTCTGGAAAGAGTAGAGGTAAGTGTAATGGATGATAATTGGAGGGAAATGATTTGTCACCCTCTTTTAGGACTTGTCTGGATATGAGTAAATTTCCAAACAGAAGGGAAAATATCAGTGAAATAAGAAAGTCAAAAGGTGACTGAATAGGAGCACAGGTTTTGAGAACAAGCAGAAAAATGCCATCAGGAACTGGATCATTCTTGGCATAAAGATCATTCAAAAGTTTTCTGACATCTTTTGATGGCACAGCAGGCATTGAGTGGAGTGTACTGGGAATGTTAGGAGGTGGGTTTTTTTTTAATGAAAACCCCAAACATGAGAGGTATTAGAACCTATAATACTTAGTACCGTGCTTGGGTTGGAGGTTGAGAAGACGGAATAAGATATTTGTTGACATTAGGCTTGAACTTCTGTAGACTGTAATTTTCAAGAAATACGTGTGAAGGAAGGTTGTTCCAGAAAACGGCAGTTGAATGAATAAACGAGGAAGATGAAAAGTTGGTTCTGTGAGTTTGAAGTCGGACAGTTGTTGAAGTTGAAAATCTGGTTTTGACAGAGGTGGGAGCAGAGATGGCAAAAGTTGCAGCCAGTAGCATTGGCAAGAGACCAGAATGCTCGGATACCATTTGGGCAAGAAGCAAGTTTTCTACTTTTAGCCTGTTCAATATCTAGTTTGGACTGATTGATAACTGCATTACAATTGTTGTGATCTTTTGTGTAGGCAGAAAATGAAACTGAAGAATTGGAAACAATCCAATTACGATATGCAACATTCTTCTCTTGAAGCGCCTTAGCACATTTATTGGAAAACCAAGGTTTAGATAAAGGACGAGATTTTAAAGTGGAGTGTGGAATAAAGGATTCCATTCCTACAAGAATAATTTCACTGACACGATCTGAGCAAATGTTGACATCAGAAGTTTTGAAACAGTAATATGACCAAGGAAAAGAAGAAAAGAAATCTCGCAGGCCATCCCATTTTGCATTCTTGTAATGCCAAACAATACAAAGTTGGGAATAGCCATGAGATTAAAGGCTCCATTGGAGAAAAGACAATCACCAAGTTGTGATCTGAGGGCCGACCGGGCTAGCCGAGTGGGTAAAGTACCTGCCCGGCAACCCAAAGGTCGCGGGTTCGATTCCCGCCTCGGGCTTGGATCAAAGTACTGCAAAAACCTTGGGAGGTGCAATATGGCCACAGAAGCCGATGCGCCAACAACTACCAAATCAAATCAAATCAAATGTGATCTGAGGTGCCTAAAGGACTGCTCACTTCGACCATGTACTTTAGAAGGGTTGTTTGTGAGAAAAAAATCAAGTGTGTTGGCTGTATGGTTAGGATTGTCCGGTATTCTTGTAGGTAAATGAACAATCGGTGCAAGTCCATTAGTAATTGCAAAAGCCTCAGCATCTCGACCAGCTGGGTCGGTGTGACTAGAAAACGGAAGCCAACTGGAGTTGTAAACATTAAAATCACCAAGGAAAATTACCTCACTGTTAGGAAAGTTGGACTGGATAAAGTCAAGTTGCAAAGAGAGAAAGTCAAAGAGCTTCAAATGATTAGTGGAGTTGGGAGAATGGTAGAGACAACAGATCAATATGAACCAATGAGTTAGAGAGATTTTAAGCCAGAGAAGATGAAAAGAGGAGATTCCAAATTACCAAGTACCACCTTTGAGGCGAAAGGAATCATACAGCGAATAATTTGGGCAACTGAGATGAGCAGTAGTTGAATCAACCGATAACTGGGATTCTGTCAGAAAAAGTAAATGGGGTTGGCAGACTGCAAGTGGAAATGGACATCATTGAGATTAGAATTGTGACTACTACATTTGTGAAATGAACTAGGAAGTGTTTGAGAGGTTTGGATTTTTTTGCAGATAAGCTTAGTCTATTAGTTTGACAATTCATGGTTTATTCAATAATTAAAAAAATGGAGGGGACATGCTGTATGAAGTAATGAAATTTTTGGATGTGGCCTCGACAATCCCTCTAGCATACACACTATTCGGAGTCCCTCCAGTCACTATCTGGCAGAGTAGAGGTAGTAAGATTAACACTAGCTGATCAGGAAGCCTCCTAAAGAGTTACCAACAGGTTTGATCCGGTTCACTGCAGTTTTTAATGAAGAGTTAGAAGAAGAAAGTAGAATGCTAGTGAGTTGGCTTTATCTTTAACTGAGGTTAAAAGAGAACCATCAGGTTTTAAGACAGATGGGAATATAGATAGAAAAAAGTTGTGCTAATAGCTTTGTCAAGAGACTAGAATGCTCAACTACCATTTGGACAAATAGCAATTTTTTTTTACTCTTAAGTGTGTTCAAAATAAAATCAAGTTTGAATTGCTTTACAATTGTTGCTAACTTGATTGTAAGCAGAAAATGAACTTTTGAAGATCTTGATGCTAGTCAATTGCAATATTCAACATTTTTATCTTGAACAGCCTTAACATATTTAATGGAAAACCAAGGTCTAGATAAAGGACAAGATTAGTGGAATTTGGAATAAACAAATTTCCACGTCAATTAATCAATTAAATTGAGTAATTTTATGAAGTTTTATTGTTGATCAATTATATTTTATTAAAAATTAAATCATGTTCCAGCCTAGAGCAAAGCAAAGCAAAGGGCAGAAAGTAGCGGAATTTCTATGGCTCTGGGGGGGGGGATTCTTCTATGAATCATGGCCTAACAAAAGGTGCAATGTTCACTGACTTTTAGGAACAGGACATGATACAGCTAAGGGGGATGCCTTTGTGTGTGTTTGGTGCAGGGAGTATGAAGAAGTTAGGTGCCAACTCAGCATTCTGATGGGTGTTTATGAGAGTTTTAAGAGTAGGGAAGATGCCTTCAAAGGAATTAAAATGGGGAGCACATTTTAATTTCATTTCAAGCTCTCAGCCGCTCAGCTCAATGCCAGAGCTCATATTGTGCATCAGGCATCACAGCGGCAATCTCCAAAACAGAATGTGCAGGTTCCACACGAGATAGTTATTATTGGCGACTCTTGTCAGGGAAATGGGAAATATGTAGCATTGTAAATAAACTTGATGAATTTAAAATCCTGACTAAGTCATTAAATGCAGATATTGTAGGAGACAAAAGGTTTCACTCAAACATAAGTGATGGTGAATTCGAATATGGGGAGTACAATGTATACTGGAAGGACAGACAGGATAGGAGGGATTATGCTCGTAGTTAAGAAGCATATTAAATCAACGGCAGTCCATTGTGATATAAGCATTGGGAAAATAAAAATTGAGAGTAGGAGTGTGTTATAGGCCTAATGACTGTTATGAGTATACTAAACAGAGAAACAGAGTAAGCCAGTAAATCAGAATGTCTTATAATGGGGGATTTTAACTTTCCAGATGTTGACCAGAACTTGTGGGTTGGTCATTTGCATGATAGCAAGACTTTTTGTGGATTTATTGGAGGATTGTTTTCTATAGCAACATGTTCGAGGGACAACCAGAGGAGGTAATACTCTTGATCTAGTTTTCATCAATCATTCATTCTACATGCATTAGGAATCTGCAGGTAAAAGACTCACTGGGTAGCAGCAATCATAGTGTACTAATGTGGAATTTAATTAAAGACATAACTATCTGGGCAAGGCTTTTGCTTTTGTAAGGATGATTACAGTGGGACTGACTGATGACATTAGGAACAGCAAATTCTAAATAGTAAGCATTCAGGGAAGTAATCATAGCCACTGCTAGGCTTTCCATACCAACAAGTTAATACTATTCAATACCTAAATCGATATCAGATGAACAATTGAGACAAGTGGCAGAGAAGAAAAGTACTTTGGATGCATACAAATTATCAGGTGATTTAGATGCCTGCAGTAGATATAAATTAGTCTGTAATCCTGTCACAAACAAGATCAGGCAAGCTAAGGCAGATTATTAGAAGTCTCTGGCAAAGAAGAAAAGACTTCTATGCAAAAAAAAAAAAATTCCTGAGTTTCCCTGAGAGAGAGAGAGAGAGAGAGAGAGAGAGAGAGAGAGAGAGAGAGAGAGAGAGAGAGAGAGAGAGAGAGAGAGAGAGAGACAAAAGTAGAAGGGAATCACCAAGAAAGAATAATGATGATATCCAGCTCAGGACCCTGGGTGTGCCAAGCCCATACTCACCAGATGTGAGCCCGTAACAGTAGAACGAAGGGATTAAATTCCATTGCACCACTTGATGTCAACGGGTTAACTGTCGATGACCCTGCTGAGGTTGCTGACAAATTGAATAGGTATTTTGCATCTACATTCGCACACGAGGAATTCTTTAGGGAGAGGGTATGCCAGAAATTTATCAAACTCAATGGGGAGCTAAATGACTGTGATAACTGGAAGGAAAGTGAAAAAGGAATTATTGAAGCTGAACATAAAAATTTAACCTGGGGTAGGAATTTTCCATCTGAGAGGAGAAAAAAGAATGATCTATCATGGTTGTCAGTCATATATATTCAGTTAGAAATTTTTGTAAACAACAGCTTCAGACAGCCTTTTCAAATCATGTGAAATCACATGTAGAATGGGGGAAACTGCAAAGCCATCAATTGCATAACGTGAAGGATATCTGTTTGGACATAAGTTTTTTTTTTTTTTTTTTTTTACCCTGTAATGTCATGGGAATGTATACTTTCTTTAAAGTTAAAACTTTACACTGCAATTTTTGGTCTGAAATCCCTTTCAAAACTTGGTTCATGAATTTTGAAAGGAATTTCAGAAGACACCTAAATCTGATTAGCATTAATATGCCATAGAATATTTGTTTATCAAAAGAAACTTATAACAACTAAGCCTTTTTGAAAGCTCCAACGCTGAATGCGGACACATTTTATTCTAAGCTTTGGTAATTTGCAGTTTTTTAAAATGCAGTTTGTGTTCACTATTTAAATGAAAAGAACTTTTTGCAGCATAAGATAAGAATTTCAAACAAATTGAGAAAATACCAGACATAAAAGTACCCATTCTTTTTTTTTTTTTTATTAAGTTTTATCATTTTAAAAGTTTGTTAGTATAATTTTATTTACATTCAGTTTTTATTAAAGTTGTTTTCTTGAGAGTTTTAGAATATTTTGTGACCATCCCTGCCTGTTTAGTAGAAGTGTGTTCTGGTTGATTGTTGATTATTTTCACATTAATGTAATTTAATACAGTAAACCCTCGCTAATCCAGTTAGTTAATCCAGATCAAAATACGAAAAATTCTTTCACAGTTGGTTACTGTACTTTGAATTTTGAAAGACACTGGATTTAGGAAGGCAGATGAGTCACGCTGACTGCAGAGAGAGAGAGAGAGAGAGAGAGAGAGAGAGAGAGAGAGAGAGAGAGAGAGAGAGACTGACTGACTGACTGAACGTACATCACATTGTCTTGCATGTTGTTCAGTCTTGTATATCACTTCATTTGCATACTTCTTTATACGTATATATGTATGTAAGTTAAAATATTTTATATATTATTGGTTTATGTATAATTGTTGGCTAAACCACAACACCGTTGCCTTGTTGGGGTCCTTGTATGCAGATGGTTTCATCGTATTTCTGATAGTCGTGCCTTTAATGTGTTCAGATGTGCTCACAAAATCTAATAGTTTCTCTTTATTTTCTTTCCCTTCCCAGATTTAATGGATGCAACGTTTTCAAACTTTTGAATAATTTCAAGTTTTTGTTCAATTGAAAGCACAACTCTTTTGCGTATAGCCACCATTTACACGATTTATAAACAAAAAATATATATATTTACTATAAAAAAAATTGACACTCCTGACATAACAAAACAATTTATTATTATTTTTTTTTTAGTGTGATGGAGCACAACAGTACATGCGACACACTAAAACAAACTTAACATCTGTCCTCTTTCCATTGTTTTTTTGAGCGGCTGGTGTGAAGTCAGCAGGCGTTGAGTGATAATAGGTACATTCATCTCCCAATCACGACTTATAACACCGCTTCTAGTCGCTTATTTACAACTTGCAAAACATCTAATTTAAAAACCCTAACTGAGTTAGGGTTAAAATTGAAAGTGTCTGCAATCCTGCTCGATAGGAGGGAGTATGTGATGAGAGCTTTGTCAATCAATTCAGCCCTAGAGAGATTGTGCAGAGCTCATGGGGTAGAATTTTTCTCAGTGTGGTCTGTGTTTGTTATCAGAAGAGATTAATTCTACAGGAATGGGATACACTTAAAAAAAGGGTACAAGAATATTTGCTGATGTTATCGAGGCAATGTTAAGTGGATTGGAAAACTACTAGCTTGGGTGGGGGGATTCACAGAGTAATAGGTTAACGGTAGCCGCAGGCAGAGGTGGAAATGATTCTTGCACTGTTTCTATTGGAATGAGCAGCAGCCTGGAAAGCCAGTTGGTGAGAGTCATGAAACAAGTAAATACATGGGCTGTGTTAGAGTAACTAAGAGTAAGAACAGGTGCATGTGTACTTGCATGTATCCCAATGCTAGGAGTACAGTAAACAAATTTGATGAATTTGAAATGCTGGTTAAGACATCCAAGGCGGATATTGTTGGGATATCAGAGATGTGGTGCTACTCACATGTACGGTAGGCAGAATTAGAATTTAGGGAGTACAATGTGTACAAAAAGAATAGGAAAGGAGGAGGGGTTATGCTGTTAGTTAAGAAACACATAAAATCTAAGGAAGTGCATTTAATTGACATTGGTTGACAATGCAATGTTGAGTAAGTTTGGTGTGACTTAAGCACTGGGAAAGGAAAACGAGAGTAGGAGTTTGTTATAGGCCTAATGAGTCTGATCAGTACAATGAACAATTATACAGAGAAATAGAGTGGGCCAGTAAATCAGAGTGTCTTATAATGGGGGATTTTAACTTCCCAAATATAGACTAGAACTTGTGGATTGGTCACTCGCACACGATAGCAAGGCTTTTGTGGATTTATTGGATGATTTTTTTCTACAGCACTCTTGATCTGATTATCAGTAGTGATTATTCATGCATTAAGAATTTTCAGATAAAGGAACCACTAGGTAGCACTGATCACAGTGTACTGATGTGGGATTTACTTAAACGTATAAGTACCATCAGGGGTAAAGGGAAGGGTTTTTGCTTTCGAAAAGGCAACTACAGTGGTCTCTGAGATTTTTTAGGTTTTATACAGTGGGACCAACTGATGAAATTACCAACAGCAAATTCTAAATGGGAAGTAATTTTGGAAACTACTAGGCTCTTTGTTCCAACTAAGAAATACAGATCTAGGTTTAGGCCCAAATGGAGATCAGATGAACTAATGAGGCTCGTGGCAAAGAAGAAAAATGCATGGGATGCACATAAATTGTCAGGTGACACAGAAGCCTATGATAGATAATACAAGCAAAGGCAGATTATGAAAAATCTTTGGAAAAGATGCAAAGAAAAACAGCAACGACTTCTTTACTGATATAAACTCTAAAAGGAAGGGGATGAATCAGATTGGTCCACTTGATATCAATGGTTTTACTGTAGATGATCATTCTCAGATAGCTGCTGAACTAAATGATTTTGCATCTACATTCACACATGAGGAGTTGTTCAAGGAGGAGAGGGCCAGATGTTTATTAAACTCTAACAGGGAGTTAACTGAGAGCAAAGTGGAGGAGAAATTGTTGAAGTTAAACACAAGAAAGGCACCAGGGGTGGATGGGATCTATCCAGTTATATTAAAGGAAGTAAGTAAACCCTTAGCCATAATTATGAGAGCATCCTTGGACTCGGAGGAAGATCCCACTGACTGGGGATGTGCAAATGTATCTTCAATTCACAAAGGGAATCAAAAGGTGACATGAGTAATCACAGACCTGTTAGTTTGACTTCTGTTCCAGGGAAAATAATGGAGTCACTAGTTAAAGCATTGCAGGATCATTTAAACAAGACAACAGTAATAATTGGGTAGGAGAAAACAGAGAGTGGTGATCAATGGGTACTGCTCTCTGTGGACTAATGTTATTAGTGGTGTCTTTCAGGGTTTGGCCCATTGTTGTTTTGTATATTTATCAATTATATTGATGAAAGTATATCAAGCTTAATATCAAAGTTTGCAGATGATACAAAGGTTGGCAGGGTTGTTAATGACAGTATGCTGCTGCAACAGGATCTGGAAAACTTTAGTAGTTGGGCTGAGAAGTGGCAACTGAAGTTTAACCTCGAAAAATGCAAAGTATTGCATATGGGTAGCAGTAATCCCAGAGAAACGTACCATCTATGTGGTGTTACACTCAGAGTAGTGGAGAATGAAAGAGACCTGGGGGTAATTATGCAACAGATATATCAGATATGAAGTTTTCTGAGCAGTGCTGCCAGAGTAAGTCATGGGGCCTTGTCAATGATATACAGGAATTTTGCGAGCAGGGATAAGGTGATTATTATCCCCTTGTATAAGGCAATGGTCAGGCCACACCTTGAGTACTGCGTACAGGTCTGGAAGCCTCATGGAATGATGTAGTGTTGCTAGAACTAATACAGAGAAGGGCAACAAGACTGGTGAGGGGAACAAAGGGGTGCTCTTACGAAGAAAAGCTTAAGTTCTGCAAGTTGCAGCTTCTGGAGATTAGGCACCTGTGAGGCTTTCTGATTGAGGTGTACAAGGCCTTGAATGGATTGAGCAGGCTCAATGCTGATGGGATTCTTCCTCTTGCTCAGATTACAAACCTGAGGGGACATAGATCCAAACTGATGAGACAAACAAATGTGCAGAAGTTTGTCTTTGGGTAGTTGGTTGCTGGAACAAACATCCATTTGTTGTTATGGAAGTTGATAGCTTAAATAAATTCAAGGCAGAAGTAGACATCCATTTGGAACAAATGGATCAGTGAAATGGGAAAGGTTTTTTTTTTTTTTTTCCTAATGCTGTATAAGCTTGCTTTCTTGCATCTTGTGCCTCTAATAATGCTAATCTGTTTATGACTTTATATTTATTACTTGAATTTTATGATTTCTGGTGGATATATATATACAAAGGGTACTAGGAAAGTTTTGCAATACAGCTTTGTTTATTTAATTTTTTCAAAGTAATTTCCTCTACATTCAATACACCTCTCCATTCTCCGAAACCAATCTTTAAACCAGTTCTGCCAAGTTTCACTAGGGAGTAAAGCACACTCGTTGTCCCAAGCCCGTAGAAGGTTCTCATCACTGGAAAACCGCCTCCCTTTTAGCTTCATTTTCACATGCGGGAACAGTGCAAAGTCGCAGGGAGCAAGGTCTGGACTGTAGGGAGGGTGCTCGAGAAGTTTCAGTCCTGTCGTGGTCAAATATTCGGTGCAGGCTTTGGCGCGGTGAGCTGGAGCATTATCGTCATGGAGGTACCAGGTGTCCATTCTTGACTTTGGCCGCAGGTTCTTCATAGATCCAATGACTTTAGGCAGGCATTGTTCAGTATACCACTTAGCTGTGACTGTCTTCTGCGTGTCCAAAACGACACGTTCCACAATTCCACTCGATTTGAAAAATACAGCTATCATTTTCTTCTTTACAGATCGGGATTTTCTGACAATTACGGGTGTGTCGTCATCATCAAAGACCCAAACTTTGTTTTGAGCCTTGGTCGGCAGATCGTAATAGTACAGCCAAGTCTCGTCACCT
Source organism: Mastigoproctus giganteus (assembly GCF_048544385.1). Lineage (NCBI taxonomy): Eukaryota > Metazoa > Arthropoda > Arachnida > Uropygi > Thelyphonidae > Mastigoproctus > Mastigoproctus giganteus. The sequence goes on from NC_143575.1 coordinate 135,105,000, forward strand.
GTCACGATGCTGTTCACATACCGAGATTGTCCCTTATCAAACTTTTTGTCCCTTTTCAAACATCTCCCGGCACCAAGTCACACGTCATGTCATCTGCTCTTCAGTCAGTTGATGCGGCACCCAGAGAGAACAAAGTTTCTTCACGTGCAAATGATCTTGCAGAATCGAACGAATTGCTGGTGCATTTAGGTCCAAAGTATCCTCTATCTGTTGGTAGGTCACTCGCCTGTTTTCGTCAAGCATTTTCCTCACAGCAGTAACGTTTTCCTCCGTAACTGATGTTCGTGGCCTTCCCGGCCTCTCAGAATCCTCCAGAGTGAAATTTCCCCTTTGGAATTCTCTATACCACCTGAATATCGTTGTACGATGTGGACAATCATCATCTAGTGCAAGAGTCATTTCTTCTAAGCGCTGGTCTATGGTTAAACCACGCACGAAATTATACCGCAAAACTGTCCTTATCTCATTTCGTGACCACGATGCCATCGCAAGCACTTTACACTCTCACTACTAATGAATAACTGAGCCCATCGACTTGGCGCGGCGGCTACTATGCACGTATGAACATGTTTCAACATGCAGCAACAAGCAGCTTCCTGTGATTCATTGTTGCGTCATATTGCAAAACTTTCCTAGTACCCTTTGTATATACATTTTTAACTTTGGAGTCTTGAATCTGCATCGATGAGCCTTCTATCAATGGATAAATGTATTGTCTTTTTATAGTTTTTAAATAAAGGCTTTACAGTTTTTTATTTATTTTCATCAGCACTAACTATATTATTAAATTTTTTATTTATTTGTGTTCTAAGTTTTTTTGTCTTTTAGGGCAATCCAGAGTGCTGCTTAATCCGGATGACCCCCCCCCCCCCAAATTAATCTGGATTAGCAAGGGTCTACTGTATTTTGTCTTTTGGTCATTGCTAAGCCCTACCCCCAATGAATATAATGAGATGAGCTGGATGACAAGAGCTCTTGAGAGCATCTTGATTGCAGATCTGTTTATGCCTTTATATTTATTACTTGAATTTTATGATTTCTGGGGGATATATATATATATATATATATATACATTTTTAACTTTGGAGTCTTGAGTCTGCTGTTGATGGGGAGAATGCTCACCATCAACAGCTACATCGTCACACAATTATTTCCTACCCCACCCTCATAGAGGGCCTCAGCTGCCAGTGTGCCATTAAACATCATATCAATCAACCCTCATAGAGGGAAAACCTGGAACAACTATGCCAATCAATGCACACAGATATTTCATTTTATACAACTAAAAATGAAACTTCGTTGCAAATGAAAACTGTTTTACTGAGATCTTTTGGCATGTTGATTCATACCACAAATAAAGAAATGTATCTTTTGCTTTCAGTGGTGAAATAAGAGCTAATTACAAACATATCCTTTCTATAGCTAATTTGACAAACAAAATTTGTTAAACTTTTTTATACTCACTGGAAATGATCCTCCTCAAAGTACATACTGCCACATGCCTCTTATGATAAAACATATATTCAGTGAGTCTTGTGCAACAAAAAAACTCATTTGAATTCTTTCAAGTCTGTGTCTCTCTCTCTCTCTCTCTCTCTCTCTCTCTCTCTCGCTTGCAAGAATGTCTGTCTGTCAGTCAGCCTCATCATGGGAGGTGATGCATACCTCTCACTGTTTTGCATTTTTAAGCAAAAAAAAAAAAAAAAATATATATATATATATTTTTATTTATATATATATATATATATAATTACTTCTGAATTATCCTGCTCAATCCCTCAAATGAACATGTTTAGTCTTGTTTCTTCAATCTAAAGGAATTTTCCTTGCCCCACTGCTACTGCACCCCAAACACAGTCACATGAAAGGTCTCCAAATATGTTTTTCACTTTTGAAAAAGTTTTTGGTTTTTTAATTATTGATCTTTTACTAATGGATTTCAGTATTTATTAAATTTGATTTTTTATTTTTTTAATAAAAAAATTTTAAATTTAAAAATGTTTTTTTTTTACAGGTGATTTTTGATAAAACAAAACTTTTGTTATTCCCCTTTTGCTATCAATTGCCATTACAATCATAAAATATAAACATGAAACTATTAGCCACTTCCATTTTTCAGCAAAGAAATCATGCAAAAGTTCAAACTGATGCATGTGGGCACATTAATGTTTTGCACATTCCCTCAACATGAATTGTTGAGGAGGCTACCATCCTGCAGTGGGTTGATAATGGCTGCAGTTTACCCCCCCCTATTTTTACATAAATAAAGGAAAAATAGATTAGTAATAATCAAAACAAACTGTTTTACAGTTTAATAATAAAACCGAAAATATTTGTAATAATAAAATTTTATACAAAAAACACATTTTGTGCAACAATTAAACACAAAAAACAAGAATAAAAAGAGTATCCAATTTTTGCAGCAGAGGCAAAAAACACTTATGTTACATTGAAACCAAACGTAACATGAAGAAGGCAAAAAATAGTTATTTTGGACCTGACAGGTGCTTTTCATGTATAATTCAAGTAAAAACTATAACTGTTCTCTTCCAAAACTGCTAAAGTAAACTAAGAAAACCTTTTCTACATTTAGAAACATACTGAAAGTTTCAGCCATTAACCTTGAACCAAATTAATATGCAAATTATTTGGAAAAGGAATTGCTGGGTCTTTCATTACTACAGCTAAGTTAATCTTAATGGTTCAATGCATTCTATCAAAATTACTGGTTATATACTCACAATGCTAACACAGGGCCTTACTTTCCTTTAGGCTTTAAGTTTTTTAAATAAACTTTTTCTTTTTATCTTTTATAATTTCAACATAACTAATTTCATAATACATGGGGTCATCTGTAAAGAACAATGCAATGTACCTAATCAATCCATGATTAGATGAGTTATGTACAACTTACCTGGGTCCATTATGCAAGGGTTCAATGTGATTCAATCTTTTCTTTTTTGTGTTAACATATGTGAAAAACTCTTTATCCCTGCTCGATGCTGTCTTAGCCAGTGATTTCTCATAATCAGCCTTTGCCATCCAAACTCTTTCTCTCGCACTATTACAGATCAACTTATTGCTGTGCTTTTGTCATCCTATTTGTCTTTCATGTTATCTCAGTTTATTCATTTCTGGCTTCTGTAACTACTGCTTTTATGTATTTCCACAATACATCTTAAACTGTTCACGGTCTCCCTCTGTTCACGGTCCTGAAATTAAAATTTTTGCCTTCACCTTTCACAACTTCATTGAGGGATTTAGAAATCCATGGTTCTTGTACTGCCATCCCTTGTTCATGGGTGACAACCAGCTCAAGAATATTCTTTCCCCTAAAAAAATTCTCCTCCTCTTGCGCCAGTAAATGGGGGGGAAAGCAAACTAAGATACACTTTTTTTTATGAAAATCCTGAACACGAGAGGTATTAGAACCTATAGTACTTGGTACCATACTTGGGTTGAAGGTTGAGAAGACGAAAGAAGATATTTGTTGACATTAGACTAGAACGTCTGAACACTGTAATTTTCAAGAAATACGCATGAAGGAAGGTTGTTCCAGAAAACAGCAGTTGAATGTATCCACGAGGAAGATGAAAAGTTGGTTCTGTAAGTTTGAAGTTGGACAGTAAATGGGTGTTGGCTGGTGGCGGCATGTGTTAGGACTGTTTTGAAAGAGAGAGCGGGAATAATAGAAGCCAATTCAGAAGAACAGTACCCATGGAAGTATCTGTAGAAAAGGCATACAGAAGAAACAGTACATCTATGAGACAGCAAGTGGAGACTCTGTTAGAGAGGAGTCATTAATTAACCTAACTGCCCTCTTCTGAATGAAATCTAGAAGCCTGAGAGAGGTTTTGGGGGCACCGCCCCAGATGTGGGAACAATATTCCATTGTAGGGCGGATTTCCGATTTGTACAGAGTGAACAGCTGTTTGGAAGAAAAGTAACGCCAAGAGCGAAAGAGAAAACCAATTTTTTAGATGCAGAGGAAGCAATACAGTATTTGTAATGTGCTTGTGCCAAGAGAGAGATTAGAAGTCAGGGTAATCCCCAAAAGAGATATATCAACTTGCCTAGAAATCGGAGTGTCACCAAAGGTAAGCATAGGATCAGAAGAATCCTTTTTGCGAGATATAAGACAAGACTGAGTTTTAGAAGGATTGAAATCAACTAGGTTGTCTTTGCCCCCACTGGAGATCGGCATTTAAGGAATTGGTAGCCAATATTCAATTGAGCAGGGCAAGGTTTCTCAAAATGGAAAGTGAAATGCAATGTGCTATCATCGGCAAAACTATGGATAGGATTTCCAGTCAATGGAAGAAAGTCATTAATATACAAGAGGAAAAGAGTGGGGAAAGAACTGAATCTTGGGGGAACCGGCATTAGTGGAGAAGTTAGAAGACAGAGAGCCATCTACCATCACCCTCAGTGAGCGATCAGAGAGAAAACTGGATAACCAATTACAAAAATCAGTTGGCAAACCATAAGATGGAAGTTTGTTTAGAAGACCTTTATGCCAAACACGATCGAAAGCCTTTGGGATGTCAAGAGCAACTGCTTGTGTTTCACCAAACTTTTCCATTGAATTTGTCCATAAATGAGTAACATAAGCCAGAATATTACCAGTGGATTGACACTGATGGAATCTATACTGGCAATCATTGATCAGACAGAAGGTTTCTAGGTAGTTTAAGAGTTGCCGGTTAATTGATTTCTCCATTACTTTAGAAAGAGTAGAAGTAATTTAAATGGGACGATAATTTGATGGGAGAGATTTGTCACCCTTTTTTAGGAACTGGCTTGATATGAACAAATATCCAAGCAGAAGGAAAAACACCTTTGGAATAAGAAAGTGAAACAAGGTAGCAAAGAACAGGAGTAAGTTCAAGAGCACAGGTTTTGAGAACAAGTGGAGAAATACCATCGGGACCTGGAGCTTTCTTAGCACAAAGATTTGTCAAAATCCTTCTGACATCCTTTTGACAGAAGACCACAGGAGGCATTGAATGGAGTGTGTTGGGAATGGTGGGAGGTGTTTTACCAAGATCGTTAATACATGAGTTGGAAGAAAAATGGGATGCTAACAGGTCAGCTTTATCCTTGGCTGAAGTGACAACAGAACCATCTGGTTTTGACAGAGGTGGGAGCAAAGATGGGCAAAAGTTGCGGCCAAAAGCTTTTTAAAGAGACCAGAATGCTCGGCATCATCCTTGTTCATGGGCGATAACCAGCTCAAGAATATTCTTTCCCTAAAAAAATTCTGCTTCTCTTGCTCCAGTAAATGTGGGGGAGGGGGGCAAACTAAGATACACTTAAGACATTCACACTTACTTGTACATTCCATCTGCATATAGATGTTCTCACCACATTATTCCCAATCTTCTAGTCTCTAGTGTATTTCTAATTTTCTCTCTCTCTCTCTCCTTGCTGTTCAATTCAAATTCTATGGTTCAATTTGCATTGAATAGTAGGAAGAAAATTCCAAATCTGGGAGTATTGGTTGGAGTCAGAGCCTCAGGATCGCCTCCGTAGCCAGGTGGGAAGGAGCAGCAGTGTGTAGCACACGCTTCTTGATTAGACTGGGGTTCGAGCCCATCACCACCAAATACGGAGGATGCGGAAAGGTCAAGGAATGACCACCGCTTATCCCGGAGCAATATGGCCTTAGTTGCTAATGCTCCTAAAAACCAAATAAACAAACAAGAGCCTCAGGATGCCTTTGATAAGAAGCTTCACTCTTCTTTTCCTCCCTAATACTTTCGTTCTCTTCCTGTCTTTCCTAAATACATTATACATTCCATGACTCACTGTCCTCTATTCTGTTGGCATCAAGCACTATTATGTCATTAGTTGTCCCAGCCAGAATTTCATTCATTTTATTGACAGCAGTGGTAACTGCACATATATAGTAAAGAAGTAAGAATTTCTAAACAGGATGATTAGTATAATTATTGAATATTTTCTGTATTGGGTGTGTAATTAATATTGTAATTTTTTAAAATTTTATGTAATCTACTACTGCTGTGGTGTTATAGTGCTGAAGTTATGCCTTGGACTAGAGCAACAAAGTATCCAGCAAAGCACATGCTCCAAAGCATGGGGCATATGCTCTGCTGGATGCATGGGGTGAGTAGAGCTGAAGGCTGTTCTGTGAATCGGGATCTTAGTACATGCATTGTGTGTGGATGTGTGGACAAAGCCGAGAGTAGCTTGATATAATGCCACAAGACATGCATTTGTGTGTGTATGTGCTGTGCTAAGTGTGGGGGGGGGAGGAAAGTAAACAGAAATTCAGTATTTTATTGGATGAATTCGAATGCTTGAAGAAAAGGATCATTACCCTCAAAGGAATCAAATCAGGCCACTCATTACTTGAGTCCTCTGATTTAATTATGCTCAAATGCATCCAGCCTCATGGTGAGACCATGCAAGAGGTGGTAGTCTCACAGGTGGTAAAAATGTTTTGTAAATTTATGCACAAAGGATAGGTGGAATGTCTACCAAAGTGAATGATGTAGAGAGGTTATCATATTTTAAGGATACAAAATGTGATTTTGTTGTATACATTCGTATACTAATGATATTAAGAATATGTGACCTGAGGTTTACTTAAAAGAGAAATACCTGCAGAGAAATTAGAAAGTGTAAAGAATTTTGTGCAGACATGATAGGAGCAACCACATTATGAGAGCCTTGTTAATCGATTTGGCTCTGGAGAGATTGTGCAAGGGGCTATTGAAATAGCATTTTTCTTTGCATTGTTGGTACTTGCTAAAAGGAGACTGGTTTTACAGGTATAGCAGACATTTAAATAGAAGGGGTGCAAGACTATTTGCTGATGCTATCAAGGTAATTAGTATAAAGTATTTTTCATGCAGTGCAGAAGAGCTCCTAATATATTACCATATCACCAAATTCTAAGTAATTCTGTGATAACTGAGAGGAAAGGAGAAAATAAATTGTTGAAGCTAAACTTAAATAATGCAACTGGTACTGATGGAATCTATCCAGTTATATATATATATATATATAAAAAAAAAAAAGCAGCAAAAGGGGTAAGCAAACGTTTAGCCATAATTATGAAAGTGTCCTTGGATTCAGGAGAAGTCCCCGAAGATTTGAGATGTGCAAATGTCTCTCCTAGTCACAAAGGGTGAAGTGAGTAATTACAGACCTATAAGCTTGACTTCTATTGCAGGGAAAATACTAGAATCAGTAAATAAAGAAGTAATGTAATGCCATCTTCAGAAGAATGCAGATATGGCAATCACGGCATGAATTTAAGGGAGAATCTTGTCTGAACAATCTTAGCTACTATGACATAGTCAAAGGGAATTGGATGAAAAAAATAATTTTGATATTGTTCTACATGAAAGACTGCTGTAAAAACTGTAGCAGAACAGCAATTTACTGCTTGGAAAAAGGAATGGTTAAATGGGGAGACAGTGTGTTTATTAATGGCCCCTGCTCTTTATAAATTAGCATTATTAGTAGAGAACCTCATGGATCAGTGATTAGCCCCTTACCATTTTCAACATTTAGCATCTAAATTTTATGATGATGAAGATTGACAGGGTGGTTAATGACAGGAATCAGAGTATGCTTCGGCAACAAGATGGTTTGGTATTTAGTCTAAGAAGTTACAATTCAGGCTATCGTTGTTAAATGTCAAGGTACTGCATGTGGACAGTGATAAAACCTGGGAGTAATTGCGCAGTCCAATATTAAGTGCAGATGGGATCCTAGGACTTTTATCTGCACTGGTTAGGCCACATATAGGTCTGGAAGCCTCATTTTAGGAAGGATGTAGATTCTTCAGAATGGGCAAGAAGAGCAACAAGATTAGTCAGGGGCACAAAAGTACACTTGTCAAGAGTACTTGAGTTTTTCAAATTTCAGCATCTAGAAACCAAGCACTTGCAAGGAGACCTGATTGAAGAGTTCAAGGCTTTAAATGGATTGGGTAAACTAAATGCTGATGACACACATAAGGGGCATAAATTTAAATTGAAGATGTGGTAAAATTTACTTTCAGCCAAAAATTTATTGATTGTTCAAACAAACTGCCATCCTGTGTTGTGGAAGTTTGAAAAAAAATTTAAAGGATTATACAAATTATCAGGAAATGAACAAATGATGTAGGTAGTATTTAAAATATATATATATTTTTAGACTAATGCAGTATAAGCTTGCTTCTTTGTATCATTCTCTACTAATACTAAACCCCCAGGCAGTAGAATCTTGTTAATACAAAGTTCTTTAAAGGTCATCAAAAATTTCAAACCCTGATAATTTTATTGGCATTTATTTCTGAACTTTAATAGTTGTTTGAAATTAATTAGAATATATACAGGAACTTCCTGTCTTATGTAATACTCAACTTACGGAAT